>NW_022631146.1:1426369-1447053 GCF_010015895.1 Lontra canadensis
AATGGCCACGGTCACCAAACTGTGGAAAGAAGCAAGATGCCCTTCAATGGACGAATGGAAAAGGAAGATGTGGTCCATATACAGTATGGGGTATTATGCCTGCATCATAAAAATAAGTACCCAACTTTTGTAGCAACATGGATGAGACTGGAAGAGATTATGCTGAGTGAAATAAGTCAAGCAGAGAGAATCAATTATCACATGGTTTCACTTATTTGTGGAGCATAACAAATAGCATGGATGACAAAGGGAGATGGAGAGGAGAAGGGAGTTGAGGGAAATTGGAAGGGGAGGTGAACCATGAGAGACTATGGACTCTGAAAAACAATCTGAAGGTTTTGAAGGGGCTGGGGGTGGGGGGTTGGGGGAACCGGGTGGTGGGTATTAGATAGGGCACAGATTGCATGGAGCACTGGGTGTGGTGCAAAAACAATGAATACTGATATGCTGAAAAGAAATAAAAAAATTTTAAAAAATCACACACATACACACACACACACACACACACACACACACAAAGAAATTAAAAATAGAGCTTCCCTATGACCCCTCATTTGCACTACTGGGTATACCCCAAAGATACAGATGTAGTGGAAAGAAGGGCCATCTGTACCCCAATGTTTATAGCAGCAATGGCCATGGTCGCCAAACTGTGGAAAGAACCAAGATGCCCTTCAACGGATGAATGGATAAAGAAGATGTGGTCCATATACACTATGGAGTATTATGCCTCCATCAGAAAGGATGAATACCCAACTTTTGTAGCAGCACGGACTGGACTGGAAGAGATTATACTGAGTGAAATAAGTCAAGCAGAGAGAGTCAATTATCATATGGTTTCACTTATTTGTGGAGCATAACAAATAACACGGAGGACATGGGGAGAGACTATGAGAGACTATGGACTCTGAAAAATGACCTAAGGGTTTTGTGCAGTGGGTGGTGGGAGGTTGGGGGAGCCAGGCTGTGGGTATTATGGAAGGCATGTATTTCTTGGAGCACTGGGTGTGGTGCAAAAACAATGAACTCTGTTACGCTGAGAAGAAATAAAATAATATATAATGAGGCTGTCAATGAATAGCAAAAGAAAAACTGGAATGCCTGTGAAAGTTAAATAACACACTATTAAAAATAGTTAAGAAATCTCAATGGGTATTAAATAACTTGTGGTATATGAAACCAGAAAATAGGCACAGAAACTTCCAATGTTCAGATAAAGCAATGCTAAAGGAGAATTAATTGCAATAAACATTTACATTTTAAAAGCAAGAAAGATCTCAAATCAACAATTAAATGTTATAAGTTAATCAACTAGAAAAAGAAAAAAAATGTATTTAAACCCAAAGCTAATGTAAGGGGAGCAATATTAAAGATTAGAGTAGATATAAATAATATATAGTATATGGGGAACAAAAAGAAGCAAAGAAAAACATCAAAACTAAAATGGGGTTCTTAGCTATATTCGCCAAGAAAAAGAAAAAAAAAAAGAAGGCTCAAAACATCAGTATCAGCAATGAGAATGGGTACATTATTATAAATATATAGATATAAAACAATTATGGCTGGAAGATCAGTAATCATCCATTAAAATCAGATAACCAGGATTAAATGGACAAATTCCTAGAAACAAGGACTACCAAGACTGAGTCAGTAATAAATAAAAAATTTTAGCAGACCCATAACTTGTTAAGAAATTGAATATGTAATTGAATCCATTCAACAATAAAAAAATCCTCTGATCAAATCACTGCACTGGTTAATTTTTTTTAAAAAGATTTTATTTATTTATTTGAGAGCGAGTCAGTGAGAGAGAGCATGAGCAAGGAGAAGGTCAGAGGGAGAAGCAGACTCCCCATGGAGCTGGGAGCCCGATGTGGGACTCGATCCCGGAATCCCGGGATCAGGACCTGAGCTGAAGGCAGTCGTCCAACCAACTGAGCCATCCAGGCGTCCCTGCACTGGTTAATTGTTCCAGGTATACAAAAAATAAACACTGATCTTCTCAAACTCTTGCAAAGACCAGAAGAGAAGAAAATACCTACTAAGTCATTTATGAGGCCATTATTTTCCTGATACCAAAGCCAGAAATGATACCATAAAATATAGCACTCAGAATTTATCAGTACATTAAAAGTATTATACATTATGATGAAGTTGAATTTAATCGTGGAAAGCCAGGATCATTTAACATATGAAAGTAAATATATTTAACATACTACATTAACAGAATAAAGGATATTTCTTGCACCAAAGCTGTTTTGAAAAAGAACAAAATGGGAAGGCTAATAATTCCTGTTTTGAAAATTAAATATAAAGAACAATAATCAAAACAGATTGGTACAACAATAGCTAGTACTATCTTGAGGATGAGCAAAGCTTGGAGGTATCACTATCTCAGATTTCAAGCTACTACAAAGATGAATTAATAAAAAAAACATGGTGTTGGCACAGAAACAGATATGTAGATCAATGCAACAAAATAGCTCAGAAATAAACCCACACTTATATGGTCAAGAAGTCTGCCAAAAAGGAGGCAAGTATATACAATGGGGGAAAGGACATTCTCTTCACTAAGTGATGTTGGAAAACCCAACAGCTTCATGCAAAATGATTAAACTGGACTACTTTTTTATACCATACACAAATATATACTCAAAATGGATTAGAAGGAAACACAGGCTTTAATCTTAATATAGGCCATGGAAACATATTTCTAGATATGACTTCTTTGGCAAGGGAAGCAAAAACCCACATTAAAGTATTGGGACTACACCAATTTTCTTTTTTAATGCACAGTGAAAGAAATCATCAACAAAACAGAAAGACAATCTACTGAATGGGAGAAGATATTTGCAAATGATATAACCTATAAAAGTTACTATCCAAAATATATAAAGAAATTATACATGAGAGACATAATATTCAAAAAGTCTGTATATTTATATTTATTTCCTCACTGACTTGACCTTTACCATAGCTGTTAAAATAGCTGTATAATTATCAGAATTTCTTTCTAAACTTTGGCCTAAGGGCATGATGAGCTGTTGGTGATTTAACTTAAATTATTCGTGTCTCAGTGGACATTCCCAAGTGAATACTCACAAAAAAACAACAAGTGTTATCGTTAATATTCAAAGATGT
The DNA here is from genome assembly GCF_010015895.1 of Lontra canadensis. NCBI lineage: Eukaryota > Metazoa > Chordata > Mammalia > Carnivora > Mustelidae > Lontra > Lontra canadensis. Next base: position 1,429,511 of record NW_022631146.1, read on the forward strand.
ACTGAAAATATGATCGCTATTTAATCTTTATGAAACTATCTAAAATATCAAGGGGAGGGTTGAGATAAAAGTATAAACACTGGTTTGAAAACATTCAAAGAAGTCTGTCTTTTCAGAAAAATGACTTTGTTCATATGACTGAAGGACCAATGTCAGGTATCCAATCCAGTAAGTTTGTAAAAGTGTCAAGATAATAAAAAGATATGTGTCTTAATTGTATTTTTATTTTTATCTATTATTTAAGGTTGAGATAATTCTGCAAACACTTCAAATAATTTTGATTAGAATTACTAAAACCTATTTTAATAAGCTATTATAATAAAAAATTGTTCTATTCAGGCATCTAATAAACTCAAAATTCAAGGGAAATTTTTATTTGAAAAGATCAGTTTAAAAGATATATGTTTACATTTTATATTATATATAATTAAAAGTAAACATAAAATTGTTTACACTTTTATGTACTTAAAAAAAAACAGAGAAAGCTCTCTTTAACCTAAAGTAAAACCATTGTAGAGTTTTGGAAAGAATTGGTGTACCTAATAATCTCTTATGAGATGGTGGTAAAATACCGTGGAATTGATATAATACATAAATGGCTGATATTATCTATGAGCAACTATGAACTTCTTTCCTGGATTTATGGCAATTAAAACTAAAGTCTACAATGAATGATACTGTATTCATGAAAATATGGTCACTTTAAAAATAATAATATTCTGCGACAAAATATACACGAATATATAAGTGCAAATGGAGGTGAAAATGTGAGAAGAATTTTCATGAACCAAGACACTTTTAGAAAAAATAATTGAACTTGAAAGATGTATTTTTCCCACTGGTAAAGGAAGGTTATGTTGAGTCCAGAGCCCATGATAGCGGAGTTTTCTGCAAAATAAAGAATACTTTAGAATGGCATGTGTAACTTAAATTGTGATCTACCAGAGCAGAGCTGTTTTCGTGCATGGCTATAATGTGATGACATAGCTGTTGATCCTGTTGGGTTAATTCGTTAAGCATTGTAGTTTATTGCCTTGATTAAAATCATTCCAGATTTAGAGGGTTGCTGGGGGTTGGGGGCTAGGGATAGGGTGGTTGGTTTATCGACATTGGGGAAGGTATGTGGTATGGTAAGTGCTGTGAAATGTGTAAGCCTGATGATTCACAGATCTGTACCCCTGGGGCAAATATACATTATATGTTAATAAAAAATTTAAAAATCATTCCAAATTTAAAGTTGTCAGCTTAGGAAATGAGTGATATAATCTATGTAGCAGTTGGTCAAGTTTGGAAATAGAAGATTTTGACTGGAGTTAGAGTGAGAATAGTTGCACAATAGAAATGTGATTTAGGTGCAAGTTCTTAAATGTGCTTTCTGTATTAGAGGGAAATGAGGGCTTTTGTAATATATAATATCTTATTGGGATTGGCTTTAGATGGGCTTACATGAAATTCAATAAAGCTGGCATATAGTAATTCAAATGATCATAGTGATTGCAGAAAAGAAGCCATTTCCTATATATTTCCTGGACTTGGGGGGGGGGGTATTTTGCCAATGAGTACAATGTGGTTAAATATTTCTCCAAATAAACTTATTATTGCTTATGCAGGATTTTTCCTTTTATGTATCTGTAACTTCTAATTAAATGATTTCTTGCTAGATTTTATTCAAAGGTATATTTATATCATTTCATAATAAAAGTCAAATAGTAATGCCTGAATATATCTGTCTATGGAAGGAATATTTCCTGAATATAAATGGCACCTTCTGAAAATATGTCAGGCTTTGTAGGAATAGTGGGTGTTTTACAATTGTATTTTAACACAGATTTTACCCAATTGTACTGCTTTATGTGCTTAAATATTGCATTAAAATTATTTGTGCATCCCTAACATTCCAGTGAAATAATAGTTATATCTGAGTTAACAACATAAGGCGCTTTGTGAAAACCAAAGTGTATTGAAAGAGCTTGGGAACAATGTCACAGAGAAATCTAAGGATGACAGGTATGTGGATAAAAATGATATGATGGTAACTATGTTGATTTTACTGTCAATGGTGATGATGAAGATGGTAAAAAATTTCCCAGCTACTGTTCACTAGTCACTCATGCAAATCAAATTTGACATATCCAGTATAAATTATCCTAGTCAATCTTATAATAGCTCTTAGATTTTTTGTGACCTGAGTCTAAAGTAAGAATCTGAAACTCAGCCAACTGAGCGTCCAGGAGCCCTGGGGATAAATTATAAAAGGAAAAATCATTGCCTGAGGCTTATAAAATTTATTCTGTTGTGCCCATAATTTATTCATATTCCTTGATTTATAATGAATATATCAAAAGTGTAAGTTCTTATGTTGATAATACCTAAGTTTATATAGAAAAATAAGTATATGTATGCTAATAAAATTATAGAAATACATTATGCTTACACATTTAGAGATTTCTATCAAATATTTGGGAGACAGATGTATGTGTCATGAAGATATTGTCTATGAAGCAATTATTGGTGCGTTTTTTCTCAAAATATATGTTAAATTTTTATGAGTGAGTTTTTCCTGAATAAATAATTAATAAGAGATTTTTTCTGTGCTTAAAATATGTCTCTCTTTAGGTAAAACTAAATTAATGTCCCATGGAATATATTAACCAAACATCTACTGACTTCTTCTTATTGGGGTTATTCTCATCTGCAAGAACTGGACTGTTTTTCTTCATTCTCATTATTTTTATTTTCCTAATGGCTCTGTTTGGCAATATGACCATGATCATCCTCATCCTCCTGGACACCCATCTACACACACCCATGTATTTTCTACTTAATCAGTTGTCCCTTATGGACCTGAACTACATCTCCACCATTGTCCCCAAGATGGCTTTTGATTATCTCTCTGGAAACAAGTCTATTTCGTTCATCGGGTGTTGAGTTCAGAGTTTCTTCTTCATGGCTTTACCTGGTGGAGAAGGATTACTATTGGCCTCTATGGCCTATGATTGTTATGTGGCTATTTGCTTTCCTCTCCACTATCCCATTCGTATGAGTAAAAGAGTATGTGTGCTGATGATAACAGGATCTTGGATATTGGGCTCAGTCAACGCCTGTACCCACACTATATATGCCTTTGGAATCCCTTATTGTAGATCCAGAGTCATCAACCATTTCTTTTGTGATGTTCCAGCCATGTTGACTCTGGCCTGCATAAACACCCAGGTCTATGAGTACACAGTGTTTGTGAGCACCACATTACTCCTTGTGTTTCCTTTCACTGGCATTGCATGCTCCTATAGCCGGGTGCTCCATGCCATCTGCCGCATGCAGTCAACAGAAGGGAGGAAGAAGGCCTATTCTACTTGCAGCACCCACCTCACTGTGGTGACTTTCTACTATGCACCCTTTGCTTACACTTACCTACGTCCAAAATCCTTCCAGTTTCTAACAAAGGACAAGGTTCTGGCTGTCTTCTACACGATTCTTACCATAATGCTCAACCCCATCATCTACAGCCTGAGAAACAAGGAGGTTATGGGGGCCCTGAGAAGAGTCATTCAGCCATTCTCCTCAGTGGACAAATGACATTAGTTCTGCTGCCTTAGAATTACATCAATTTAGGCTTGTGCACTCTTTAAGAAAAATGTCATTCCAGGATTGAAGACAGGGATTACACTAATCTAGAAAATTTATATGGTTGAGATTTAATAAAATAATTGTATATTCCCAATCACTGTTTTTAATTCTAGTAAATTTTCAATAAATGCAAAGAGCATATATATTTCCCTTAACTTGTATGTAATAAGATTTTGTTACCACACTGAAATGATATTGGAAAGAGTCCCCCTTGATGGTATTATTCATTGTAATATTTCTCATATATTTATACTATCTGCCCATGTGAATTAAATAGGACAAAAAAAGAAACTTTATAAAATTACCAGATTTCTTTGAAATCAAACAGGCATTTGTGTTTTAGTTCTATTATAATTTTCAATTAACACTAAACTAGTGTATAATTTTTCTCTTTCCTAAATTTCAGAGGAAGTGATACAGAGATTAGCCAATGAGTTCTGCATGGAATTAGACATTCTCACACCACTAAAGAAGAAATACAAGTTTATGTATTTCATGAGCAGCACCCTGGGAATATCTGCATGACTCCTAAGAAATAATTTATCAGAAGTCTTCTCTGTTAGGATAAATAATTATGACTGAAGAGACACAAAATGGACTAAGGAATAATGTGAGCCATTTTCTGAAAGGATTCATGGGAATTACACCTATAGAATGCAGAATAATCAATCTGAGACACTTCTCAATCATCCCTCAAATACTGAAATTGTACATGCCCAAAGGCAATTTCGTTACCATTACCATTTCGTTAGATAATTTGTTATGAGCATTTCATTATATATTTAGTATTCTTAAAATTCCACTGAACCAGATTTGTGGGGTTGGTCTGCACCACTGCACACCACTATTTCATTAATAGATAGACCTGTTTAGTCCTGGCCTATGAAGGACCTCCTACTACCTTCAGCTTAGCTACTTGAACAGTAAGTGCATGGCCATCACTGTTTATTGGATAATTCTCCTATATTCTTCTTCTTTTCTTTTTTTAATGAGTTTAAGGGTAAATATGGAACATAGAATCCACATGTTAGGAAGAATTTATGTTATTCAAAGCATCGTAGTGATGGGTGACAGATGTCCTGGAATTAGAAAATGATTTTTTTTTCCCCAAAATAGAAGATCCACATGTTGGAAGATATAATATGGATTTGGATTTTTTATACCAAACCAAGAGAGTCTTTAAAGATTTCTTGGTTACTAACTTCTTAAAAGCTTGATTTAGAATGGCATAAGGATCACTTATCTATTAATATATGATGGGAAAATTTTTCATAAAAGGAAACGATATGGTAATATAATAAAGTTTTCAAGTGTTTGCTTAGGTTTAAATGTTTTTTTTTTTTCAAAAATTTTTAATTTATTTTCACTGTAACAGTATTCATTGTTTTTGCACTACACCCATTGCTCCATGCAATCTGCGCCCTCTCTAATACCCACCACCTGGTTCCCCCAACCTCCCACCCCCCACCACTTCAAAACTTTCAGATTGTTTTTCAGAGACCATAGTCTCTCATGGTTCATCTCCCCTTCCAATATCTCTCAACTCCCTTCCACTCTCCATCTCGCCTTGTCTTCCATCCTATTTGTTATGCTCCACAAATAAGTGAAACCATATGATAATTGACTCTCTCTGCTTGACTTATTTCACTCAGCATAATCTCTTCCAGTCTCGTCCATGTTGCTACAAAAGTTTGGTATTCATCCTTTCTGATAGAGGGATAATACTCAAAATAGTGTAAATAGACCACATCTTCCTTATCCATTCGTCAGTTGAAGGGCATCTTGCTTCTTTCCACAGTTTGGTGACCGTGGCCATTGCTGCTATAAACATTGGGGTACAAATGAACCTTCTTTTCACTACATCTGTGTCTTTGGGGTAAATACCCAGTAGTGCAATTGCAGGGTATTAGGGAAGCTCTATTTTTAATTTCTTGAGGAATCTCCACACTGTTCTCCAAAGTGGCTGCACCAACTTGCATTCCCACAAACAGTGTACGAGGGTTCCCCTTTCTCCACCTCCTCTCCAACACATGTTGTTTCCTGTCTTGCTAATTTTGACCATTCCAACTGGTGTAAGGTGGTATCTCAATGTGGTTTTCATTTGAATCTCCCTGATGGCTAGTGATGATGAACATTTTTTCATGTTTCTGATAGCCATTTGTATGTCTTCATTGGAGAAGTGTCTGTTCATATCTTCTGCCCATTTTTTGATATGATTGTCTGTTTTGTGTGTGTTGAGTTTGAGGAGTTCTTTATAGATCCTGGATAACAAACTTTTGTCTGTACTGTCATTTGGAAATATCTTCTCCCATTCTGTGGGTTGCCTCTTTGTTTTCTTGACTGTTTCCTTTGCGGTACAGAAGCTTTTGATCTTGAGGAAGTCCCAAAAGTTCATCTTCGTTTTTGTTTCCTTTGTCTTTGGAGACATATCTTGAAAGAAGTTGCTGTGGCTGATATCGAAGAGGTTACTGCCTACGTTTTGCTCCAGGATTCTAATGGATTCCTGTCTCACATTGGGGTCTTTCATCCATTTTGAATTTAATCTTTATGTATGGTGTAAGATAATAGTCGAGTTTCTTTCTTCTAGATATAGCGGTCCATTTTCCCAGCAACTTTATTGAAGAGACTGTCTTTTTAGAATTTATATTTTTTCCGGCTTTGTTGAAGATTATTTGACCATAGAGTTGAGGGTCCATATCTGGGCTCTCTACTCTGCCCCACTGTCTATGTGTCTGTTTTTATGCCAGAACCATGCTGTCTTGGTGATCACAGCTTTGTAGTAAAGCTTGAATTCAGGTAACGTGATGCCCCCAGTTTTATTTTTGTTTTTCAACATTTCCTTAGCGATTCGGGATCTCTTCAGATTCCATACAAATTTTAGGATTATTTGCTCCAGCTCTTTGAAAAATACTGGTGGAATTTTTATCAGAATGGCATTAAAAGTATAGATTGCTAGAGGCAGTAGAGGCATTTTAACAATGTTTATTCTTCTGATCCAAGAGCATGGAATGGTCTTTCATCTTTTTGTGTCTTCTTCAATTTCTTTCATGAGTGTTCTGTAGTTCCTCGAGTACAGTTGCTTTACCACTTTGGTTAGTTTTATTCTCAGGTATCCTATGGTTCTAGGTGCTATAGTAAATGGAATTGATTCTCTAATTTCCCTTTCTGTATTTTCATTGTTAGTGTAGAAGAAAGCCACTGATTTCTGTACTTTGACTCTGTATACTGCCACGTTGCTGAATTGCTGTATGAGATCTAGAAGTTTGGGTATGAAGTCTTTTGGGTTTTCATATAAAGAATCATGTCATCTGCGAAGAGCGAGAGTTTGACTTCTTCATTGCCAATTTGGATACCTTTATTTCTCTTTGTTGTCTGATTGCTGTTGCCAGGATTTCTAATATATGTTGAACAAGAGTGGTGAGAGTGGGCATCCTTGTCGTGTTCCTGATGTCAACGGAAAGGCTGTGAGCTTTTTCCCATTGAGGATGATATTTGCTGTGGGTCTTTCATAGATAGATTTGATGAAGTTCAGGAATGTTCCCTCTATCCCTATACTTTGAAGCATTTTAATCAGGAACAGATGCTGGATTTTGCCAAATGCTTTTTCTGCATCAATTGAGAGGACCATGTCGTTCTTCTCTCTTCTCTTATTTATTTGTTCTATCAAATTGATTGATTTGGGAATTCTGAACCATCCTTGTAGCCCAGGGATGAATCTCACCTGGTCTTGGTGGATAATCTTTTTAATGGGCTGTTGGATCCTGTTTGCGAAGATCTTGTTGAGAATCGTAGCATCCATATTCATCAGTGATAATGGACTGAAATTCTCCTTTTTGGTAGGGTCTTTACCTCATTTGGGGATCAGGGTAATGCTGGCTTCGTAGAAAGAGTCTGGAAGTTTTCCTTCTGCTTCAATTTTTTGAAACAGCTTCAGGAGAATAGGTGTTATTTCTTCTTTGAAAGTTTGGTAGAATTCCCCAAGGAATCCGTCAGGTCCTGGGCTCTTGTTTTTTGGGACGTTTTTGATCACTGCTTTAATCTCGTTACTAGATATCGGTCTATTCAGGTTGTCAGTTTATTCCTGGTTCAATTTTGGGAGTTGATAGTTTTCCAGGAATGCATCCATTTCATCTAGGTTGCTTAGCTTATTGGCATATAACTGTTTTAATAACTTCTGATGATTGTTTCTACTTCCTTGGTGTTAGTTGTGATCTCTCCCTTTTCATTCATAATTTTATGAATTTGGGCTTTCTCTCTTTTCTTTTGGATTAGTGTGGCCAATGGTTTATCGATCTTATTGATTCTTTCAAAAAACCAGCTTCTAGTTTCATTGATACGTTCTACTGTATCTCTGGTTTCTACCTCATTGATCTCAGCTCTAATCTTGATAATTTCCCTTCTTATGTGTGGAGTTGGTTTGATTTGTTGTTGATTCTCCTGTTCTTTAAGGTGTAGAGACAGCTGGTGTATTCTGGATTTTTCAATTTTTTTGAGGGAGGCTTAGATGGCTATGTTTTTCCCCCTTAGGACTGCCTTTGCTGTATCCCATAGGTTTTGTACTGAAGTGTCTTCATTCTCATTGGTTTCCATGAATTGTTTCAGTTCTTTGATTTCCTGGTTGATCCAAGCATTCTTAAGCAAGGTGGTCTTTAGCTTCCATTTGTTTGAGGTCCTTCTGAATTTTTCCTTGTGATTGAGCTCCTGTTTCAAAGCATTGTGATCTGAGAATATGCAGGGAATAATTCAGTCTTTTGGTATTGGCTGAGTCCTGATTTGTGACCCAGTATGTGGTCTATTTTAGATAAGATTCCATGTGCACTCGAGAAGAATGAGTATAACGTCCTTTAGGGTGGATAGTTTTGTATATATCTATGAGGTCTATCTGGTCCAATGTGTCATTCAAGCTCTTGTTTCTTTATTGATTTCCTGCTTGGATGATCTGTCTATTACTGAAAGAGGTGTGTTCAGATCTCCTACTCTTGATGTATTCATACCAATATGGCACTTTATCTTGATTAATAGTTTTATTATGTAATTGGCTGCTCCCATATTAACTTAAAGTCTAATTTATCTGATATGAGAATCGCTACCCCAGCCTTCTTTTGAGGCCCGTTGGCATGAAAGATGCTTCTCCATCCCTTCACTTTCAATCTGGGTGTATCCTTCAGTTTAAAATGGGTCTCTAGTAGACAACATATGGATGAGTCCTGTCATTTTATGTTCTCATTTAGGCCATTCACATTGAGAGTGATTATTGAGAGTTACGTTTTTATTGACATCGTGTTACCTTTGAATTCTTTCTTTCTGTTGATTGTCTCTATATTTCTGTTCAATGCTATTCTTAGGATTTTTCCTCTTTTATAGAACCCCCCTTAATATTTCCTGCAGAGTCGGCTTGGTGGTCACATACTCTTTTAATCCTTGCCAGTCTTGGAAACTCTTTATCTCTCCATCCATTTTGAATGTCAGACTTGCTGGGTAAAGTATTTTGGCTGCATATTCTTCTCATTTAGTGCCCTGAATATATCTTGCCAGCCCTTTCTGGCTTGCCAATTTTCTGTGGACAGGTCTGACGTTATTCTGATGTACTTTCCTCCGTGTGTAAGGAGCTTCTTTGTCCTAGCTGCCTTCAAGAGAGTTTCTCTACAATTATAATTACTCATTCTTACTATCAGGTGTCTTGAGGACTTTCGAGAATGTATAATCTTTGCAGGAAACTCTTCTGCCTCTAGTACATGAATGCTGGTTCCATTCACGAGCTTGGGAAAATTTTCATGTAGAACTTGTTCCTCTATATCTTCTAGACTTCATTCTTTCTCCTCCCCTTCAGGGATTCCAATTATTCTGACGTTGGAATTTTTCAATGAATCATTATTTCCCTGATTCTCTTTTCGTGGCTTCTAAACTGTTCCAGGCTTCCTTCTGGTCCTTTCTCTCTATCTGTTTGTCATCCAGATCACTAATTCTGTCTTCCGTCTCAGTTACCCTAGCTTTGAGAGAATTTAGATTACATTGGATCTCATTGAGAGCATTGTGATCAGCATCCCTGGTGGCTTTCACTTCTGCCCTAATCAATACTGTTTTTTTCATCCCTGGCTTTCTCCATCTTAGCTATTGCCTGGATAATTGTTAGCCTGAATTCCCTTTCTGACATATTTTCTATGTCAATAGCCATTAGCTCTGTTGCAGAAGGACCATCCTCTGAATTTTTCTTCTTTTGGACATTCCTCCTACAGTCGTTTTGGTGAGAGATGGCTGGACGAATGTAGCTGGATGATTAACCATGGTGCACTCAAGGTGCACCCTGGAATGCTTCTGAGCAATCAAGAGTCCCCACCCAAACGAAATAAAAATAGAAAGAGAGATAAAAGAAAAAGAGATAGAGAGAGAGAGGAAAAAAAAAAAGAAAGATAAAAGAGAAGGCTCACCCCAAATGTGCCCCAAGGTAAGATTTAAGAAGTACACACACACACACACACACACACACACACACACACACACACAAAACAGACAAACAAAAAGACTGGTAAAAGTATATGACAAGAGAAAAAATATATATACATATATAAAAGCAAAACAAACAAAAAAAGAACCTCATCAAAAAGAACACCAAGTAGAAGATTTATATACTACCAGGACAAACACAAATACACAGAAACACTGTTGGGAGAAAAAGATGGGACAGTGGTTATAAATTCTCAGTGTGGGCAAGGAAGTTTATTTTGATTCTTCCTGGATGTATCTTGATATCTTTTTCAAAGGACTCAACTTTCCTAAGATAACTGGGGGTTAAAAATTGGTTTACCTATAGGGATAGTATTGTTTGGGGAAAGGGGATTGCCTTGAAGTTTAAATCTATATGAATATTAAAAATAAAGATTAAAAAGAAGAATGAACTAAACTAAACTAAAATAAAATTTTTTAAAATTAAAAAAATAGAAATGCAAAAGAAAAACACGGGTATATGTATCTAAAAGTTCAGGTTAAAAGGTTATTTTGGAGTTTGATGTACTGGACATCTCACTGTAATGGTAAATAGGCTAAAAAATGATTTATATAAAAAATAATAAAAATGAACCAGAATAGTGGGAACGAATTAAAAATAAAAGTTGTATCTATAAAGTAGTGTTGGTTGTTCTCTTGTCATTTTTTTGTTTGTTTGTCCATTTTTTTTCTGGTAGACCTTCTGGGGGAGGGACCTGCCACGTGGGTATTCAGGCAGTGTTTTCTGATTTAAGTTCTCCTGTCCCCCTCAAGGGAGTGGGCTCTCAGGAAACCGGTTTTTCAGGCTTTTGTTCTCTGAAGGTTTTTATTTTTGTTTGTTTGTTTGTTTTCCTCTCCCATTGCCAGCTCTTGATGGTTTTTGGAGGTTTAGAGGAAAGCAAACTGCACTCATACTTCCCTCTCAGAGAGAAGTCTCACTCTGTTCCCCTCTGGGTTGCTGCAGAGCACTTAAGTTCCCCCTTGGCCACTGGCAGAGCATGTTCCAAGTTGTGGTCCCTGGGGACGCAGGATCTCCTGCTTATACCCCAAACCATGACAGCGGTGGCTGTCTGGGCAGTTCCAGACCACCAGAGATGTTCCAAGCAGCAATCGCACACTGAGATTTTCCTGCTGACCCGGGCTGGGAGTACTCAGCCTTTCCGGGACCAAGAGCTCCTGGCTGGCGCCTGCATGTGCCTCTCTCAGTGGTGGGTGTGGGGCACAACCCAGGCTCTGATAGCACAGGGCAGTGCACGCAATTGGACTAAAAAAAGGCTGTGTTTCTGCCGGCTGGCAAGCTCCCAGCCCCTCATGGGACCCACACTCCACGTGCCCTCCAGCATGTTCCCTCATGGCTCAGAGAACAAGACCTGGTTTCTTCACCACACTCTCTCTGGCCCAGCACCAGGGGTGGCTGTCCTCCATCTGAGGACTTAAGCCCCTGTCCCTAACTACCTTGATTTCCACAATTTTCCCATGCAATCCTTTGCTCTTTTTGAGTACTTTCAACCAGACTCCAAGTTAATGCTGGTCCCCAGTCATAGGGCACTCTTGTATTGGGGTATTACTTTCCAATGGGTCGCTTCTGGTGGCTCCTTCCCCCTTTTATTTATCTTCTGATATCAGCATGACCTTCCCACTCTGTTTTACCTGCCCACTGGTGTCTTCTGCCCCCTTAGAGATCCAGAAGTGTATAATTCTAATCTCAGGCTGGTTTCATGGGTAATCAGAGTTCCTTGGTAAGTAATCAGCTCACTTTAGGGTACAGGTTGAAATGGCGCCTCCTCCTAGTTCCCCACCAACTTGTCCCCCCAGCCTCATTATATTTTTACCAGAAAAGACACTTTATATGATTTCAACATTTTAAACATATTACAACTTGTTTCATGGCCTAACATGTATTTAATCCTGGAGACTACTCCATTTGAATTAAGGGAATTGCATTATCCAGATGTTGTTTTGAGAAGTGTTTTTCATATGACTCTTTGGTCTGAACAGTTTATAGTGTTTTAGAAATCTCCCTTTTTAAAAAATTAACTTCTGTCTGGTTGTTTTATTACTGAAAGGAATACTGATGTTTCCAACTATTATTGTAGTTTTTCTAGAAATATGATATTTGGTGTATACATTCTTAAAATTGTTATATCTTCTTAGTTGAATTTCAAATGTAAATAATATATAATGTCCTTATTTATCTCTTATGGATTTTTATACTTAATTTCCACTTTGTCTGATATTAGTATAACTCCACATTTTTCTAACTATGCTTTGCATTGTTTTCTTTTCTTTTCACATCCTTTATTTTTCAAGCTAGTGAGACTTTATAAATTGAATGTCTTGTAGAGAGCCAGACTCTCTCCGTATATATATGTATGAGAGCCGGACATACATATATATACATATATATATGTATATGCATATATATATATATGTATATATATATATATAAGATTACATATATACATAAATAATCCATTCTGACAAAGTATTTTAAAATTTAGATATTTAATTTACTTAAATTTACAGTAGTTTCTAATGAATATGGAATAGGTTTTGCCATTTTTCCATTTATTTTCTGTATGTCTTTTAGCCTATTTCATTCTCAATTTTCCCAGTACTGATTTTTCTGTTTGTGTAGTTGATTTTATTTTGTAGAAGCATGGTCAAATTCCCTTTCATTTCCTATTATATGTATTCTATAGAGTTATTCTCTATGGTTGTCCTGGGGATTTCATATAAAATATTAAAGATTTAAAAATTTAATTTGAATTGATACTTAAGTTTTTGTTTGTTTCCATTTTTTATTTAAACTGTAGTTGATTGGGGTGCCTGGGTGGCTCAGTGGATTAAAGCCTCTGCTTTCAGCTCAGGTGATGGTCTTGGGATCCTGCAATCGAGCCTTATGTCGAGCTCTCTGCACAGTGGGTAGCCTGCTTCTCCCTCTCTCTCTGCCTGCCTCTCTGCCTACTTGTGATCTCTGTCTGTCAAATAAATAAATTAAAATCTTTAAAATATTAAATAAAATAAGTTATTCCTTGGGAGCAGTGCCTGGGTTGGCTCAGTCAACTGAGTAGTTGACTCTTAGTTTGGGTTCAGGTCTAGATCTCACGTTTCTGGAATAGAGCCCACACTGGGCTCTGCATTCATCAGGGAGTCTACATGATCATTTTTCTCTACATCTCCTTCTGCCGCTCCCTCTGTTTGTGCTTGCTTTCTCTCAGGTAAGTAAAATAAATATTTTTTTAAAGATTTTATTTACTTGACAAAGAGAAAGAGAGAGATGGGGGAAACAGCAAAAAAAGGGAACACAAGCAGGAGGTGGGAGAGGGAAAATCAGGCTTCCCGCTGACCAGGAAGCCTGATGTAGGTCTTGATCCCAGGACCCTGGGATCATGACCCGAGCTGAAGAAAGACACTTGATAACTTAACCACACAAGGTGCCCCTAAATAAAATAAATCTTTAAAAAAAATAGTGTAAGTTATGCTTTGGAGGACGTGGCTGGCTCAGTGGAGGGAAGGACTCTTGATCTTAGGGTTTTAAGTTTGAGACCCATGCTGTGTGTAGAGATTTCTTTTTAAAAAATCTTTAAAAAATAAGTTATGTGTTGGAATTTTATCTAAAGGTCATGGTCCTACTGAAGATCATCTGGGTTTCTCCTATGTTATCTTCTAGGAAATTGGTAGTTTTGCATTTTACATTTAGGTCTAGGATGCATTTTGAGTTAATTATGGTGAAGGACATAAAGCATTTGTCTACATGTATTTATTTATTTTCATTAGGTTGTCCACTTGTACCAGCATAATTTATTGAAAAGACAATAGTTGCTTCCTTGTGTTGTCTTTGTTTCTTTTACAAAAATCAGTTAACTATATTTATGTGGGTATATTTCTGAACTCTATATTTTTGCCACTGATATCTTCATGTCTTCTCACACCAAATCACCAGTCATGATTGTTGCTGTTTCATAGAAATTCTTGAAATTAAGTAACATCCATCTTCTAACGTTGATCTTCAGTTTTTGTGTTTACTATTCTAGGTTTTTTTCTCTCCCACATACATTTTATAATCACTTTAATGTCCACAAAATAACTTGATGGAATTTTGATTGGGATTAAATTAAATCTGTAAATCAAAATAGGCTAAATCAACATCTTGACAACATTGTGTCTTCCTATCCATGAACATGAAATATCTAATCATTTGTTAAGTACTTTTTGTTTTCATCAGAATTTTGTTACATTATTACCTAATAATTTTTCTCTCTTCCTTCCTTTCTTTATTTTTTCTTTGGTGTTAATGTAAATTATATTGTGTTTTCTGTTTCATATTACACTTGTTCATTGATGGCATAGGACAGGGTTCAATTTTCTATATTAAAATTTTGTCTTACAATTTTGCTATATTACTTATTATTTTAACTAGTGTTTTTATCAACTCTTTTGGATTTTCTACCTAGTAAATTTCCTATATCTGAAAAAAGGCATTATAACTTTTCCTTCTCTATTTATATATATTTCATTTCCTTTTCTGGTCTAATTGCATTTGCTAGTATATTCACCACAATGTTGAAAAGGAGTAGTGAGAGGAACATACTTGCCTTGCTCCTGATCTCTGTATGAGAACTTCTACTTTCCCACCATTAAGTATAAATTTGGCTATAGGTTTCTTATAGGTAATTTTTGTCAAGTGGAGCTGTACCCTCTATTCCTAGTTTACTAAGAATTTTAATTTTGAGTGGGTGTCAGATTTTGTAATATTGATATGTATAGGTGATTTTTATTTATTCTGTTGATACAATGAATTGCAGTAAATGATTTTGGAATGTTGAATCATTTTTGCATAACTGGAAGAAATTTCATTTTGTTTTGGTGTATAATTCTTTTTATACATTCTTACACTCAATTTGTAGTATTTTAGGATGTTTTTATTTATATTCATAAGATATATTAATCTGTAGCTTTCTTTATCATTGTTGGAAATATAATAGGGTAATGGTGACATCACAGAAGGAGTCAGAAGTATTTCAATTCCTTTTATACTCTGAAAGGAACTGTAGATAATTAATTTAATATGTTCCTTCAATGTTTAATAGAATTCACTGGTGAACCAACCTGGGCTTCTGGTTTTTGTTTGGAAGATTATTAATTATTTATTCAATTTATTCAATAGATATACTCCTATTTATTTTGTCTATTTCTTCTTAATGAGTACTGGCAAATATTGTCTTTCAGAGAATTTGTCCATTTCCACTATATATCAAATGTCACCATACAGTTCTTCATAGTTTTCCCTTGTTATCCTTTTGATATCAATGGGATCTATATTCACACCCCCTCTTCCATTTCTAGCATTATTAAATTGTGTCCTCTTTCTCTTTTTTCTCAGCCTTATTAGAATTTTATTATTTTCTTAATCATGTTTATAAATATTTATTTAAATTACACATAGCTAACATAAAATGTAATATTACCTTCTGGTGCACAATGTAGTGTTCTTTTTTTAATTTTTTAAAGTTTTTTTATTTGTTTATTTGACAGAGAGAAATCACAATTAGGCAGAAAGGCAGGCAGAGAGAGAGAGGGAGAAGCAGGCTCCCCGCCAAGCAGAGAACCTGATGTGGGGCTCGATCCCAGGACCCTGAGATCATGACCTGAGCTGAAGGCAGAGGCTTTAACCCACTGAGCCACTCCGGTGCCCCACAATGTAGTGTTCTAATACTTCCATACGTCACCTAATGATCATCACAAAAAGTGCACTTCTCAATGCACATCACCATTTTTAAGGTTATATATATATATGTATATACATATATATATTATATAATATCTTCAATATATATTGAAGATATTTATTTTATTGATTTTATCTATTGATTTCACTGATTTCTGCTCCAATTTTCTTTTAAGATTTTATTTATTTGAAACACAGAGAGAACAATCAAGAGGAGCAGGAAAGGGAGAGGGAGAAGCAGACTCCCCACTGAGAAGGGAGCCTGATATGTGGCTTGATCCCAGTATCCTGAGATCCTGACCTAAGCCAAAGGTAGACACTTAGCCGACTGAGCCACCCAGACACCCCTGTGTTCTATTTTTTATTACTCCTATCTTCTTGTCTTTTCCTTCTTTTTTACTACGTCATACTTAATTTGATATAGTATTTGTAAATCCTGAGATAGGAATGCAATTTATTTAAGAGTTTATTTTATTAATATAGACATTAAAAACAACACATTTCCCTATAAGCACTGTTGTCTCTGCATTGCATAAAATTCTGTAAGTTGTGTTTTATTTTTATGCATTTCAACATTTTAGGGACACCTGGCTGGCTCAGTCAGAAAAGCATGAGACTCTTCATCTTGTAGTTGAGAGTTAGGATACATGTTAGGTGTAGAGATTATTTATAAGTAAACTTCTAAAAATATAGAATTTTTCTTGAGATTTATATATTTACCTATATGTTATTTAGATGTGTGTTGTTTAAGCCCATGTATCTTGGAATGTTTAGCTAGTTTCTTTACATTGATTTCTAGTTCCACACTGTTTGGAGAACAGACATGATATGACTTCCATTATATTTGAAAAGGTGTGTTTGGTAGCTCAGAATATGATCTAATTTTTATATAAACTATGTATGTAGAAAATAGTTTGTGCTAAAGATGTTTCAGTAAATTTGGACATGTTCTTTTTATGCAATATATTTTTGTATTCCAAGTTCTTGCTTAAATTCTAATTAGTTAACATATATGGTGGAATTGTTTTCAGGTGTAAAATTTAGTGACTCATCACTTATGCCCATCACCCATTTAGTCTATCACCTACCCACCTCCCTTCATTGACCCTCAGTTTGTTATCTATAGTTAAGAGTTCCTTACAATTTTCTCTCTCTCTCTCTCTCTTTTTTTTTTTTAAAATATCCCTATGGTTATCTGTTTTGTTTGCAAATTCGACATATGAGTGATATCATATAGCATTTGTCTTTCTCTGACTGACATATTTTCATTATTGTAACTCAGTCCTGCTCAGTCCACATCATGGCAACTGGCAATTTTTCTTTCTTTTTTATTTTTTTGGAAAATTTTATTTATTTATTTGGCAGAGGGAGAGAAAGAGAGAGCAAGAGAATGAACACAAGCAGGTGGAGTGTGAGAGAGAGAAGCAGGCTTCCCACTGAACAGGGAGCCTGATGCAGGGCTCCATCCCAGGAAAATGGGATCATGACCGAACCAAAGGCAGATGCTTAACGACTGAGCTACCCAAGCACCACACGAGATTTCTTTGTTTTTGATGGGTAAGTAGTATTACATTATATATATATATATATATGTGTGTGTATACATATTAATTCTTATATATGTGAGTGTATACATATATGTCATATATGACACCTACATACACATACACATATATCTACCTAACATCTTCTTTATCCATTC
>NW_022631146.1:1457053-1583454 GCF_010015895.1 Lontra canadensis
ACATCGGGCTCTCTGCTCAGCAGGGAGTCCGCTTCCCCCTATCTCTCTACCTTCCTCTCTGCCTATTTGTGCTGTCTGTTAAATAAATAAAGAAAAATCTTTAAAAAATACATAAACCAAAATAACTATGTAATTATTATTATCAAAAGAAAATGTTTTTCAAAAGTATATATATGGCCCACCATATTTAAACATCATAAACAGAATACAGTAAAAACATGAAACATATTTTATTGCAAGATGTGTTCTTTTTTTTTTTTAAAGATTTTATTTACTTATTTGAGTTAGCAAGAAAGAGAGTATGAGAGAGAGAAAGCATGAGAGGGGGTGGGTCAGAGGGAAGAACAGACTCCCCACTGAGCAGGGAGCACAATGGGGGACTCAATCCTGGGGCTCAGGATCATGACCTGAGCCAAAGGCATTCACTCAACCGATTGAGTCCCACAGGCACTCCATAAGATATTTTCTTGACAATTATGAATGTCTTCTTGAAACGATTTTCTAAAAATGCTCAAAATTGCCTATAAACACATGGTCTTAAATATATCTTGACAGAGATAATAGTAACAATGATGAAAAATAAATAACAAGGAAATAGTATTCTATAAATAGAAATGGTAACTAAAATATCAGAGTTTTTTTTTTCCTAAAATATTTATTTATTTACTAAAGAAAGCACACAAGCATTTAGGGAGAGGGAGAGAGAATGTTAAGCAACTCTACATTGATCACAGAGACCCACCTGAAGCTTGATCTTACAACTGGGAAATGAGGAACTGAGCTGAAAACAAGTCAATACTTAACTTACTGAGCCACTGAAGTGTCCCTAAATTATCAGGTCTTACAACAACTTATATTTTTGGTGTCTTAGCAATATACACTAGGTGGAAAATACAATTAACCTTGCCATTAATGGGAGGTAAAGAAATGGGCAGACGACATGAACAGACAATTCTTGAAAGAATATATGAGTGGCTAATAGACACATGAAGAAAAGTTTAAACATCATTAGCCATCAGGGAAATACAAATCAAAACCACAATGAGATACAACCTTATGCCAGTTAGAGTGGCTAAAATTAACAAGACAGGAAACAAGTGTTGGCAAGGATGTTGAGAAGGAGGAAGCCTCTTACACTGTTATGGGAATGCAAGGTGGTACAGTTTCTCTGGAAAACAGTATGGAGTTTCTTCAGGATGGTAAAAACAGAGCTAATTTATGACCCAGCAATTGCCCTACTGTGTATTTACTCCGAAGACACAGATGTAGTGAAAAGAAGGGGCACATGCACCCCAATGTTCATAGCAGCAATGTCCACAATAGCCAAACTGTGGAAGGAGCCGAGATACCTTTCAACAAGTGAAGGGATAAAAAAGATGCTGTCCGTATATTCAATGGAATATCATTCAGCCATCAGAAATGATGAATACCTCCCATTTACATTGATATGGATAGAACTAGAGGGCATTATACAGAGTGAAATAAGTCAATCAGAGAAACACAATTATCATATGGTTCCACTCATATGTGGAACAAAAAGAATGGGCCAGAGGACAATAGGGGTGTGGTGGTGGAAACTGTATGGGAAAAAAAAATCAGAGAGGAAAACAAATCATATCAGATTTTTCACTCTGGGAAACAAACTGAGGGTTGCAAAATGGGAGGTCGGTTGAGGGGTGGCCATTAAGGTGATGGCATTAAGGAGGGCATGTGATGTGATGAGCACTCTGTTATACTGAACTGATGAACTATTGAACATGGTATCAAAAACTAATGATGTACTATACCTTGGATAATTGAATTTAAATAAAAATATGGGATGTAAATATTCTGAAATGATGAGAAAAGGAAAAAAATGTGTCAGAGATAATTATATGTGCTGAAGGAATTACTCCATCCTCCTTGGCTGGAGAGATGAGTCAAAAGATGTTATTTAGAATTTACTAAAGATAAACATATGAGTGGAAAATATGTGTAAATAGAAAAAAATGTGGTAAAATAATATGAAATGTTTTCCTTGAAAATCAGAAGGGGTGGGTAATGGGACCCTTGTTTTACTTTATGGGTTGTTGACATCGTGTTCTTACATTACTTGAATAAAATTAAACTGATATAAAACATACTGAAAGTATAACCAGAACAATTAGGCAAACAAACAAACAAACAAACAACAACAAAAAACAAACAAACAAACAAAAAACCAAATTGGAAATAAGGAAGTAAAGTTATTTTGTTTCACAAACATGATCTTATGTGTAGAAAATTCTAAAGTGTCTACAAAATATATTAGAAAAAGTAAACAGATTTAGTATAGTTTCAAGATACAAAACCATTTTTGGGGGTACCTGGGTGGCTCAGTGGGTTAAGACTCTACCTTCAGCTCAGGTCATGACCTCAGGGTCCTGGGATTGAGCCCCTCATGAGCCTCTCTTCTGAGAAGGGATCCTGCTTCCCCCTCTCTCTCTGCCTGCCTCTCGCTCTGCTTGTGATCTTTCTCTATATCAAATAAATAAATAAATAATCTTAAGAAAACACAATTTGTTTACACAAAATCTCTTCTATACATGAAATAATGTATAATGATAATATTTTTAATTGTATGTTGCTGGATGGGAGGTGGGTGGGGGGAATGGGATAACTTCATGATGGGTATTAAAGAGAGCATGTGATGTTATGAGCACTGGGTGTTATATGTAACTGATGAAATCATTAAACTCTACATCAGAAACTAATGATGTCCTATAAGTTGACTAATGGAGTTTAAATTCAAAAATATAAGTTGCATTTACAATACCATCCAAAACAATAAAATACTTAGTATATTACATAGATGAAAATTTCTGTGATTTGTCCTGCATAACCAACCACCCAGATCTACACGTACACAGGCAGGCTAAAGAATCTTGTGTGTGAGATTCACATTGCATAAGTGACTTTGGGAGACTGATTAGTTCATATTAGCTGGCCTCCAGGTCAGAAGTGGCCCTTCTGGTCTTGATGACAAGAGCTATAAATCTTGCCTTGAATGCCCTCTGGCTCCAGGCTGTTCTGGCCTCCTGGAATGGAATCCATGAGGGGAGGAAAACATACAGAGCCCAGGCTCCTTGAAGATGTAAAGACATGATGACAAAGGAAAGCAGCTCTCTCCAAATTGCACATAGGCAAACAAATGTTTACCTTCAGACTCCTTCATTTTCCTTATAAATACAGCTGTTATGGTGATGATCAACTGGAAATCTTACCTGAGGTGAGGACACTCTGCCTAGGACTCTCATTCCAGACTCCAGCCTGGCTGTCTCCACCAGGCTTCCCCAGCTGATGAAGTTGGATGTTGTAAGCACCGGATCTGATGTAACTGTGTCTTATTCTCCTTTACTGCTTACTATTGCCTTCATCTATGTGCAGATTTCTCTTTTCTACTTTATGTTTCTATTAGATTTTTATAAAATCAATATAGTGTTTTTCCTCTTCAAAACAGAGTAGGTGTGCCATGAATCTTTTACTTAGCACACTTAGAAATAAACTTAAGAAGGGGGAGAAATTTGTGCACTGAAAATCACAAAACATTGCTGAAAGAAGTTGAAGAAAAGACAAATAAATGAAGATAAACAGCCTGTGTTCATTCACTGTTGAACTTAATATTGTCAAGATATTAATGCTACCATAAACAAACTGTATATTCAATGAAGTGCCTATAATAATCTCAAATGAGGGTTTTGCAGAAATAAAAAATAGATCCTAGAATTAGTATAAAATCTCAACTTACCCTGAATAGCCAGAACAATCATGAAATAATTAGAGAACTCACTCTTTCTGATAAACATCTTACTAAATTAACTATGATAATAAAAAAAGTATAGTATTGCCATAAACATGGATACAAAGTAATACAATAGGTATATCAGAATAAACACTTCACATATATGGTCAAGTGATTTTCTCAAGAGTTACCAAACCATTCAGTGGGGTTGTCTTTTCAAAAAATTTTACAGAGAAACCTGGATATCCACATGAAAATAATGAAATCAAACCATGCCCTTACACTATACACAAAAATTAATTTAAATTAATCAAATTGCTAAATACAGAGATAAAACTATAAACTTCTAGAACAAAGCATATAATGGAAAAGTTTCACAAAACTTTTCCAAAAACATTTTCCAAAAATTCAAAAGTTTCAAATTGGATTTAACTGTGCTTTCCTGGATATGACACCATATTTAAAAGTCCAAGATTATTGTACAAAAAATAAAACAGTAAACTGAGTGTGTGCAGGGCATTTAATGTTTAAATAATGTGTTGCCTTTGACAAACTGCAAAGGAAAGGGTGGAATAGCATTTTTTTATAGATGCCATTCAGATTTAATGTATCATATATTAGACCATTTTCAGTAGGATAAAAGTTATGTTGATAATTTAATTATTGACAAATAAAAGATATAATATTTAAAATTACCAATAAAATTATGATCACTCTTACCACACATGTATTTTATATAAAAAATAAATATACATGATGAGGTTCACATTGATGTAGTTAGTATTATTCACCTCTAAAAGAGAAAAAAATCAGCACAGTATATAAATAGTAAATGGAACATCAAATCTGTTATTTGATGCCATGCATTACTCATGTTGCTCTGTTCTGATATGCTATCATGATATGTTATTTAAAAAAAAAAACATGAATATGGCAGGGAAATATATTCAACTGTTGAATATCAGCCTTGAATATATCAAGGCCCAAGGGAAAGAAGATTTTTCCCCCCCTTAGGTAAAAATAAATCCAAGTAACTTATTTTTTTCTCTTTATGTTGGTTTTATCAAGTGGGAGAACAACAAATATCCAATACTGAGCATATTTGCAAGTCATTTTCAATCTCTTTGATTTTTAAATATTCCTTAAAAACTTGCTATCTTGGCATTTACATTTCAGAATATATAGGATGAAAGAAGTAGCAAAGACATTCTGATGATGGTTTCATAGTAAACAGAAAAAAATAAGCCAAGATTAAACAATATTTTAATCTTGATCAAGTCCTACATGAAAGAGAAGATAAAGTATGAAAGTAAATGTAGAAAGAAGTTGATAACTGGGATATGTCAGAATATACTCCAGAATTAAATTGCATTGGATCCTGACCTCTATCTCTTGAACTGACATTTCACCAATGATAATATTGAGGTGCAGGGATTCTGAGTGACTTTAACTTAAATTATATACTTGGATAATCATATTTGTAATCTATCATCCTTCAATCTATCTATTATCTAGCTAGCTATTATCTATCTATCTAAATGCATCCCCTATCTTATCCCTCAAATATTAAATATTTTGAGATATGGAATCTGAAATAAATGTGGATATAAATCTGAAATATTTTCTCATCATAAATCTAGAGTGGTAGTTCATAGACAATATTAGCAGTAGCCTTTATTATAAATTTTACAGTGTTTCAAAATCATTTCACCATTATTCATACTCAGATTAATTCTCAGAATTGTATAACACATTTTAAGTTTAAAGGAAAACAATATCTTGAAAAAATGAACCAGTGTTCATGTCCAAATCATTTCCTTAATTTTAATAATACATATACTAACATAAGTTATTTACATATTGTTTAAACCTACCTAACTCAAATAAAAAAATAACATTCTCTGGTTAAACAGATGGCTAAATGTATCTATTGCTTATTATACACAATAGTCTTAAATACTAAATTTCTCTTAAGCACTTGCTGAGGAGCTCCATTTCTAGTATGATCATTCAAAATAAGAAAACAATATTACTGGAGTACCTGGTATTATCTCTGCACTTTCATGAACATACAGGTTTAAGTAGCAGATGGTGGTCCAGTCATCATCTTACGAACAGTCATTTTATGACTAAATGTCTTTGAATAATTTCCAAACAAGTGTACATATATTACTCTTTCATCTCTACACTTGACATTTTAGATTCTTCTAAGAAAGGCAGGAGCAACAATGATTCTACACTTTCTTTAACTAGAGATTTAATCTATTGTTTTTGCTTTGTTTTGTTTTGTTTGGTTGGGTGGGTTTGTTTTTTTTTTTGTTTTGTTTTGTTTTGTTTTTCTTTTGTATTCACTTGGGCATGTCCACTGAGATTTGGACAATACAGACTAAGTTACTAATAGCCCAAGATAGACCTAAGCCAAGGTTAAGGAAAGAATTCAGCTAATTTCTTTAGATATTTTCACAGGTGGTTAAGGGTCAATTCAGTGGTTAAAAAAAAACAAATATATTTATTCAGTTTGTTCCAATATCAGTGTGTCTCTAAAGTTTTATGCATCATGTATCTAAATATTTTTTTCCAGTAAGTTGAGAGTAATTATGTATTTCTAAATACTAATTTATTTCCCAATTTTGATTATATTGGCCAACAAATTCTAATAATTCAATGGAATGTGTTAGTTTAATATAAATTCTTAAAATATCACAAATATGAGGACTACCTTTAATTCATTGTAGATATGACATAAATTTTCATTTTTTTCTGTTCTGTTGCAAAAAAAGTCATTAAAGTATAAAACAATTTTTTATTCAATAAACTAAAGAATGGAAATAATTTTATTACTCCTTTTAATGTAACAATATTTTTAAAAAGTGTTGCAGAAAACCTTAAATGTTCTTACCATTTCCTGGTTTTCAGTAACTAAATGAAGTACACTTTTTACTTGAGAAAACATAACTGTGGTCCAGTTTTTAAAATTTTATGTTTTTAAAATATTTCAATTGCTAACTATAATGTGTCTGCATACCACTTTCTCTATATCCAATCTATTTTGAGTTCCTTGAACTTTATGGATCTACATACTTACTTCCCTCCCCAGATTTTAGAAGTTTTCTTTGTTTGATTGTTTGATTTTTTGTTTGTATGCTTGTTTTTGTTTTTGATTTTTTTAATTGTTGC
Organism: Lontra canadensis; assembly: GCF_010015895.1. Taxonomy (NCBI): domain Eukaryota; kingdom Metazoa; phylum Chordata; class Mammalia; order Carnivora; family Mustelidae; genus Lontra; species Lontra canadensis. The sequence continues at coordinate 1,463,991 of NW_022631146.1, forward strand.
TTTCTTAACATAGATTTCTGCTCTTTTGCTTTTTCTGCCCCTTCTGGGATTTTCATGATGTATATACAGGTTTTCTTATGGGATCCCATAAAATCTGTGTGCTTTCTTTTAAGATCTTTATTAGCTATTTTCCTTTTACCCTTCCGAATGGATTATTTCAAGTATTCTGTCTTTGAGTTCACTGATTATTTCTTGTGCTTGATCAAGTCTGGTCAGAGTCATGATTTTTTTTCCAGTTCAGTCACTATTTTTCATATCTAGAATTTCCAACTTTTAATGGCTTTAATCTGTTAAACATAACATTTTGCACAAATAATGATTTACTGATTTTGTTTAGTTATTTTTCTGTTCCCATTTAGGTAAATATTCTGATTTCTTTGTCAGGTAGTTTTAGATCTTCATTTCTTTATGGTCAGTAAGCATAAGCTAGCTTGTACTTTATTTTGTTTTGCTAATGTTATGTTTCCCTTATCATTGTAAATGTACCATTGTACCATTCCATTAGCATTTGCTTATTTGAAAAAGCAGTTACTTTTCCAGTACTTATAGGCTGTATATGACAAGGAAAGTCTTTTACTAGTCACTTTATCCAGAGATTTTGGCCAGGCCAGCAAGAATGTAAGACAAATGGACTGACTCACAGGGTCCATGGGTAAGTGGACTCCACATTGTGTCCACAGTGGTCTTGGATGCTTTACTTGACTCTTTTTTCTATGTGGGATGTGAAATTCTCCTTCTTACTTTCTTCAATTTGCCTTTTCTCATCCCTGGCTTGTATGTGGAATCTAGAACTCTCAAGATGGTATATCTTTGAATGGAATGTTATTTTCTTACATCTTTCTCTGAAGAGATGTAGGCCAGAAGCTCCTTCTCCTGGATCATCCTGACATGATCATTATGTATGGAGAGATCAAAATAACTCTGTGTTCAGTGGTAGAAGTACAGCATGAGGCACTCACAGCCTGACCATGCCTCAGCAAACTCAGAGTGAAGTAATCTTAAAATTTCTGCTATAGTACACAAAAATGCCTTGGTATAAGTGAGGGTTGTGTGCAACAAATCTCCCCATGAGACACTACAAAGCCAGTCTTATTGGGGAGTCATGGCATTTGATTATTTCTAAGAAATGAAAGAGGGAAATAGAAGATTAAAAATATATTGTTCTGTTTCTATTTAATTTCTGTGTTCAATAAAATTGAATTATTCATAAATCACACAGCTTTTTTTTAATTTTTTTAAAGATTTTATTTATTTATTTGACAAACAGAGATTACAAGTAGGCAGAGAGGCAGGCAGAGAGAGAGGAGGAAGCAGGCTCTCCGCTAAGCAGAGGGTCCGAAGTGGGGCTCAATCCCAGGACACTGGGATCATGACCCGAGCTGAAGGCAGACACTTTAACCCACTGAGCCACCCAGGTGCCCCCAGCTTTTTTTTAATTTAATCTTATTTTTCAGTGTTCCAAGATATATTGTTTATGCACCACACACAGTAGTGTGGTGTCATTATTAATACCCACCATGAAGCTCACCCATGTCCCCACACCCTCTCTTCCAAAACCCTCAGTTTGTTTCTGAGTGCACAGTCTCTCATAAATTCCCTTCCCCCTCAAATTTCCCCCAATCCACTTTCCTTTCCTTCCCTTAATGTTCTCCATGTTAAGCCTTATGCTCCACAAGTAAGTGAAACCATAAGATAATTGACTTTCTCTGCTTGATTTATTTCACTCAATATAACATCCTCCAGTCCTGTCCATGTTGATCCAAAAGTTGGGTATTCATTCTTTCTGATGGAGAAATAATATTTCATTGTATATATAAACCATATCTTCTTAAACCATTCACCTGTTGAAGGGCATCTCGCCTCTTTCCACAGTTTGGCGATTGTGGCCATTGTTGCTATGAACATTGGGAACATTGGGTATAGATTGCCCTTCTTTCACTCTCTCTATATCTTTAAAGTAAATACCCAGTAGTGAAATTGCAGGGTTATAGGGTAGCTCTATTTTTAATTTCTTAAGGAATCTCTACATGTTTTTCAAAGTGGCTGCACCAACTTGCATTCCCACCAACAGTGTAAGAGGGTTCCCCTTTCTCAACATCCTCTCCAATACCTTTTGTGTCCTGTCTTGTTAATTTTGGCCATTCTAACTGGTGTAAGGTGGTATCTCAGTGTGGTTTTGATTTGAATTTCCCTGATGGCTAATGAGGACAAACATTTTTTCATGTGTCTGTTAGCCATTTGTATGTCTTCTTTGGAGAAGTGTCTGTTCATGTACTCTGCACATTTTTTTCCCTAAGATTTTATTTATTTATTTGACAGAGATCACAAGTAGGCAGAGAGGCAGGCAGAGAGAGAGAGGAAGGGAAGCGGGCTCCCCGCTCAGCAGAGAGCCCCATGTGGGGCTCGATCCCAGGACCCTGAGATCATGACCCGAGCTGAAGGCAGAGGCTTTAACCCACTGAGCCACCCAGGCACCCCTATTCTGCCTATTTTTTGATGTAATTATCTGTTTTGTTAGTGTTGAGTTTGATGAGCCCTTTTTTTAAAATTTTTATTTGACAGACAGAGATCACAAGTAGGCAGAGAGACAGACAAAGAGAGAGGGGGAAGCAGGCTCCCCGCTGAGCAGAGAGCCCCATGCGGGGCTCAATCCCAGAACCCTGGGATTATGACCTGAGCCAAAGGCAGAGGCTTTAACCCACTGAGCCACCCAGATGCCCTGAGCCCTTTGTCTATAATGTTATTTGTGAATATCTTCTACAATTCCGTGTATTGTCTCTTTGTTTTGTTGACTGTTTCCTTTGCTGTGCAGAAGCTTTTATTCTTGTTGAAGTCCCAAAAGTTCACTTTCACTTTTGTTCCTTTTGCCGTTGGAGACATGTCTTAAAAGCAGTTGCTGGGGCCTATGTTGAAGAGGTTACTGCCTATGTTCCTCTCTAGGATTTTGATAGATCCCCACCTCACATTGAGGTCTTGTATCCATTTTGATTTTATCCTTGTGTATGGTGTAAGAGAATGGTCAAGTTTCATTTTTCTATACATAGCTGTTCAATTTTCTTAGCACCATTTATTGAAGAGACTGTCTCTTTTTCAGTTTTTTTTTTTTTTCTTCTCTGTTGAAGATTATTTGACCATGGAGTTGTGGGTCCATATCTGGAGTCTACACTATTCCACTGGTCTGCATGTCTGTTTTTGTGCCAGTACTGTGCTGTCTTGGTGATCACCATTTTGTAATAAAGCTTGAGGAAAGACAACGTGATGCCCCCAGTTTTGTTTTTCTTTTTCAAAATTTTCTTAGCAATTCTGGGTCATTTCTGGTTCCATTCATATGCTAGGATTGTTCATTCCAGCACTTTGAAAACTGCCAGTGGAATTTTGATCGGAATGGCATTGAAAGTATAGATAGGCTGAGCAGTATAGACATTTTAAGAATGTTAATTCTTCCAATCCATTAGCGCAAATGCTTTTCGATCTTTTTGTGTTTTCTTCAATTTCTTTAGCAACTGTTCTGTAGTTCCTCAAGTACAGATCCTTTACCTCTTTGATTAGAATTATTCCCAGTATCTTATGGTTACTGGTGCTATAGTAAATAGAATCAGTTCTTTAATTCCCCTTTCTATATTTTCATTGTTAGATTATAAGAAAGCAGCTGATTTCTGTGGATTGATTTTGTACCCTACTACATTACTGAATTGCTGTATGAGTTATAGTAGTTTGGGGGTGGAGTCCTTTGGGTTTTCCATATAAAGTATCATGTCATCTGTGAAGAGAGAGAATTTGACTTCTTTTTTTTTTTTTTTTGCCAATTTGAATACCTTTTATGTCTTTTTGTTGTCTGATTGCTGTTGCTAGGATTTGTAGTACTATGTCGAACAACAGTAGTGAGAGGGGGCATCCTTGTGTTCCTTATCTCAAAAGGAAGGCTGTGAGGTTTTCCCCACTGAGAATGATATTCTCTGGTGTTTTTCAGATAGCTTTTATGAAGTTTAGGAATGTTTCCTCTATCCCTATACTTTGAAGAGTTTTAATCATGAACAGATGCTGTATCTTTTCAAATGTCTTTTCTGCATCAATTGATAGGACCAGGCCATTCTTATCTCTTCTCTTACTGATTTGTCCTAGCGCATTGATTGATTTGTGAATGTTGAACCACACTTGCTTCCCAGGGATAAATCCCACCTGCTAATGGTGGATAATCTTTATAATATACTATTGGATCCTTTGGCTAGGATCTTTGAGAATCTTGGCATCCATATTCATCAGGGATATTGGTCTGAAATTCTCCTTTTTGATGCGGCCTTTGCCTGGGTTGGGGATCAGGGTAATGCTGGCTTCATAGAAAGAGTCTGGATATTTTTTCTTCTGTTTTTATTTTTTCAAACAGCTTCAGGGGAATAGGTATTATTTCTTCTTTGAATGTTTGGTAGAATTCCCCCAGAGAATCTGTCTGGTACTGGCCTCCAATTTTGTGGAAGGATTTTGATCACTGCTTCAATCTTGTTACTAGATAATTGTCTATTCAGGTTGTCAATTTCTTCCTGATTCAGCTTTGGAAGGTTACAGGTTTCCATGAATGCATCCATTTCTTTTAGATTGCTTAATATTGCTATATAGCTGTTGATAATAATTTCTGATGATTGTTTCTATTTCCTTAGTGTTAGTCATGATCTCTCGCCATAATTTTATTAATTTGGGTCATCTTTCTTTTCTTTTAGATTAGTTTGGCCGGTGGTTAATCAATCTTACCGATTCTTTCAAAGAACCAGCTTCTAGTTTCATTAATGTGCTCTACTATATCTGTAGTTTCTAACGCATTGTTCTAAGCTCTAATCTTAAATATTTCCCTTCTTATGCATGGGGTTTGTTTAATTTGGTGTGGAGAGAGTTGGTGTATTTGTGATTTTTCAATTTTTTTGAGGGAGGCTTGGATGGCTATGTATCTCCCCCTTAAGACTGCCTTTCCTGGATCCCATAGGTTTGGGACCAAGATGTCTTCATACTCATCAGTTTCCATCAATTGTTTAAGTTCTTCTTTGATTTCCTGGTTGATCCAAATTCTTGAGCAAGATGGTCTTTAACTCCCAAGTGTTTGAGTTTCTTCCAAACTTTTTCTTGTGGTTGAGTTCCAGTTTCAAAGCATTGTGGTCTGATAATATGCAGGGAATAATCTCAATCTTTTGGATATCAGTTAAGCCCTGATTTGTTTAACAAGTATATGGTCTAATCTGAAGAAGGTTCCATTTGCACTTGAGTAGAATGAGTATTCTGTTCTTTTAGTGTGGAATGTTCTGTATATACCTATGAGGTCCAACCACACAGCTTTTAATCAATGATCACATTTACTTATTTTTGTTATGTGTTTATATATTTATTATTTATTTATTATTTTGTAATTTTTATTCAACTATAGTTAACACCCAATGTTTTGATAGTTGAAATTATTCAATATAGTGATTCAAACTTCATTTCATTCTCAGTTCCCATCAAGATATGTGTACTCTTAATTTCTTACACTTATGTCTCCGATCGCCCAACCACCATCCCTCTATATCTATCATTTTTTCCCTAGACTTGTTTGTGTTTTGTCTCACTTGTTCCTTTTTACTTTATTCATCTAATTTGTTTCTTAAATTTCACTTATTACTGAAATCACATGATATTAGTCTTTCTCTGAATGGATTATATAGCTTAGACTCCTGCCCACTGGCCTAATTGAATTATTCTTTGTTGTTGTTGTTGTCGAGTCATGTATGATCTTTGTATATTACCAACAATAACCATTTATCAGATATTTCATTTGCAATTACCTTCTCTCATTCAGTAGGCTTTTAGTTTACTTGATGGATTCCTTCATGTGCCACTTTGTATTTTGATATAATCCCAGTCCTTCATTTTTGCATTTCTTTCCTTTGCCTTAAGACATATCTAGAAAAATGTTACTGTGGCCAATATCCAAGAAGTTCCTGCTGATGCTCTCACCTAGGAATTTTATGATTTCAGACCCCAAATATAGGCCCATAATCCATTTTGTGGTGTGTGTGTGTGTGTGTGTGTGTGGTGTAAGAAATTGTTCCAGTTTTATACTTTTGCATGCAGCTGTTGAGTTTTCCCAACACCATTTGTTGAAGACACTATCTTTTCATAGTAGATATTCTTTTCTTTTTTTGTCAAATATTAATTGGCCATATAATTGTGAACTTACTTCTGGGTTTCATATTCTGTTCCATTGAGCTATGTGTATATTTTTTGCAAATACTGCATTGTTTTAACTACTGCAGCTTTATAATATAACCTGAAATCTGAAATTGTGATACCTCCAGCTTTGTTTTTCTTTTTCAAGATTGCTTTGGCTATCCAGGGTGTTTTGTGATCCCATATAAATTTTAGGATTATTTGTTTTAATTCTGTGAAAATTTTTGGTGTTATTTTGATAGGAATTTTATTAAATGTGTAGAGTTCTTTGGTAGTTATAGACATGTTGACAATATATGCTCTTCCACTTGATGAGTATGGGATGTCTATTCATGTGTTTGTGTCACTTTCAATTTTTTCATCAATATTTTATATTTTTCAGAGTACAGGTGTTTCACCTCCTTGGCTAAGTTTATTCCTGTTATTATATGAATTTTGGTGGAATATTAAATGGGGAGATTTTCTTAGTTTTTCTTTCTTCTGCTTTATTATTTGTGTATAGAAATTCAATGGAGTTCTGTGCCATTATTTTGTTTCTTGCCAAATATCAGAATTCTTTTATCAGTTCTAGTGGCTTTTTGATGAGGTCCTTATGGTTTTTAATATAGAGAATCATTTCCTTTGAAAAGTATATTTCCACTCCTTCCATATCAATTTGGATGTATTTTATTCCTTTTTCTTGTGTTGCTATGGCTAAGACTTCAAGTGTTATGTTGAGTAAAAGCACCGAGTGTGGACATTTTTGTTTCTTCCAGAACCTAGGTGAAAAGCATTCATCCCCCATCCCCCCCGGAGTATGATTTAGCTGTGTTTCTTTTCAGATATGGCCCTCATTAGAAAGTGTTGCTTCCCTGAGACCTATTTTGTTGAGGGTTTTTATCATAAATGGATGTTGTACATTATCAAATGCTTTTGTGCATCTATAGAAATGATCATTTGTTTTTTATCCTTTCTCTTATTAATGTAATTCATATATTCATTGCTTTGAAAATATTGTCTGTCTTTGCTCCCCCCCCCCCCGCCATAAATCCAAGTTGATCATGGTGAATATTATTAGTTTTTGGGATGGGGATTTTTACAGTTCATTATGTTTTTTTGATACTAAGCTTTTATCAGATCTGTAATTTGCATATATCCTCTCCCATTCCATATGTTGCCTTTTAGTTTTCTTGATTTTTTCCTTTACTGTTCAGAAATTTTGTTTTGATAAAGTCCCAAAGTTTATTTTTGCTTTTGTTTCCCTTGTTTTAGGAGGCATATCTAGTAAGAAGTTACTACTGCTAATGTCAAGGAGGTTACTCCCTGAGTTCTCTTCTAGAATTTTAATGGTTTCCTGTCTCACATCTATGTCTTTAATACATTTTGAATTTATTTTTGTATATGTTGCACAAAAGTCACCCAATACCATTCTTTTGCATTTTGCTTTCCAGTTTTCCCAATACCATTGAAACAGTTTTCTTCTTTTTCCACTGGGTATTATTTACTGCTTTGTGAAATACCATTTGAGCATATACTTATGGGTTCATCTCTGGGTTTGCTATTCTGTTCTATCGATCCATGTGTCTGTTTTTGTACCATTACCATACTCTGTTCCTCATTACTGCTTTGCAATATAACTTGAATACTACAATTGTAATGCCTCCAGCTTTGATTTGATTTAAAAATTCACTGCAATTTCTTTTGTAATTCTTTTTTTTTTTTTGTAATTGAGCAAGATGGTCTTTAACTCCCATTTCTTTTGTAATTCCACAAATCTTAAAGTTTCTTGTTCTAGCTCTATGAAAAAAGTTATTCTATTTTGATAGGGCTTGCTTTAAATATATGGATTGCTTTGGGTAGTTTAGACATTTTATTTTATTTTTCCAATCCATACTCATGGGATGTCTTTCCATTTCTTCGCATCATCTTTAATTTCTTTCATCAATATTGTATGAAATTCAACCTCTTTGGTTAAATTTATTGTGTTGTTTTGTTTTGGCTGACCTATCCTTCATGCCAGGTGTCTGCAGAGTCTCTACTTGCTTGATGTGGGCAGTTTTTGGTCTGAGGCCTAGATTATGGGGAGTTTCAACTAGGTGTGCTCTGTTCTGCCTATAAAATGAGACCTGACACCACTTGCACCAGCTCCAAGTTCCTGTAGAACTCTGTGGTGAAGAAACATGATGTGGACAGGATATTGTGTTAGTTTTCTGGGGAGGGGGCCACCATGATAGGACTGGGACAAGCATGAATGATGGACAGTCCCCCAGAGCACAGGGAGTGGGGCTTGGTGTAGGCAAGTTAAGTAGCAAGTACTGGAGTTGTGCTGCTTCGTACAAATGTCTCTGTTTATACTGGAACAGCAGTGGAGGAAATGGTACCAGCCAGGTCCTTTGCTCCCAGAGAAGTATCTCCATGAATGCTTCTTCTCAGATATGCGTTCTAAGAAAAATGAATAATCTTCCCTCTGTGTGCCCCAGGCATTCTTCAGATCATTGTTTCCATGCTGCTTTCCCATGGGTTGTTCGCATGCCTTCTTTTCAGGAAGATTCCAATCTCCATCCCAACCAAGATCCCTGACCTTTAAAACCCCATGATATTAGACCCACTGGTTACAAGACCTCATGATATTCAGCCCTTCTTATATTATAAGCCAAAAGCCTTGGGAAACTTTCTCCTTGGGAGTTACACTGTGTGCTCCTCTCTCACCTTTCTCCATGATCACAGCTTCCTCTCATCTTCAGCACCCACCATCCATTTCTCCACCATTTCTCCACTAAACCATGACTCTTAACTTCCTTCCTTTTTCAATGAGTTCTCTCCTCTTTTTTTAGTTGTGGAGTTTGCTCTTTCAGTATTCAGATCTATTTCTTTGGTATAAGATGATTTAATACTTATCTTGTGTTCGTGAGGCAAAGCAAAGGTAGGTTCCTCCTACTCCATTGCTATCTTCCTATTTTGCTGTACTTTTCTGATCTTTCTATCCTTTTTTTTTTCTTTCACAATTTCCTGGTTTTCTTTAGTGATATACTTAAATGTATTCCTCTTTATTTTTGGCATATATATTTCTGGATTTTGATATGTGGTTACTGTTTGGTTTATATATAATTTCATCTGCATATAGCAGTCTACATGAAGGTAACATTGCTTAAGTGAATCCATTCTTTGCTCTCCTTCCATCCACCATGCTATAATTTACATACTTCTATTTTGTGAGTCCTTTGACTGATTTTTAATATAATCTAGTTATATATAATCTAATTATAATATAATCTAATAATAATCTAATTATTTTTACTGATTTGTGCTTCCTACTTATCTTACTCTTAATTATGGTCTCTCCATTCCACTCAATGAGTCTTTTAACATTTCTTGTAGGGTTGGTTTAGTGGTCATACATTCCTTTAAATTTTTTTTTTATGTCTGGCAATTATTTGTTTCTCCTTGTATTCCGAATGATATCCTTGGTTGATGAATATAGTATTTTAGGCCACATTTTGTTTTTCCTTTCAGCACTGTGAATATATCCTGTCATTTCCTTCTAGCCAGCATTCTTTTTCTGATAAAAAAAAAATCAGCTGATAACCTGATAGTGTATCCCTTGTATGTAACTGTTTTCTTTTTTCTCACTGCTTTTGAAATTCTCTATTTATCACTATTTTGTGACATTTTAATAGTATGTCCTGGTATGAACTTTATTGAGTTGATTTTCTTGAAGGTTCTCTAGGTCTCCTGGATCTGAAATTCTGTTTCCTTCCCCTTTTTAGGAAGTTGTCAGGTATATTTCTTCAAATGCTTTTTCTGTTCTCCTTTTCTCTATTTTCTCCTTCTAAGATCCCTGTACATGGATATTATTACACTTGATGGTGTTACAGTTCCCCAAGTCTATTCTCATTCTGTATTATTTTCTCTCATCTTCTCAGCTTGATTACTCTGTATTGTTTTGTCCCCCACATTACTGATTCATTCTGGTTTCTTTTGCTTATTGTTTAATCCACCTAGTGCATTTTAAATTTCAGTTATTATGCTCTTCATCTATAACTACTTCTATTTTTATTTTCTGTTTTCTATCTCTTTGTTAAATGTCTCCTGAATTCTTCTACATTTTTGGTAAAATCCCATGAGTATCTTTATGATCATTACTTTAGATTCCTTATTATTTTTAATGTTTTTATTTGTTTATTATCTATCTATCTATTTATTTATTATTTATTTATTTTGACAGAGGCACAACAAGAGAGGGAACACAAGCATGGGGAGTGGAAGAAAGTGAACAGGCTTCCCATGGAGCAGGGAACCTGATGCTTGGATCAATCCCAGGGCACCAAGATCGTGATTTGAGCTGAAAGTGGACGCAATGACTGAACCACACAGACACCCCTAGATTCCTTATTAGGCATGTTGCTTACCTCTGTTTCGTTTTATTCTCTTGCTATCTCTGTTCTGGTTTTCATTTGTGTTATATATATTTGTCTCATTCTGTCTAACTCCTTGTGGCTGTTTCTCTGTGTTAAAAAAGCCATCTAGGTCTCCTGTTTTTAAAAGTAGTGGTCTTATGAACAAGAGGTCTTGTAATGCCCTGTCGTGCAGTGATCCCTGTTCACAAGTGCCTGGTGCTTCAAGTGTGTGTCCTGTGTGTGTGTGTGTGTGTATGTGTGTGTTATGTGCATCTGATGTTGTGGCTGAGCTACATTTTTCTTCAGCTTAGTTTTCAACAGTGTCTCTATTTCCTCTTGTAGACACTGCTTTGTTCCACTGTTAGTATCCAAGAGTGGGTCTTCCTTGGGCTTGAACTGAGATATAACATACATTTTACAGAGATGCAGTAGCACCAAACTGCAGGGCACTTTCCTTGCATTGTCCCCTGAGAAGCTTTCACAAGTGGGTGGGCTCAGTAGTCAAACCAACTATATAAAACCATACATCTATGAGGAATGAATCTAACTAGCATGTGTCATTTTATTTCCTTCTCCCTAGGGCAGGAATTACTCTGGAGTTGTGATGACACCTGTCATGGTTGCTTAGCACAGCCAGGCTTGTGGCAACTCTATGGATGGACTCCAGCCTAGAATGTACTGTAGGTGAAAATAGATTCACAAATTGTGTGGGACAAATGGGTGGTGTTGGCAAGCATTGTGTGCAGATTCTCTATGAGAGGGGACCACCAGCTGGAGATGAAATTCCAGGAGAGGCGGAGGAGGAAGATGCAGAGAATACATGTAGGGGCACTGCAGCAGTGTTAGGAGGTCAGGTAGAAGATGAAAAAGTCCTATTTCCTGCATGAGATCTTTTTTTCTGGGTGTGGGTTAAGGAAATGACAACTTCAACATTTTTTTTTTATTATTGTTGTTGCTGTTGTTGTTGTTTGGTTGGTTTATTTCCTGGAGAAATCTCCCAAGGATCTCTGATCCTCCAGAACATGCTCTAAGATTATTAAATTAATATCTCTTCCTTATGCCCCAAGTGTTTTGCAGACTGTTTCTTCTGTGCTGTATCTCTTTGTGCATCTTTTGTGCTATCTCTTCAAGGGCTGAGAATCAGCTTTTTCTCACACTACTTGCTCTCCCTGAGCTAATCCCACTGTATTTTAATGTTCCATGTTTAAGTCCTGCTGGTTGTTAAGAACTCACAAAATATAGATCTTTTAGTTTTCAAAGTCAAATGTTATGGGGGATTTGTGTTCCCTGTGTGACCTTCCCAGTGTATGGGCCTTTTACTCTCCCTTCTCAGTGTCATGAGTGTCCCTAACTCACACAGAGAGTCTTGTAGGACTGCTCATTTCCCAAAAGCATCTTTGCACCTCCTACTTTATTTGACATGGTCTTTTATCTACAGTTAGTTGAGGAGTTTGTTCTGGCAATATTTGGGCCATTTTCTGGACTAGTTACACTGATGCAAGTGTTCTCTAATTATATCCAGGGGGCTGGGGAGACAAGATGGTGGGGAAGTAGGAGGAGGCGCCTTTTCAACCTGTACCCTAAAGTGAGCTGGTTACCTACCAAAGAACTCCGATCACCCATGAAAACAGCCTGAGACCAGTATTATACACATCTGGATCTCTACAGGGGTAGAAGACACCAGTGGGCAGGTAAAGCAGAGTGGGAACTTTGGACTGATATCGGAAGATAAACAAAAGGAGGAGGGAGCCACCAGAGGCAACAGATTAGAAAGTAATACCCCAATCTGAGAGTGCCCTGTGTCTGGGGACCAGCATTAACTTAGAGTCTGTTTGAAAGCACTAAAAGAGAGCAAAGGATCACGTGGGGGAAATTGTGGGAATCCGGATAGCTAGGGACAGGGGCTTAAGTCCCCGGACCCAGAACAGCCTCCCCTGGCGCTGAGCCAGAGAGAGTGCAGTGGAGAAACCAGGTCTTGGTCCTGAGCCTCCAGCACGCTGGAGATCGCGTGGGGTCTGGCTCCAGTGAGGAGCTGGGAGCCTCGCCAGAAGGCACAGGCTCCAGAACCAGAGGGCAGGTGCTACAGAGCCTGAGACGCCCCCACCACCCCATGCTCTTAGACATGCACCATTCCACCAGAGCCTGAGACGCGTGCACGCACCCCACACAGTCCCCTGAGAGAGGGGCTCAAAGGCACAGCTTGGTGCTCTTGGACTCGCACCATTCCACCAGAGCCTAAGACGCGCCCCACCCCGCCCCGCGCTCTTAGACACGTGCCATTCCACCAGAGCCTGAGACTCACGTGCCTGTGCCCCACACACTCCCCTGAGAGAGGTGCTTGCAAGCCCAGTGCTCTTAGACCCAGAAAGACCAGGCACTCCCAGCCCTGGAAGGCGGGAAAATCTCAGCCTGCGATTCCTGCTTAGAACCTCTCTGGCAGTCTGGAGCTGCCCAGACAGCAGCCGCTGCCTTGGTTTTGGGTACAAACAGAAGATCCAGCGTCCCCAGGGACCATGACTCAAAACCTGCTCTGCCAGCAGCCAAGTGGGAATTCATTTGGGCTCTGCAGCCAGACTGAGGCTTCTCTCTGAGAGGGAGGTCAGGGTGCAGTTTGCTTTCCTCTAAACCTACAAAAACCATCAAAAGCGGTAAAGGCAAGGGAAAAAAATAAAAAGTGAACAAACATAAAAACCTCCAGAGAACAAAAGCCTGAAAAAACTGGTTTCCTGAGAGCCCACCTCCTTGAGGGGGGCGGGAGGACTTAACTCAGGGAACATCATTGACTGAAAACCCACGTGGCAGGCCCCTCCCCCAGAAAACCAACCAGGAAAGAAAAAAAAAAAAAAAAGACAAGAGAACAACCACCACTATTTCATAGGACAAATTTTATTTTTAAATCGTTTCCACTATTCTGGTTCATTTTTTTATATATATACATAATATTTTAACCTATTTACCATCACAGTGAGATGTCCATTACATCGAACTCCATAATAACCTTCTAACCTGAACTTTTTGATTCATACACCTGTGTTTTTCTTTTGCATTTCTATTTTTTTATCTTTTCTTTAATTTTAGTTTAGTTTAGTCTAGTTTATTCATTTTTTATTTTTATTTTCTAATATTCATATAGAGTTAAACTTCAAGGTAATCCCCTTTCCCCAATCAATGCTACCCCTACAGGTAAACCAATTTTAACCCCCCTTTATCTCAGGAAAGTTGAGTCCTTTAACAAAGATATCAAGATACATCCAGGAAGAATCAAAACAACCTTCCTCGCCCACACTGAGAATTTATAAACACTCTCCCATCTTTTTCTTCTGCAAGTGTTTCTTTGTTTTTGTGTTTGTTCTGATAGTATATAAATCTTATACTTGGGGTTCTTTTTGACAAGGTTCTTACTTTATTTGCATATATATATTTTTGCTTCTCTCTCTGGCTGCTGCTTGCCGTACTTGTGTTCCCTCTCTCCTGGTGTTTGGGAACACAGGCAGGGGGAGTGAGAGAGGAGGAAGCAGGAAACCAGCTGTACAGGAAGCCCAAGGCAGAGCTAGATCTCAGGACCCTGGGACCATGATCTGAGCCAAAGGCATATGCTTAATGACTAAACCATCCAGGAATCCTTCTAAAGTAGTTTTTCTGCTTTTTAAAGAATACCAACTCACCTTTCAATTCTGTACTTGACATTTTAGATACATCCATAGAGACATCTGCAGTGACGACTGTAGCCTTTTATACTAGGAGGTTAATCTTAACCTTTGTTGTTTTGGTTGAGTTCATTTGGCAATGCCCCCCTGAGAGTTACTAATAATGCAGGATGGCCTCAGGCCAACCCAGGGAAGGGATAATGAAAATTTTCCAGGTGTTTTCATAGAATTTTGTCTCTGTCATATCCTGGAGTGAAAAGCCAAGTGATATTCATTTTAACATTAATTATTATTGAAAAAATAATTTTATTTTTTCTCTAATTCTCCTATGGCAAGTGTTGTTGAGCATATTTTCATGTGTCTGTTAACCATTTGTATGTCTTTGGAGAGGTGTCTGTTCATGTCTTCTGCCCAATCTTTGACTGGGTTATTTGTGTTCTGTTTTGATTTTGTTTTTGTTTTTGAATACTGAGTTTGATAAATTATTTATAGATCTTGGATATCAGCTCTTCATCTGTAATATCATTTGGAATTATCTTCTCCCATTTTGTGGGTTGCCTCTTAGTTTTGTTGACTGTTCCTTTTTCCGTGCAGAAGCTTTTTATCCTGATCAAGTCCCAAAAGTTCATTATTGTTTTTGTTTCCCTGTCCTTTGGAGACATGTCTTAAAAAAAGTTACTGTGGCCAATGTAGAAGAGGTTATTATCTATGTTCTACTCTAGGATTTTGATGGATTCCTGTCTCACATTCAGGTCTTTCATCCATTTTGAGTTTATCTTTGTATGTGTAAGGGAGAGGTCCAATTTCATTCTTCTATATGTAGCGGTCCAATTTTACCAGCACCAGTTATTGAAGAGACTTTTTTCCCATTGGATATTTTTTTTCTCCTGATTTGTCAAAGTTTAGTTGACCATACAGTTAAGGGTCCATATCTGGGCTCCCTCTTTTGTTCCATTAATCTATATGTCTATTTTTGTGCCAATACCATGTTGTCTTCATGATCATAGATTTGTAATATAGCATGACGTCAGGCAACATGATGCCTCTAGCTTTGTTTTTCTTTTTTCATCTTTCCCTGGTAATTCGGGGTCTTTTCTGGTTCCATACAAAAAGCAAAGTTTTAAACACACAGAGCCCAGTGTTCATTCTATCTTCTTTAGAGGACAAAAAATTTCTGTGATGAAAAAGTTGTCAAGGACTTCCATTCGACCTATAGAGGGAAGTTAATTTTTTTTTTTTTCATGAAGAAGACATTTTACACTCTTGTTTAATATGACACCTGGTGGCCTTAACCATAGTTATTGGGGCACTTAGATAAGCAGCTCCCTTCGGATGAATTTGCTGATACTAACCTGGGGTAGCCTGTGGTCCTCTGCTGAGACCAGAGTCATCCAGAAGGAACAACAGTGCACACTGTACAGGGAGCTGCTATAGGAGATTGGACAGGGCCATGATTGTTATGTGTCCCCAACTACAAATAGAGGCTGGAGCATGACATAGAGATACGACACAGACCTGGTTGGCAGCTGGAACAAACAGTGGATGGGGAATAAGGCTGAGCTTGAAGGACACTTGTTAGAATTGAAGGGCAAGGTGGAGGCTAAAGCAACATGTGTGAGGAAATGCCAAGACACTCCTCCTTATCCCCTACAGTGCACAGGCTGTGCTTGTGCAGCCAAAAGTGGGGACAGACAGGGATGCATCAAAATCTGACTCATAATCACAAATAGTATAAATACACCAAGGAAGCTGTGAAAACCAGGGAATTGTTTCAGATCACTAAACACTTCTCCATGTGCACTTATAATCATGAGACCCTTCAGAAAGTTCATTCCTGTATCTTCACTAAGTCTCAGGAAGAGTGGAAAAAGGAAAGTGGAAGATTCTTGATATAGTGAGTATAAACTTGGACTGACAAATTATAAATACAGAAATACTTCAGTATCTTGAAACTGCAATTAATTTTTTTTTAATTTTTTCTTCTGTGAATAACAGATAATCACATCAAAAAAATGGGCAGAAGACATGAACAGACATTTCTCCAAAGAAGACATACAAATGGCTAACAGACACATGAAAAAACATGTTTATCATCATAAGCCATTAGGGTTATTCAAATAAATACCACATTGAGATACAACCTTACACTAGTCAGAATGGCCAAAATTAACAAGACAGTAAAAAACACGTGTTGGAGAGGATGTGGAGAAAGGGGAACCCTCTTCCACTGTTGTGGGAATGCAAGTTGGTGTAGCAGCCACCCTGAAAAACAGTGTGGAGATTCCTCAATAAATTAAAAATAGTGCTACTCTATGATCCTGCAATTGCACTACTGGGTATTTACCCCAAAGACACAGATGTAGTGAAAAGAAGTGCCATCTGTATCCCAATGTTCATAGCAGCAATGGCCACAGTCACCAAACTGTGGAAAGATCCAAGATGCCCTTCAACAGATGAATGGATAAGATATGGTCCATATATACAATGGAATATTATGCCTCCATCAGAAATGATGAATATCCCACTTTTGTACCAACATGGATGGGACTGGAGGATCTTATGCTGAGTGAAATAAGTCTAACAGAAAGAGTCAGTTATCATATGCTTTCAGTTACCTGTAGCATAAGGAATAATACGGAGGACATTGGAAGAAGGAGAGGATGAGAGTTGGGAGAAATCAAGTGGGAGATGAACCATGAGAAACTACAGACTCTGAGAAACAAACTGAAGGTTTTGGAGGGGAGGGGGATGGGGCTTGGGTGGACCTCATGGTGGGTATTAAGGAAGGTATGAATTGCATGGAGTACTGGGTATGGTGCATAAACAATGAATCTTGGAACACTGAAAAATAAAATTAAATTAAAAAAAGAAATACGGTCTCATTAAATATGATTAATTCAATTATAAAAAGTAAATTAGTATTTCACTATATGACTGTGGGGGAAACAAGAAGCAAAATAGAAGTGAAATAAAAATGAACAAAATACAAATAGAAACCAGGACAACCAGGATAATCTTAATACATTCATTGAATATAATTACCTGTGCTATTTCCAGACAGTCAACTCAAATACAAAAATACTGTATTTCTTCACATATGAGTAATTCAGTCATCCTTACTTAATCTTTAAATTTCAGTTCATGTTTTCACAGGAAAATCTGGACAAAAATTCTCAAAATATTTCATTATAAAGAAAATCTATATTACTTAGGTATATATATATATATATACATATATATACATGTATATATGTATATATATATATGCTTATTTTTGAAAAAAAATTGACTTGTTCTACATTGTTTCCTTACAAATATATGCAGAAGATGCTGTGCATGTAATATTTAAGGCTGAAAATAAAACAATAACATCACTATGTATTTCATTAAGTATAACACAAAATTTCACATTATGGTGAGTCATTCCTATCATAAGTTAACAAATTACTACAGGAAAATCTGATAGTATGTTATGTTGTAGTAGGGTAATCAATGCAGCTAAGACAACAAGCAACTTCAGTGTCTTAAGATAGCAACATTTTCTTGTATTTGATCAGACACCATGATGCAAATGGGGTTGACCTCTTTCCCCCCCACCCCCAGCTATGTCTTTCTGGATCATGTGATCACCAATGTCTCCATGGAAAAGTTAGAGATGGATAGCTAGAAATGATATTTTGGTTGTGTTCACATCCAACCTCTTTTGCAAAGGCTAATCTCATGGCTGTAACTTAACCTATCACAGAAGGGAACTATAAAAGCCACATGGGTATTTGTAAGCACTGTCTTTAATATATATGGTGCATGTAATATAAAATAAATCAATTAAATGGGAAGATTTACTATTAATGAAGAGTTATCTTGTTTTTAGTTAAAACAGGGTGGTAATAAATCTAGGGCTTATTTTACTCAATTTTGTTCCTTTTGTTCAGGGGTAGAATTATGTGTCTTCAAGCAAGATTTTAAAATATGTCTATAAATGTGAATGAAGAGATTAGTGTGGGTGCATAAGCAGAGAGAAGACATACAGAATATTCACAAGTAACCACTTTTGGAGGAAAATTTATTTAAATCATCATAATACCAGTATGAGAATAGCATTATTTTTTAACAAACTACAGATGGTGAAAAGGACATACTGACATCAAACAAATTATCCAATCTAATTGTATTAGACAGTGGTAAAATAATGAATTGATCTCTTGCAAACTTTGTCGCTAAAGTAAACTAGACAGATCATAGGTATCTTTATTGATTCCTAGTGTTTGCCAGTTGATACTATTATCCATTCAGAAGGTTTACACCACTGACATGTTGCCTTGAATTTGCCAATTCATAGCCTGCATATTGTAATAGAAGCCTCAGCAGAGGTGATAATCAAGGACAGCTGAGAATTAAGAATATTGGCATTACTATTCCAGTCCCTATTTGATCTGTTATGGTGAAGGCTTTGTGTCATAAACTAGAAAATCTTAGATAGAGAATGCAGGTTTAGAGGCATGGCTATCAAGTTAGTCTTTTTACATAAATGGCTGATTGTTCTTCATTCTGAAACCCATGAAACTAGTTAATACATATTTCAGCACTTTGTCCCCATCAAGTAACCCAGAAGATTAATGCAGTTTTCTATATATGTTTCTTGGCTGCCTTAAATATTGTGTCTTTCCAGGATTCTTTTATCTACTTTTGTATCTTAAGATGGCATTAAAATAAGACAGAAACCTGAATAGTGTTGAGTTTACCTAAAATTTTCAATTAAAAATGATTAGGCTATCTGGTGGTCATTTTTCAATTTACACTATGAAATTAGCAAGGAGGATAACAGCAACAATCAATACCATTCACGAGAGATTTACTCAAGGCTCTGATTCATATAAGAAGATACCAAGTCTCAGGGATTCTAGTCCTGTTAGCAGAGTCTCAAAGGCTAATTTCTAAGTCACTGAAAGGAAACTGCTGAGAAGCACCTAAATTCTAACATAGCACTCAGTGAAGTCATTTGGACGTTGGTGACAGGGATGAGTGTGTAGGAGGCAAGGACAGCTGAGAATGGAATCAGAAGCAAAATGTTGATACTGATCAAAATCCCAGTCTCATAGGTCAAGGAACTCACAGGAGAAATGCAAGATAAGAGAAAGTTCACAGTAGAAATTATTGATTTCTCTGGATCCACAAAAGGGGAATTTCATGGTGTAGACAGTATGTATTAGGGCCATGAAAGTGCCACTGGTCCATGAGCTCACAGCCATCAAACTACAGAGGGGCCAGTTAAATACGGGTGGTTAAATGTATAGGTTTGCATATGGCAACATATTGGTCATAGGACATGAGTCCCAAGAGGATATACTCAGTCCCACCCAGGGCCAACCCCAGGAAGTTCTGGGTGCCACAGTGAGAAGGGGAGATATCTGTCTTATGCATTAGATAGTCATTCTCATTTTGGGGACAAAGGCAACTGTGAAGAGGATGTCAGTGAAGATATTATTCTCATCGCAGATATATAAAGTTTATATATATATTAGTCATCATACATAGTTTCCCCACAAATGTTATCATTCCTTCTATGAAATACTCATCCAATTTTCAAGAATAAATGAGGACATGAAGACTATTCATGTGGCTACTTAATCCTCCTGATAAAGAAATTATGAACTGGGCTGAATCCCTGGATCCTGAGATCATGACCTAAGCTAGAGTCAAAAATTAAATGCTCAACTGACTGAACCACCCTGGAGTCTCTCAGTCCTTCTCTTAAAATATATGGTGAAACATCAGTCTCATAAAAGCATGTTTTTAAAGTTATGTTTGGGTAAAAAACTCTTTATTTAAATTAGATTATTGTCTCATGTAATTTGTACATTACTTTGTGGTCCAAAACAATAAAGTGATTTTCAATTATCTGTATGTAATTAAATGTATTTTATTTTCTTTATTTTATTTTTTAAGATTTTATTTTATTTATTTTTTTAAGATTTTATTTTATTTTATTATTTTATTTTATTTAATTTTTTGATGTAGTGTTCAATGATTCATTATTTGTGTATAACACCCAGTACTCATTACAACACATTGTCTGATGATTTATAAACTGAGAATGATAGCTGTTAGAGAAATTTAATTGCACATATATTTTCATGTCAAGGGTTCAACGATAATGTGCTCCATAATCTATGTGTATTTGCATTTAAGCATTTAACATAATACATTAGATCATTTAAAATGACAAAAGCAAATAAACACACCATTGAACAGTAGACTAGATCATTAGATATATGTCATCATGATAAATAGCATAAGCAGGAAAAAATAATATTTACAGAGCTCACTAAAATTATGCAAAACCGCTAAGTATCTGGACAATGAAACAAAATAGTGATATGTGTCTTAATTTATTTTTTTTTCCTTAGCCAATATGGCAATTTCTGGTTAATTGGAATTAAAATAATATTCATATGATGGACATAGCATTTTTGTGTAAATAATTCAGGTCAGAAATTTCATGTAGTAAGGCAAATGCCTGAATCTTTACATAAATATGCATTTACCCCATTTGTATTTTACACTTTTCTCTCCTTTATTATTTGCCAAAAGACACCCCCCCAAAAAAAGGACGTCCTCCAAAATCTGTATGTGTAAGTTGTAGTTCTGCTATTTCATGACAATGCTAGCTGCTCCAGTCCATGTAAAGTCATCCTTCTATATATTGTACACCAAGTGTTGATTATTTTATTGCTGTGGCCCTTAACATTTTATTCATATGGGTAATATGCCTTATTTACTAGTAAATGTCTATCTGTTTCTATAACTACTACAAACTCTTTAAAACTGAATTTTGAAATATTCATTTTTAAATTTTTTTATTGTGTTATGTTAATCATGATAAAATCCATCATTAGTTTTTGATGCAGTGTTCCAAGATTCATTTTTTATGTACAACACCCAGGGCTCCATGCAATACATGCCCTCCTTAATACCCACAACCAGGGTAAACCGTCCTCTATCTCCCTCCCCTCTAAAACCCTCAGATTGTTTCTCAGAGTCCACATTCCCTAATAGTTCATCTCCCCCTCTGATTTGCCCCAATTCACTTTTCCTTTCCTTCTCTTAATATCCTCCATGTTATTCCTTATTTCTTTTTATTCATTCATAGAAATCAGACACAATTATACATGTTGGTAGTTACATTTTGTGCAGAGAAAATATGATGTGGACTCAAAATTTAGGGCTTAGATTACATTTTCTGCTTTCATTAGCTGCATGCCTTGGGAAGAAATCCTTAATTCACTCTAAATCTCACTTTCATCACTTGTGAAATTGGGATTCTAATCCATCTATCACCAATATATGTTCACACGTGTAATATGTTAAAGATTAAATAAATACTTCTAAAATTATTGGATACAAATTGATCAGTTATTATAATTCCTTTTTTTAAAGATTTTATTTATTTATTTGACAGACAGAGGTCAAAAGTAGTCAGAGAGGCAGGCAGAGAGAGAGATAAGGGGGAAAGCAGGCTCCTTGCTGAGCAAAGATCCTGATGTGGGGCTCGATCTCCAGGACCTGGAGATCATGACCTGAGCTGAAGGCAGAGGCATAACCCACTGAGCCACCCAGGCGTCCTGGTTTATGTATTTTTAAAATGACAATGAGCATACATAAATATTAATCCTTGAGTTCTATCTTCTTAAAATGACAATCTTTCACATTTTGTTGCTTCTTTTAAAACTCTGGTACATTTCTTTCTTCAATATGTTTTTAAATTTCGACTTAATTTTTTATCATATAAACATATTTAAATATATATAAATATACATATATATATACACACACACATACATACATAGATACATACACACACACACACACACACATATTTGGCAAGAACCCTTCATTTTATCTGACTTATACCTTTATTTATCTAATGGTATTTATATTGTGAATTAATAACATTTCATACTTTTGCCTCCATATTTCTTTCTTTCTTTTAAATTTTATTTTGTTTTTTCAGTTTTCCAAGATTCATTTTTTATACACCACACCCAGTGCTCCATGCAATATGTCCCCTCCTTAATACCCATCACTAGGCTCACCTAAACCCCATCCCCCTCTATTCCAAAACCCTCAGTTTGTTTCTCAGGGCCAACAGTCTCTCATGGTTTGTCTCCCCCTCTGATTTCCCCCAATTCACTATTCCTTTCCTTCTCCTAATGTCTTCTGTGTTATTCCTTATGTTCCACAAGCAAGTGAAACCAAATGATAATTGACTTCCCCTGCTTGACTTACTTCACTCAGCACAATCTCCTCCAGTCCTGTCCATGATGATACAAAAGCTGGGTATTCATCCTTCTGATGGAGGCATAATATCCCATTGCATGTATGGACCATATCTTCTTTATCCATTCATCTGTTGATGGGCATCTTGGCTCTTTCCAATTTGGTAATTGTTGCCATTGCTGCTATGAACATTGGTGTACAGATGGCCCTTCTTATCATTATGTCTGTATATTTGGGGTATTTACCCCAAAATAGTGCAATTACAGGGTCATAGGTTAGGTCTGTTTTTAATTTCCTAAGGAATCTCCACACTGTTTTCCAACGTGACTGCACCAACTTTCATTCTCACCAAAAGTGTAAGAATTTTCCCCTTTCTCCACTTCCTCTCCAACAAATGTTATTTACTGTCTTGTTAATTTTGACCATTCTAAGTGGTGTTAAGGTGGTATCTCAATGTGGTTTTGATTTGAATCACCCTGATGTCCAATGATGATGAACATTTTTTCATGTGTCTGTTAGCCATCTGTATGTCTTCATTGCAGAAATGTCTGTTCATGTCTTTGGCCCATTTTTTCATGTGATTATCTGTTTTTTGAGTGTTGAGTTTGAAGAATTCTTCATATATCTTGGATATCAGCCCTTAGTTTGTAGTGTCATTTACACATTTCTTCTCACATTCTGTGGGTTGCCTCTTTGTTTCATTGACTGTTTCCTTTGCTGTGCAGAAGCTTTTCTGAGCACATGAAACCTACTAGAGAATTTTTTCTGCATTTTCCCATTTTTACTCATATTTTTTTGTGTATGATTGAGAGTGTGAATATGCCTCCCTGTGTGTGCATATATATATGCATATTCTTGTTTTGTGTTGGAGACCCCCTAATGGCATGGTATCATTTCAATCTAGGATAGTATTTAAGACTAAGATACTACAGACTGTGTGGAACTTTTTCACTTATGATGTCAATGGAGAATTTCTCCTCCCACATCCAAGAGAGCCTCAGGATATTATTTCCTTTTTTTTCCCACTTAAGTGACTAATCATTCCTTTATCTAAAATCAGTTTTTCAAATGGTCCTGAAATATTTTCTCCCTTATTGGGACGTTTGACACCTGTTCTATTTTGACTTATATATACTCCTTACCATTATGATATTTGTTTTTTAAAATGGAGAAATGACAAACATATGTGATTAAATTCACACACTGATCTAAATTATAATTTTAAATAAAATATTTCACTTATATGTGGAATTTCAAAACAAAAAAAAAATGATTATAGGACCAAAAAAAGACACAGAGGGAGGCAAACCAAGAAGAAGATCTTAATTATAAGGAAAAACAGGATAGTTACCAGACTGGAGGTGGATGGACAATGGATGAAATAGGGGATGGGGATTAAAAGTGCACATGTTATAAGGAGCCCAGGGTGTTCTGTGGATACGTTGAATCACTAAACTATAAACCTGAGACTAATATTACACTGTATGTTAAATAACTAGAATTTAAACAAAAAATTTTAAAAAGAAAATAAATGAAAAAATGAGTAAGACAAAGTACCATAAAGTCATTTAATTATTAGAAAAAGAGAGAGACATAAAACAAATGCTGTTTTGAAGAACTCTGGCAGATTTGTGAAACCTACCATGAGTATGGTGTTTAAATAATTAGTTGAAGATTATCCTTGAATTGTATCATTCAGAAACTGGTTAAGAAGTCAGAAGAGAATTATTTTGTATAAATAGTCCTTGACAATAAGGATTCATTCATGGGTGTTATATTCAGCTAATGAATCATTGAACACTACATCAAAAACTAATGAGGTACTATAGAGTGGCTACCTGAACATTAAAAAAAAAAAAGATTCATTCATGATTTCATAACAGATGAAAGAAATTTTACCTTATTTCAAGGATGTTTGACTAGATGCTACTGTGAAAAGAGGATTAAAGAAGGAAATATTGCTTCTTAACAGAAGCTGATAGGTTGCTGGAGCTTTAGAATTAAGTCATAGATATGAAAGAAAATGATCCTTTATGGGCCATAAATATTCTTAACTTATTCTTAAATTATTATATCATGTTGTATATCCTAAATTATTCTTAAAATAAATATATAACGTGTGTATTTAAACTTATTTTCTATTAAATATTTTGAGTAAACCTCTGATTTGGCAATACTGTAATCATGTGCAGTAGTAAGGCATACTTATCCTAATGAATTCTTAATATATATTGATATACATATATACATGTATATATGTGTGTATATATATATGTATACACACACACACACACACACACACACACATATAGTGAGAGAGAGAGAGAGGGAAAGAGAGTTTTTAAAATAACTCCAAAGAATTCTTAGAAAAGATATAGGCTACTAATTTTTGCATCCTTATTTTAATTTCTGGTTCAAAAATAAATTGTTTTTGTTTTTGTTTTGTTTTTCTAAAAATAGGAAAGTTCACTTATTCATATGAGTTTTAATATTTTCAACAATACAGTCTGACTAAAATTATAAATTCAAAAGATCCTCTTATTCCATCCTTAACTTACTTTCCTGTCTCTTTTTAGGAAAATTCTATCAATGCTCCATGGAAAATTATACTCAAACAAGAGCTGATTTCATCCTATTGGGGTTGTTCCCACCAACAAGAATTGGCCTATTCCTCTTTATTGTCATCATTCTTATTTTTCTAATTGCTATGTTTGGCAACCTGTCCATGATTCTCCTCATCTTCCTAGACACCCATCTCCACACACCCATGTATTTCTTACTCAGTCAGCTCTCTCTCATTGACCTAAACTACATCTCCACCATGTCCCCAAGATGCCATCTGATTATCTCTCTGGAAACAAGTCTATTTCATTCATTGGGTGTGGAGTTCAGAGTTTCTTCTTCATGGCTTTAGCTGGTGGAGAAGGATTACTATTGGCCTTTATGTCCTATGATCGTTATGTGGCTATTTGCTCTCCTCTCCACTATTCCATTTGAATGAGCAAAAGAGTATGTGTGCTGATGATAACAGGATCTTGGATATTGGGCTCAGTCCACTCCTGTGCCCACACCATATACACACTATATATATCCCTTATTGTAGATCCAGAGCCATCAACAATTTCTTTTGTAATGTTCCAACCATGTTGACTCCGGCTGTGTGGACACCTGGGTCTATGAGTACACAGTGTTTGTCAGCACCACATTTCTCCTTGTGTTTCCTTTCACTGGCATTTCATGTTCCTATAGCCGGGTGCTCCATGCCCTCTGCTGCATGCAGTCAAGAGAAGGGAGGAGGAAGGCCTATTCTACCTGCAGCACCCACCTCACTGTGGTGACTTTCTACTATGCACCCTTTGCTTACACTTATCTATGCCCAAGATCCTTCCAGTCTCCAACAGACAACAAGGTCCTGGCTGTCTTCTACACAATTCTGACCCCAATGCTCAACCCCATCATCTACAGCCTGAGAAACAAGGAAGTGATGGGGGCCCTGAGAAGAGTGATTCAGAAAGTCTGCTTTGTAAAAATATAGACACATTTTTCACATATGTACCCAATATTGATTATAAGTCCATTCATCAGTGTACAGTAACTAAAATATTATTTTATGCTTAGAGTAGAAGGACTGAAATCAGAAAAAAAGAAAATCATGTATGGACATGTATGGACATGTATTTGTCCATACTCATGTGTGGACAAAATTGTTCTGCAAGTATCCATAATTATGAGCCTTTTTTGGCCTTGTTTTTGTTTTATTTTTTTCATAAGTTTCAAATGCACTTATTTTTTGCTAATATGTTCTCTATGAAAATGATTCTTAGTCATGCAGAAATGAAAATTGAAACTGTCTAAATGAATTTTTCATTATACATACAAGTTCTAGTATTTTAAATTTATTTTCCAATACAGGTAAAGATAAAAATAAATGTTTCCTTAATATGTAGATATAAATGAAAGTCAGAAAAATTCTTGATTTTCTCGTGGTAGACTCATAACTTATCTGTGCCAATTACGACTTTTTTTTTCAATTTAGGGTAACTTAGCTTTGGAAAGATTAACCGAGACTTCACCAGGGATTCTAAAGTTCTTACATCATTTTGTACAAAATATAATAATTTTGTCATTCTTTTAAGGAGATGAATCCTAGGAAAGTGATTCCATATCAGGTATTCCTAAAGAAAGGTGAAATGAATTGGATCTGCCAGCATAGATTAAGAAACCGTGCAGTCAATAACCTGAATGGGTCAAAAATTTAGTGTAGTTATTAGGAATTAAGAATCTCAGGGATGGGGTGCCTGGTGGCTCAGTGGGCTAAAGTCTCTGTCTTCGGCTCGGGTCATTGTCCCAAGGTCCTGTGATCGAGCCCCACATCGGGTTCTCTTCTCAGCAGGGAGCCTGCTTCTTCCTCTCTCTCTGCCTGCCTCTCTGCCTACTTGTAACATCTGTCTGTCAAATAAATAAATAAAATCTTTAAAAAAAAAAAAAAAAGAATCTCCGGGACAATCCCCACACTGTATATATATACAGTAGTCACTGACATCCTGTGTTAGATCATGTCTGTCACATAATATTTTATTTTTCACTCAGTACATTTCATAGTTATATTGAAACAGTTTGGGGAAACTCAGCATCTGTACACTAGTTTTATTCATTGATAAATTGCATATCAAAACTAATACCACTGTTAAATCAACCAAAAACCTCTCAGATTAATTGAGCTTCCTGGGTAGATTGCTATTATTGTTCATCAGTGGTAAGTGAAGAAAGAGTCCTAACTTTCTCAGGTTTGGTAGAGAGGAGACATGCCACACCCTGCATAATTTCCAGGGCAGTGCACACACACACATATGATGCCACATGTTCAAAAAGCAAGAAGTTAAACTATATATATTTTTATCACAATTAATTTCTATTCAATGCAATACAAATGATGAAGAGTACTTTTGTCTCATAATTTCATATATACTTAACAATACTGCACTGTTCTGTGATGTCTTCATTGATCATAAGGTTTCTTTGGCTCACTTTTCTCCAAATTTATTTCTACAGGAATATATTATCTTAAAAACTTCATTTTTCTGCCTATAGACTTGAAAATGTTGTTAGTCATTGCTTGCAAATGATAAACTGCAATTAATTTTTGCTGAATTTTAATTTTGAGAAGAGACTTTAGGTTTATGTTGCTAAAGTTATTTGGCTATTTTTGCATGGTGAAAACATTGGGCTGAATGTCAGATACATTATATCCAAATATAAATTTTAGTACAGGTAGATTTTATTTTTCTCCAGGCAACTTTTTCTAAAAACATTCTCTACTAAGTCAATTTCAACCCATCAATTTATACATAAATCTCAACTTGCTACTACATCAAAAACTAACGATGTATTGTATAGTGACAAACATAACAGAATAAAAAATAAGAAAAGATGTAAATTTAATTTTAATGAATCTTTTCTAATTTCTGATAATCTGTGTTCTTTCTATAGAATCTGGAAGCCAGGGGCACCTTGATGGCTCAGTGGGTTAAGCCTCTGCCTTAGGCTCAGGTCATGATCTCAGGGTTGTGGGATCAAGCCCTGCATCAGGCTGTCTGCTGAGCATGGAGCCTACTTCCCCTTCTCCCTCTGCCTGCCTCTCTGCCTAGTTGTGATATCTTTCATTCTGTCAAATAAATAATAAAAAATCTTAAGAAAAAGAATCTGGAAGTCATTTCGTATTTCCAAAACCCATTCATTCATTTTACCACTGTGTCTTCAATGACAAGGAAAACTGTTATGTTCTTTTTTTTTTTTTTTAGATTTCTTTTTATTTATTTGACAGACAGAAATCACAAGTAGGCAGAGGCAGGCAGAGAGAGAGGGGGGAAGCAGGCTCCCCACTGAGCAGAGAGCCCGATGTGGGGCTCGATCTCAGGACCCTGAGATCATGACCTGAGCCAAAGGCAGAGGCATTAACCCACTGAGCCACCCAGGCGTCCCTGTTATGTTCTTTTTTATCTGGTTTCTAAAGCCTTATATAAAATATTTTTCAATCAGTAACATATTAATTTTAAATATATTAAAGGTTTCTAAATCGTATATTTATTTATAAACATGTGGGAATTGATTTTGAAATGCTACAGCACTTTTTAAAACTCTAGAATTTGTATTATTTTATCAATTCTAATAACTTCCCAAAATACTTTATTAAAATGACAATGTGTATGCCTTTCTTTTGTGATAATTTACTGATAAAGATTACTGCTGAAGGGATGCCTGTGTGGCTCAGTTGGTTAGGTGTCTGCCTTCATCTCAGGTCATGAGCCCAGTCCTAGGATCAAGTCCCATGTTAGGCTCTTTGCTCAACAGGGAGACTGCTTCTCCCTCTGCCAGCTGCTCCCACTGCTTGTGCTCTCTCACTCTCACCAATAAATAAGTAAAATCTTAAAAAAAAAAAAAAAACCCAAAAAACTACTGCTTAAGCTACATAACATTTCCTGGACTGGATCTCAGGCTAGATATTTAATAATTTTGTAAATGATGCAGGAATGGGCTTTGAAATTGTCAGCCCACACTCCCCCTAGTCATTGCTTGCCAGGCAGGCTTCTTCTCTCTCCTGGCTGTGGCTCCTTCCACCATTGATGCTGTCTCTGCAGTAGTTGCTGTCATCATTACTCAGAAAACTGTCCCAATCCCAACAGAGCTACTCCCTTGGGGTCCTGTGGCACCCTGAGCAAGATCTGTGTGTTCTTATGAGGAGGCCAGGGTGACTGCTTTCTGAGCATACTACTTCAGTCCATGTGTGCAGGTGTCATTGCTGGGCCAAAAATCACATGCCAATGCTGCCCTCAGCTCCTCTGTTCACATATGGACACAGACAGAAAATTGTTAATAACTTTAAAATGGCAAAAACATGGCATTAAGCCAAACAGAGAACCTTTGTTAGTCTGGGACCCTGTGCAAGGACACAGGCCACACACTCATGAGGCCAGCCTTTAGAAAGTTAGAATGAGTGACTAGGAAGAGATTGTTATCATTATAACCAGGAAAATAGAGGGAATATCTTCTTTTTGTCAGTGCAATCACTGAAAATAATCTGAGGGTTTCTGAAATTTGGCAGAAATGCTCCAAACTGATCCCTTATCTCTTACAGGCAGTGAATAATGGAGAAAATCAGGAGACCATGATCTGTCATAGACCTTGATATACTATGGCCTAAAGGAAGCCACATCATGTCTCTGGTCTTAGTTTGATTCAAAGTAAATGGAGACATGGTACTTGATATTTTCAGTAAATGCTTCATATGGGGCACAATAATGGTTCTACATTTCTAGGTCCTTGGCTGAATCACCCCCTGTAGTAGAAAATAGATTAACAGGAGAAGACCAAACAAAAGATTAATAACACATTCTATCTCTTGTATATGGAGAGATTGAGAACAACTCAGTAATACCCTGAAATTGTCCAAGCCATTACTTCAAAACCCACCTTCAAGCAGTGGTGCAGGGTGTGCATGTGAGCCCACAACTGCTCAAGTCCCAAATACACATAGAAAAGTGGTGCTGGCAGGTCCCTGGTACTCCCTGTGTACTTTCCTGGGAAGAATTGCAGTGGGTGTACACCACAGGAGTCTGTGGAGTTTGGCAAACACAAAAGTGGTTTGTCACAGAGGATTTATTGAAGAGGGGGTCCATTCTGGGCCAGAGACTCAGACATGACCATTTTTATTCTCATCCTCTGAGGTCCAGAAAGCTTCCAGGGAACAAAAGCCATAGAGGGGACTAGCTTACATCGAGCTCATTCCCTTGACAAGTTGTGGGACAACTGCACCCCAACAAAGACATTTGAGAAGCAACACAGGAGGCCCCTCATCCAAAAGACAGACTGGATGAACAGGTGGACCAAAACTGTATGGATTCCACAAGACTGTAAAACTCCAACACCAGGGGAAAATAATATATTGAGATTGAGATGTTTCCTCAAGATTCATTTATCTTTGAGGCTAAAATTTCAATTACATTCTTTTTTTTAACTTTCTTCCCATTTCAAATAGATTCTTATTTTACCATTTATGTCTTTCAGTTACTTTTTTACACCTACATTTCATAGATATAAGCTTGATTTCTGACCTTTTTCACACCATAAAATTATATGTAAGGTTTTTTTGCTTTTCAGTTAGGGGATATAGTATCTTCTATCACACAGACAAAAATTCATTCAGGAACAAGTGGATCACCTTGCTTTGTCCAACTTGTGAGATTATAGTAACCCCCCCTTTTTTTTTTCTTTTTTGGTTTTGTTTCCTTTTTCTGTTGTGACTTCAGATTTGTCTAGGATGTATTTTGCTTGGGTCATGGTTGATATTTTGGACTCTGCTCATCACTCACCCATCCTTCACTGGGAAAAAAGACTAGAAGGAATTCACAACAAAAGAAAGAACAAGAAACAATGTTCTCTGCCACTGAGCTAATCAGTAACAATATAAGTAAGTTGTCAAAGATGAAATTCAGGATAGCAACTATAAAGTTAATATCTAGGCTTTAAAAAGTATAAGTGACAGTATAGAATCTTTAAGGGGAGAAATGAAATCTAATGAGGATGAACTGAAAAATTTTATGAATAAGATGCAGTCTAAACTGGTTGCTCTAACAGCTAGGGGCAATGAGGCTAAAAGAGAACAAGTGATCTAGAGGATAGGATAATGGAAAATAATCAAGTTGAGGAAAAGGGAAAAAGACAACTAATACCCCATGAAGAAAGGCTTTGAAAATTTAATGATGCCTTGAAACTAACCAATGTCAGAATTATTGGGGTGCCTGAGGGAGTGGAGAGAGAGGTCTTGAAGGTATATTTAAGGACATCATAGCTGAGAACTTCCCTAATCTGAGAAAGGAAAAAAGCATTCATGTCCAAAGGCAGAGAGAACACCTCCCAAAATCAATAAAAATAGATTAACAACAAGACATATAAGGATGAAGTTTGCAAATCTTAAAGAAAAATAATATATCCTCAGAAAAGTTAGATTCCTTACATAAAAAGGGAGGGATATCAGAATAACATCAACCTGTGCACAGAAACCTGACAAGCCATAAAGGGCTGGAAGATATATTCAGGGTACTAAATGAGAGGAACATGCAGCCAAGAAAACTCTATCCAGCCAGGCCATCATTGAGAATGGAAGGAGAGATAAAGAACTTCCACAACAGGCAGCCGTGCAAGAAATACTAAGGGCTATATTGTAAGGGAAGAGAGACCCCAAGAATAACATAGGCCAGAAAGAAAAACTGACAATCTACAGAAACATGGACTTTACAGGCAGTACAATGGCACTAAATTCATATATTTCTGTAGTTACTCTGAATGTAAAAGAGCTAAATGTTCCAGTCAAAAGACACAGGTTATCAGATTGCATTAAAAAAGCAAGACCCATCCAAATGCTGTCTACAAGTGACTCACTTTAGTCCAAAAGACACCTCCACACTGAAATTGAGATGGAGAACCATATACCACACTAATGACCCAAAACAGATAGCAATCCTCATATCAGACAATTTAGATTTTAAACCAAAGACTGTAGTAAGAGATGCATAGGGGCACTATATCATAGAACAAGAAGATCTAACAATTATAAATATTTAAGTCTCCAACCTGGGAGCAGACAATTATATAAACTACCTAATATATACAAAGTAAAGAAACATATTAATAATAATACATAAATAGTAGGGAACTTAAACCCTCCACTCACAGCAATGGACAGTTCATCTAAGCAGAAGATCAACAAAGAAACAAAGGCTTTGAGTAACTCATTGGACCAGATTGGCTTCACGGATATATTCAGAAGGTTACATTGTAAAGCAAAAGAATACTCATTAATTTCAAAAGCACATGGAACATTCTCCAGAATAAATTACATACTGGGTCATGTATCAGGTCTCAACTAATACCAAAATATTGGAATTATTCCCTGCATATTTATAGGCCACAATGCTTTGAAACTGGAACTTAATGACAAGAGGAAATTTGGAAGGAACTTACACTTAGAGGTTAAAGAGCATCCTGTTAAAGAATGAATGGGTCAACCAGGAAATTAAAGAACAAGTTAAATATTCATGGAAACTAATAAAAATGAAAACACATTGGTTCAAAATCTCTGAAATACATCAAAGGAGGTATTAAGAGAGAAATGTTCTCAAAAACTTTCCAACAAACAAGTGTCTAGGACCAGGTGGCTTTTCAGGAGAATTATATCAAACATTTGAAAAAAAAATAATATCTATTTCACTGAAGCTGTTTCCACAAAAATAGAAATAGAAGGAAATCTTCCCTATTTGTCCTATGAGGCCAGAATTACCTTGAAACCAAAACCAGACATTGACCCAATTAAAAAGGAGAATTATAAACCTATATCCCTGATGAAAATGGATGTCATAATTTTCACTACTATATGAGCCAATAGTATCCCAAAGTATATTAAAAGGATTATTCACCACAACCAATTGGGATTCGTTCCTGGGACAAAAGGGTGGTAGAACATTCACAAATTGATCAATGAAGTAGGGCACATTAATAAAATAAAAGAACCATATGACCCTCTCAAATGATGTAGAAAAAACATTTGACTAAATACAGCATTCTTTCTTGATTAAAACTCATAAGAGTGCATGGATAGAGGAAACTATCCTCAGTATCATAAAAGTAATTTGTGAAATGCCTGCAGTGAATATCATTCCCAGTGAGGAAAAGTGAAAGTTTTTACATAAAGTCAGGAGCATGAGAGGGATGCACACTCTCACCAATATTGTTCAAAATCATACTAGAAATCCTAGCCTCAGTAATCAGACAACAAAATGAAATAAAAGGCATTCAAATTGGAAATGAAGATATCAAACTATCTCCCTTTGCAGAGGACATGATACATATGTGGAAAACTCAAGACTCCATCCCAAAATTGCTAGAACTCATATAGCGATTTGGTAACATGCCAGGATACAAAAATCAATGCACAGAAATCAGTTGCAATTCTGTACACTAGCAATGTGACTAAAGAAAGGAAATTAAGGAATTGGTCCCATTTACAATTGCACCAAAAATCATAAGATACCTAGGAATAAACCTAACAAAAGAGGTCAAGGACCTGTACTGTAGAAACTACAGAACACTTATGAAAGAAACTGATGAAGACACAAAGAGATGAAAAAACATTCCATGCCAATGGACTGGAAGAATAAAAAGTGAAAATGTCTATGCTGCACAGAGCGATCTACACATTCAGTGCAATCCCTATCAAAATAGCACTGACATTTTTCAGAGAGCTAAAACAAGCAATGCTAAAATTTGTATGGAACCAGAGAAGACCCGTATTTGCCAGAGGATTGTTGAAAAAGAAAACCAAACCAAATCATCACAATGCTTGACTTCAAGCTATATTACAAAGCTGTGATCATCAAGACAGCATGAAACAAAAACAGACACATGGCTCAATGGAACAAAATAGAGAACCCAGTTATCAATCCTCAACTCTGTGGTCAGTTAATCTTTGAAAAAAGCAAGAAAGAATAGTCAATGGGAAAAAGAGAGAGAGTCTCTTCAATAAATTGTACTGGGAAAATTGGACAGCCACATGCAGAAGAATGAAACTGGACCATACTCTTACATCATACATAAAGATAAACTAAAAATGAATGAAGGAGCTAAATGTGAAACAGGAATCCATTAAATTCCTAAATAAGAACACAAGCAGTAGGACATATGTCTAAAGGCAAGGGAAACAAAAACAAAATGAACTACTGGGACTTATCATGATAACAAGCTTCTGCACAGCAATGGATACCATCAACAAAATTAAAAGACAACCTATGGAATGGGAGACTGTATTGAAAATGACAAAAGAAGTAAAAGGCTGGCATCCAAGACCTATAAAGTACTTGTGAAACTCAACACCCCAAAAACAAAGAGTTAAGTCAATAAATGAGCAGAAGATATGAACAGACATTTCTCCAAAGAAGACATAAGAATGGCCAACAGACACATAAAAAATGCTCCGTATCACTTGGCATCAAGGGAATACAAATCCAAACCACAATGAGATTCCACCTTACACCTTTTAGAATGGCTAAAGTTGACAAGACAGGGGACAACAAACATTGGTGAGGATGTGGAAAGAAAGGAACTCTCTTACACTGTTGATGGGAATGCAAGCTCGTATAGCCACCTGGAAAAAACAGTATGGAGATTCCTTAAGAAGTTAAAAAATGGAGTTACCCAATGACTCAGAAATTGCACTACTGGGCATCTATTCTAAAGATATAATTGTAGTGATCCAAAGGGCACATGCCCCCCAATGTTCATAGTAGCAATGTCCACAATAGTCAAACTGTGGAAAGAGCTGAGTTGTCCTTTGACAGATGAATGGATAAAGAAGATGTTAGGTAGATATATGTGTATGTGTATGTATATGTCATATATGACATATATGTATACACTCACATATATAAGAATTAATATGTATATACACACATATATAAGAATATATATACACACATATGTGTGTGTGTGTGTGTATATATATATATATATATATATATATATATATATATTTACTCGGCCATTAGAAAAGGTGAATACATATCATTTACATCAACATGGATAGAAATGGACTGTATTACATTGAGCTAAATAAGCCAATCATAGAAAGACAATTATCATATGGTTTCACTCATATATGGAATATAAAAACAGGGCAGAGGACAATAGGTGAAGGGAGGGACAACAGAATGGGAAGTCATCAATGAGGGAGAAACACTTAACTACAGGAAACAAACTGGCAGTTGCTGGAAGGGAGGTGGGTGGGGATAAGGGGGAATTGGGTAATGGTCATTAAGAAGAGCATGTGATATAGTGAACACTGGGTGTGATACGCCACTGCTAAATTACTGAAACTGTCTTAACTTAAACTAACTTAAACTAACTTAAACTAACTTAAACTTAACTTAAACTATGACCTAATTCAATTGAAATAATAAAAATAGACTATATTGAACTGTTATTAACATATGATAACAAAGAGTAGTATATGTAAGGCATATATAATCTGGAAGAATTTCACAAATATAAGTACATTAGAATGTAAAATCTGTAAACAAATATAAAGCATTATACTGAAGACATGATAAAAAAATAATAAACCTATGTTTAGTAATTAATGTTTCAGTATTTTATGTCATTTTGTAATGATCTAGATAGTTAATGACTATATAGTATTTACTTTAGCTTAGCAAAACTATGATGTTTAGGTCACCAAAAAGATTTGGAGGAATTATTAACATGTATTAAAAACGATTATGTATATTATATTTATTTTATTTCTTTGTTATTAACAGTTATATTTAAATTACTCTTTAAAATTTTACCAGAAAAAATTATTTTCCTTGATCACAAAATTTGTAACAGATAAAATGAACTATTTGACTAATAAACCAAAGTACAATAAAATTTGCATTTCTGAATGATATTCAAGTTTGTTAACTCTTAACATGTCTTGAAGTACATTAATATTTATGTTATTGTCTACATGATAAATATCCACATATAAACTCTAACAAACTATTAATTTAAACAGTAAATTTGGTTATATGGATGGTTTTCTAAACATTCCTTCAGAGTCCTTATTCATGAGAATGATTTTATACTGAATTAGAACATGTTTAGTTGTTCCCTAAGGGTTCTAAAAGTAAAATAATTATTGTGGACAAGTTGAAAACAACTCAAGAAATAATTTATAGAAAATTTCTGCCTGTAGTCAAGAAAATCAAAATAATAGTGGACCTTGGTATTGTTCCTTCATTGTTAAATACCTGACTGATCTGGGACTAACCATTTAACTTTTCTAAGCTGTAATTTCTTCATCCCTGAAATAAGAGGAGATAAAAATTACTGGGGATAAGAGTAAAGTAGATTTTCCTAAAGTACCTTCTAGCTCTAAAATTCAAAGTTTTGACAACAATACAGTGAAGTTGGAAGATCTTTGTGACAGGCTAACATCTGGCCCCAATGATTCCTGATTGCCATTATTCATGACCTTGTGTGTTCTCCCCTTGAGCGAGACCTGAATCTCATCACTTATGATATTAGGATACAGAAAGACTGACTTCCATCTTGTTTTGACTCACCACCTCTCTCCCTCCTTCTTCATCCTCCCCTCTCTCTTGAAGGAAGCTAGCTACTTGTTGTGAGATATCCCATGAAAAATAACAGAAGTGAAGTAAGCTCCCGATCAGCAGCCAGCAAGAAATTGAAGTCTTCAGTCCAGCAACCCAGGAGGACTGAACAACACCTGACTGGACTTGGAAATAAGTCTTTTCCCAGTGGAGAACTGATGAAACTTTAGCACCTGCTAGCACAATGATCACAACCTTGTTGGAACTCTTTAGGCAGAGGACCCAGTCAAGCTTCACTCAGATTGCTTATGGGGAGAGCTGTGAGGTAATCAATGTTTCCTGTTCTATATTGAGAGAATTGCTACACAGCAGTAGATAACTAATGTGGTCTCCAAAGACAGATCACTTCTATTTTGAAAGGACCAAGAAATCAGATTCATGGAAGGGGAATGAAGAACTCCCATCATGAGCAGAAGGTATGTTCAATTCAAGAAGTATTTCTAATACCACCATATGTTCAAGTAAAGTGGTAAAGGCATAAAAAAGAGTATCCCCACTGGGCACCAACTTATAGGCTTTATGCAAACTAATTCAAATGTGACAGGATAATTTACCAAATCTATTCCCTCTTATCCCCTTTCCACTGAGCTAAACATACTTCCAAGCCTCTCCTGCAGTGATCAATTGTTATGTGACTGGGCTCGACTTTATTAGGGGAAG
Organism: Lontra canadensis; assembly: GCF_010015895.1. Taxonomy (NCBI): domain Eukaryota; kingdom Metazoa; phylum Chordata; class Mammalia; order Carnivora; family Mustelidae; genus Lontra; species Lontra canadensis. The sequence continues at coordinate 1,501,344 of NW_022631146.1, forward strand.
GTCAATGAAACACTTTCAGGGTTGGCCCACTAACATTTCCACATCCTTCCTGGATCCTGCTTGTTGCAGATGAAAAGAATGGACTTAGAAGGACAAATTATGTACTATACAGTGGCTAAATGAACATTAAAAAATAAAGAAAAGAAAAAAGAAAGAATAAAAGAACTTTGTTCTTTAGGCAGAGAAAACCAAATATAATAATAATAATAATAAAAGTCAGTGTTGAAGATCATGAGAAACAAGATGTCAGGAGATTGGGGATCTGATATGCCATTCAAAAGAGAGCCATCTGCCTATCAGCAGTCTATTTTTTACTTCAGCAAACAAGAAGTACAGTTCTTTGATTGTAGCCATTGAGCCACTGAGATCTTGAAGATTATCTACTAAAGCAACTAGCATTATCCTAATAAAGCAGAGAACAACACAAGGCTTTATTTATTTATTTATTTATTTATTTATTGGAAACCGTGAACATTAATAGAATTTTGCATTAAATAAAAATTTCCATTGAAATATGATCATATTCTCAAATTTAATATTCTAAATATTTGGTCTGTTTTTTTTTTCTTTAAATATCAGTAATTTGTATTACAATGTGAACATTTTATGACTCTTTAACTGTTGGTGGGAATGGAAGTTGGTGCAGCCACTTTGGAAAACAGTGTGAAGATTCCTTAAGAAATTAAAAATAGAGCTTCCTTATGACCCTGCAATTGCACTACTGGATATTTACCCTAAAGATACAGATGTAGTGAAAAGAAGGGCCATCTGTACCTCAATGTTCATAGCAGCAATGGCCACAGTCGCCAAACTGGAAAGAGCCAAGATGCCCTTCCACTGACGAATGGATAAAGAAGATATGACCCATATATTCAATGGAGTATTATGTCTCCCTCATCCAACATGGATGGGACTGGAGGAGATTATGCTGAGTGAAGTAAGTCAAACAGAGAAAGTTAATTATCGTATGGTTTCACTTACTTGTGGAGCATAAGGAATAATATGGAGGACAGTGGGAGAAGGAGAGGAGAAGAGTATTGGGGGAAATCTGAGGAGGAGTTGAAGCATGAGAGACTATGGACTCTGAGAGACAAATTGAGGGATTTGGAGGGGAGGGGAGTGGGGGATTGGGTGAACCTAGTAGTGGGTATTAAGGATGGCATGTATTGCATGGAGCACTAGGTGTGATGCGTAAACAATTAATCTTGGAACACTAAAAAAATAAAATAAAGTTAAACAAAAAGTAAACCTTTCAATAAATGGACTTAGAAAATTCATAAAATGTTCATGCAAGGCTTTATGTAGTGAGAACTCTAATGTTAATACATTTAATAAGGATCTGAAGGTGAACTATAATTGGAAAAAATGTGCTGGGATGTGACTTTTAGTCATTTATCTTCAACGTTCAGTAATAATATGAACTTGGACAAGCCACATTACTATTCTGGGCTAGGCGATCTTTGAGATGCTTTTCCTTTCTAAATGCCTTTAGAGTTAATGCCTCACTTTTAGCTTTAGTTTTTGCTTTTGTTTCTTGAAGTCTATATGAGGTTTGACTTTCTTCATGTATGTCTTCTATATTTTAAAATTGAAGAATACCTTCCATCTCTGTTGTACAGTGTATCATCTATGTTTTCCACTAATTTTGTGGGAAATATCATTTTCTCTCTTTTTTTTTTTACCATAAGCATTTTTAATTATGTTCAGCTAGTTAACATTAGTCTTTGATGTAGTGTTCAGTGATTCATTGGTTGTGTATAACACCCAATGCTCATCACAACAGCTGCCGTCCTTAATAGCCATCACCTGGGTGCCCCATCCCCACACCCCTCTCCCCTTTTAAACCCTCAATTTGTTTCCCAGAATCCAGAGTCTCTCCTGGTTTGTCTCCCTTTCTGATTTCTTCCCTTCAGTTTTCCCTCCATTCCCCTATGGTCCTTCATGTCATTGCTTATGTTCCACCTATGAGTGGAAGCATATAATTGTCTTTCTTTGCTTGACTATTTGCCTTCACATTATACCCTCCAGTTCCATCCATGTTGATGCAAATGGTATGTATTCATCTTTTCTGATGGCTGAGTAATATTCCATTGTGTATATATACCATGTCTTTATCTGTCCATATTTTGAAGGACACTTTTGCTCCTTCCACAGTTTGGCTACTGAGGACATTGCTGTTAGGAACATTGGGATGCATGTGCTCCTTGTTTTTACTACATCTGTAACTTTGGGGTAAATACCTAGTAGTGCAATTGCTGAATGGTAAGATATTTCTATTTTTAACCTCTTCAAGAACCTCATATTGTTTTCCAGAGTTGCTGTTCCAGCTTGAATTCCCACCAACAGTGTAGGATGGTTCCCCTTTCTCCACACCCTTACCAGGATTTGTTGTTTCCTACCTTGTTAATTTTTGCCATTCTAACTGGTATAAGGCAGTATCTCATTGTGGTTTTCATTTTAATTTCCCTGATGACTAATGATGATAAACACTTTTTTCATGTGTCTGTTAACCATTTGCATGTCTCCTTTGGAGACGTATCTGTTCCTGTCTTCTGCCCATTTCTTGACTGTATTTTTTGTGTTTTTGGTGCTGAGTTTGAGAAGTTCCTCATAGATCTTGGATACCAGCCCTTTATCTGGAATGTCATTTGCAATTATATTCTTCAATTCCACACGTTGCCTCTTAGTTTTGTTGACTGTTTCCTTTGTTGTGAAGAAGCTACCACAAATAGATGTGACCTAGACATTAACTGTCCCACATGGTAACAATTTGTTTAAAGGGGATAGGTAGGGACATGAGATACCCTACTTAGCAATGAAATTGGCTAAAATGTTGTCATTTGCAGAAATATCACAGCCTGCTGATGCTGATAATTGTAGTAAATGAAAGAAATGAAAGAGCTTGGGGAACAGAATCCAACAAATTTTTGTGATTTCTCTAAATCTGGCTTGTTAATCAACTCCTAACAAGACAGAAACATGGAAAAAAGAAATGAATCTTCAAATCTGGATTTTATCCCCTTGGGCCTCTTCCCTGGTATAAAACATATAAATGTGCTTGTCTCTGCAATTCTTCTGATCTACACTGTGGCTCTAACCACAAATGCTATCTTTATATTCCTGATTTGGGTGGATTCTCACCTCCACACACCCATATACATTCTGCTGAGCCAGCTGGCCCTCATAGACCTGACGTTAATTTCGAGCACTGTACCAAAGATGGCAGTTGACTTCTTCTCAGGGAAGAGAAGTATATCATAGGTGGCCTGTGGAACTCAGATCTTTTTCTTCCTGACTCTAGGAATTTCTAAGTGTATCCTCATCACCCTCATGGCTTTTGACTATTATGTGGCCATTTACAACCCTTTGAGATACACCCTGATCATGAGTCAGAAAGTATGTCTGCAGATGGCTTCCATTTCCTGGGCTGGAGGTGCCCTTATATCACTCATGCACACAGTGTATGCTATGCATTTCCCCATCTGTGGTTCTACAGATTTCCCATTTCCTCTGTGAGGTCACGGCCATCCTAAAATTGGCCTGTGAGGACATCTATGCATAAGAGAAGGCTGTACTGATAACAAGCATTGTGGTGCTCCTCATTCCCTTGTCCTTTATCCCATCCTCTTTTGCTCTCATCTTCCTTCCTGTCCTCCACATGAACTTCCTGGAGGGCAGAAATTAAGCTCTGGCCACCTGTTCTTCCCACTTGACTGTGGTGAGCCTATACTTTGGTCCAGCCATGCTGGTCTACATGAGGCCTACTTCTTATAACAGTGCCAAGCTGGACCAGGTTCTCTTTATGCTTGGTGCCATCCTCACCCCCATGATGAACTCCCTCATATATAGTCTGAGGAACAAAGAGTTGGTGGGAGCTCTGAAAAACGTGTTGGGACTCTGCCTAACCTCAAATTACACCACAAACCTAAGAGGAATGTCAATTACTACCTACCTCTATTTCAGTCAAAATCAGCCCTACTCAGATGTTCCAGTCTCAGTCTGGTCTTTCCATGCTTAAAATTGCAATGGGACTGTCTTTATGGATTCAGTCCATATATTTAAAAATCTGGTGAAACATGCTTACCTTCTTCATGTTTCCTTGAGAGTGTTAGACTTACACTTTCATATTGTGAGCCTTCAGGATATAGGCATACCAGGATTGGTGATGATTAATCATGATGCTGGTTGATGATAGTGGTAGTAAATATGATGGTGTAGTTGGAGTGCTGGTACTTAAGGTGGTTGAGGTAGTGATCATAATGATGATGAAGTTTCACCAAGAAGAACAAGAAGAAGAAGAAGAAGAAGAAGAAGAACTGAATTTATTATATTTTTTTTCAACTACAGAGGGAAGTATATCAATTTCAGACCTTGAAAGAGGCCACTCACCACATAAAGTCTATGGGTGTTTCATCTTCCAAAGACCTGTAAATGAAGATATGAATTAAATTGAGTTCTTGGTTTCTAATCTTTTAAAGGAGGAGGCTAGATTATAGACCTGAACAAAAAGCCAATTAAATTATCCTAATTTACATATTTTTCTTCTACTTAAATTTTCAAATATTTTATGAAATTGTCCCAATCATCAAAAAGAATCTATATGAAGATAATAATTTTTGTTGTTGATTTCAACTTTTTATTATGTTAGATGATGGAAATTGTTACTTTCAAGCTTATATTACTGCAACGAATTTGATTTTTTTTTTTACATTCTAGTGACTTTCTGCCATGCAATGTCAAAGGAATAAATATTCATATTTTAGCAGAAGGGGAAAAGAGTGAGTGTAGCTGAATCTATAAATTTGGAAGCATCTTTGTCCTGATACCTTACAGTATAAACACAAATGGACTGCTATTGAACCTAAAGGATTTAATAATTGACTACTATAGTCATCATATTTTAATTGTCTTAGTTCAGTAGTTGAAGTAGCACAATGTAAAATTATTTAGACACAGTTATTTAACATCCAGAAAGCAAAGTGAATATAAGAAATATACCTGGCAAAAAAATTAAAATTAGAAGACGTATCCATAAGTCATTCCTAAATCTCTAGGGGAAAAAAATAAAGATTATTTTTAAATCTGAAAAATGTTGAGGATTATATGAAAGAAATATTTTGATATCCAAGAAGGATAAGTAGCAAAGTTTTAGGATATTCAAATAAGTGATTACTATAAACTACTTGTGGAAGGAAGAAATATACGTGCCAATTGAATCATAGACCGGGGTGGGTTGAAAGAGAAGTATAAACCAGAAATATTGATTTTTAAGATTTTTTAAGGAATCTCTACACCCAATGTGGGGTGAGAGCTTACAAACCTGAGATCAGGAGTCACCTTCTCTACTACTGAGCCAGACAGTCACCCCTAAATTAGAAATATTTTTGTAGTGATTCAGCCAATATATGCAAGGATGTGTTCTTTAGCCCATAAGCATTTACTGAAGTATTAGCTGTCAGATTTGAAAAATTATATTTTTTGAGCATTTCTAACAATAAAGCAGACTTCCTTATACTTCTGTTTTCTCTCCAATATAAGCATTCTGTTACACTGAATAAAACAATAGGGGTGGTGGCTTATAAATGTCCTACCCAGAAGGTTAAAAACCTACTTAAAGGTTTTTATTTGCTTTCAACTTGTTTTCGATTTGCTTTCAATTTGTTCCAGTGAAGTGGAGCCACATTTTGGGAAAAGCCTTATGTTTTATAGGAAAACACCTATTAACTCATTAACTACCTAGAGTACTTCATCCCATCCCAACAAAAATTGTGGTAGAGCTCCTTTCCACAACTGGGTTGGAGCAGTAGGAGTCCATTTGGGTGGGACTTGAGCTAAATAAGGAAGTGAGATCCATAGTTCTTATTTGCTAAGGATCTGGTGGCTTCACACGAAGTTGTATAAGCACTTTCTTCTTACATACAGGAATAAAATGGGGCTTTAATTCGTTAACTTTTTTTTTTAAGATACTAAATGAGAAAGGCTGCAAAGAGAAAAAGCTTCAGGCAATGTTCACATTCATTTGCTGTCTGTTACAGTTGTCACACTGCTTCTCAACAGAGTTTTGGTAAATGCAATAAATCGCAGTTAGGAAAAAGAAAAGGCAACCCAGGGTTGATAAAGAGTCCATTGCTTTGTCAATATTTCTCCTCATGGAGAACAACACCATGTGGCAGAAAACACTTATTTCATATATAATTGGAAGCCTTTCTCTAGAAATGCCTAAAAAGAAAGGACAGTTATCTAACACAACCACATTCCCAAAAGTTCTGAAAAGAACTGAAGTGAGAGACTTAAAAAGACAAAATAAAAGACTAAGTAAATACTTGTGACAGAGTGGGGTAAGGCATAACAGAAAAACAAAGGTTCTCTCTTTTTAGACTGGAATTTCTCTGGTGGAGAAAATCATCATACTCTTTAAAATAAACTTAAGCCTCACTAAAACAAAAATTACTTTTTGTAGATGACTGAAATTGCCACTGGTCCCTTATTGCCCCCTCATTTGAACTGAGCAATTATATAACCTGCATCCTCATTGTCAAGCAGCATCTCATCACTAAATACCTTAAATCACTCCTAAACTCTAAATAATTATTCTAACTTCACAATTTCAGTTTCGTCATTTGAACATTTCTATTCTTCTCCTGAATGAGTTACATCTCACTTCTTTGGCCATTTTATTATACTTTAGCCACCTCCCAAGCCCACAGATAGTCTTGCCATATTTTTTTTAAGGTGTGATTACAACAAATTGATTGTGTTGGTTGGGGTTCCCATTAGTATTTTTATAGAATGTGAAGACTCTATAAATATTTTCATCCTGATTATTACTTTTTGGCCTGTGAGGAGCTTGTGCCCCTCTTCTCTCATGTAGGATCAACAACTCATTGGCAAAAATCTAAAGTCAGACTATAATAATCCCACCTCAGTTTTAAAAACAAACAAACAAACAAACAAATAAACAAACAAAAACAAACGCTGGGCAACCACTTAGTCTAGAACTGAGAAAATCCTGGTCTACATATAATTTTAACAGTATTGCAATGAAGATTCTTTAGTGTTTACATCTAAAAGAATTTGAAGAGTTAGAATCAGGGCTATATGGCTTCTTCAATTTCAAAGAAATTGAAGCCCAAAGTCAAAGAAAGCAGGAATATGCATTATACATTCTTTGAATAATCCCTTATCCTCACCTATGTCCTCTCTTCTTCTGTCCCTCCCTCGTATTTCTTCCTCCTTCTCTTTTGATTTATCTCTCAATATCTCTGCCTTTGTGATTACTCATCCATCTCAGGTCTCCCACGCTTTTCATTATACCTTTCTTAATGACCTTTCTGAATTCGTTGCTATTTATAGCCTTTTTCATTATCTTTTTCATTTTCCTCCAAATCTTTTTGTCATTTTCCCTTTCCCATCCCAAATCTCACCTTTCTGCTTTAAAGTGTTGCAAACAGAATATTTCTATTTTTAATTTTTTATTATTTATGATTTTATTTATTAATTTGAGAGAGAGAGGGGGAAAAAGAGGGAGAACACAAAGGGAGAATCAAACTCCTCACTGAGCAGAAACCCCAATTCAGGGTTCCATTCTAGGACCCTGAGATCATGACCTGAGCTGAACACAGATGTTTAACTGACTGAGCCACCCAGGGACCCTGCAAACAGAATATATTTGAATCTTTGTTCATTGAACAAAACTTTATATTCTAATATATTTTATGAATCAATATAATTGAGTATTTTATATTTCTCACTCTAAGGAAAATATCCAAGTGTTTATATATGGTAGATCTTTTTTAAAAATTTTATTATCAGTCATTTAGTGATCAGAAAGTGATTTTTTTCATGCCTAATATTAATACATTCCCATATTAAAATTTAGGGATATAGACAAACAATTCAAGCAATTTACTCTTCCACCAGAATCTCAGAACTGAAATGACATACTTTACCTCCAGAAAGCTTTTATGTCATACCATAACTTCATACTCACTAAGCAATATAAATGCTAAGAGCTAACTTTCTAAAGCTGCATATATATGGAACTAATATATGAATGATTCCAATAATGTGATTATTTGGCATTATGCAAACAATATATCCAATCAATTGAATGAATCTTTCTAACTTCATTATAACCCCCAGCATTGTACAACCAGAGCCACCCAGATATATTTCTTCTTATTATTTTTTTTAAGATTTTATTTATTTATTTGACAGAGAGATCACAAGTAGACAGAGAGGCAGGAGGAGAGAGAGGAGGAAGCAGACTCCCTGCTGAGCAGAGAGCCCGACACAGGACTCGATCCCAGGACCCTGAGATCATGACCCCAGCCGAAGGCAGCGGCTTAACCCACTGAGCCACCCAGGTGCCCTATTTCTTCTTATTTAATGTAACACTAGATTACTTTCTTCAGAAGATCTGACACTGGGTCTTCTCAGAAATTTTATTGAGAAGGAGAATGCACACAGGGGTAGAAGGAGAGAGAGAGACAGAACCTTAAGCAGCCTCCACCCCCAGTGTAGAGCTCAGTGTGGGGCTCAATCTAACAACCCTGAGATCATGAGATGAAATCAAGGGTTGGACACTTAACCAACTGAGCCATGCAGATGTCCCTGCAATTTCTCTGAATTAATCCATATGACACCAGCAACAGGATGCAAATAAAAACTATTTGTGTTACAGTGACTGAGTCACCAATTTTCTTCCATAACTGATGCTTCTGAAGACTGAGTCACTCACCAAGTATGAACCCAAATGTACATTTGCATATCCAAGTCTTCTGCAGCATCTTTCAATTGAGTCCATCCCCAAGTTGGAATTTAAGAATACTAGACATTCCTGTGTCATTTCTGGATCATTCTCACCAAGATCAAATCTATGTTATCATGTTCTTAGGGTGATCGGGATCACCTAGATCAATCCTAGATTCCTATGTTCACCAAACCAAGCAGCTATTAATAACAATGAACAAAATGGCATTTTCCACACATTCAAAATGTTGCACATATTTGAATATTGCTAATAGAGTCAGAAGTGAAAAGTTTACATTAATAAAATAAAAAAAAATTTGCAAAAATTTACAAAAACACAGAGTGATTTTCATGCTCATGAACACAGACATTTTCTTTTCTTTTCTTTTCTTTTTCATTCCATAAGCTTTCAGGTAAAATTAGTTAAGGCTAAGACATAAAACTAGGAAATAAACTAGTCAATGCACACTTTATTTTCCAGAAATATTCTCTAAGGACTTCTTTGTTTCCCCCCTTCCACTCATCTTCTATCCAAGTTGTTTCTGTCACTGAAAAAATAGTCCTAATTCACCTTCATGAAAATTGCACCTCCTTCCCTGCCATAGTTTCATCCACCACCAACTCTAAGGTAACCTCTAACTTCTCAAAGTAGAGGACACTATCATAAACAGGCTGTAGAACTCATACTTCCTTTTCTTTGACATCTTACTAAATGTTCCCTCTTAACTCCTCTGTTGTCTGAATAATTTCTGGCTAACTGTCAGGTCTTGGTGAAATTCTCACTGAGTTATAGGTTATAGTTGTCTTGTTTTCTCTAAAGTTCATGTAATATGCCATATATTCCACTGCCAGTATTCTGGAGCTGGTTCATACTGAATCAAGAGACCCAAGTGTTAAATTTCAAGAATTTTGAAAGTTGGCTGTTAAGCCATTAGTAGTTTAAAATTGTCCATGGTAGAAGTACTTAAACCATGAGGACTGAAAAACACTTCCAGTCAGGTCTTTTGCTTGTTTCATTTTAGGGTTTTTCTTTTTTTTCTTTTTGTGAGCTACTTGATCAACATATCACTGTCTATATCCATGGCTTGAAAGATATGCACTATTTCTTCTTTGAAATAAGTGCCCTTCTGAAATTCACCTCTGAGGATACCTCTAATGGAAAATTTTGAAGTTTAAAATTTCATGTTTCTTTTATACTTAATCTTCCTCCCAACCCCACAAGTACACCATGCCACACACACAAGCACAGGAACATAACACTGCCTAAATGTTTCTGACCAATAGAATTCTGAGACTCTCCTTTTATCTAGCTACTGTGAGATCTCTAACAGAGACAACCCATCTACAGAAGCTAAAAACAGCATACTTCTCTTTAATAATATAATTACCCTGATGCTAATACCACATCTATTATCTAAAAACAAAACAAGACAATACAAACCAGAAAGCTGCTGATAGTTCTGAAAATAGTTTTAAGCAATACATTTTTTAAGATTTTATCTATTTGTTTGAGATAGAAAGAGAGAGAGCATGATCGTGAGCTGGGGGAATAGGCAGAGGGTAAGAGAGAAGCAGATCACCCACTGAGCAAGAAGTCTGATGTCAGGCCCAATCCCCACACCCTGAGTTCACGACCTGAGCTGAAGGCAGACACTGAAGTGACTGAACCACCCACGTACCCCTTAACAATACAGTTAGACAAACCATTAGGTAAAAACTGTACCCACGTACCCAAGAAGATCAAATAACCCCAAACATCAGAGGCAAAGATGAAGAAAATTGTAAGGGGACATCATAATAAAATCTCTTAAATCGGTGTTAAGAATACAATATTAAAGCACTGAGGGAGAATAAAAACATATGTGTAGAACAAAAGGAGTAAGAAGTACAGGAGACATCAGAAGCAGTGCAAACCAGCAGGGAATGGACAGATAACTACAGACTACATAAAGAAAAACTTACAACCAGGAATTATATACACAGAAAAAACAACTCAAAAACGAAGGTATGCTAGCAAAAATGCCCGAGTGAGAATTCATGAAAATAAATGTTACTTACATAAAAGCAATACAAACATGGACAAATTTTCCTGAATCAACTTTTTCAGAATTCTGGAAATTAAAGAAGGGCTTTCAGCAATCTGGAGACCATCTGTTCAACAAAACAGACTGAATCTCAGTTAAATTAGCGAACACTGTGGACTTTTAATTTGTCCATATCCCCTCTTCTTCTTGAAGACCAATACCCTCAATTATGGTGCAAAGCAGGAACCGAGCAGCCACTGGAAGGAAAAGACAAAGTTGGATTTCCTTCAAAGCTTCATTCCCAGACCCAGATAATTCACATTATTGAATTGGCCTGTTGATTTCCTGGAAGACCTCACTAGCACAATTATTTTGTTTTTGTCTTTGTTTTTGTTTTTGCTTTTGTTTTTGTATCTGAAACACCACTCATCCAGTTAAAATAAGCCTAGGGCATTTGAGGAAAAAAATCAAAAGCAATTGTTGAACATCATCATTTTCTAAAACAATATATAATACTTGGGGAGAGGGGGATTGGCTATCCAAAATGGCTAAAAAGAAAATGTGGAGAATGAGATATCCATAGCGTATTTTGAAAAGCTCTAACATATTCCTGGGAATCATGAAGATCATGTTTATTCACAAGGCTATGTTCATTCCCAGAGCCATATTCTTGCTGAGGAATGACATGAGAGGGCCCTGAGCTAATACTGAGGCTCAACAGAAGCAGGAAGTGAAGGCTGATGTGGATTTGTACACTGCCTGACCAAAAATTAAAAGCATGTCCCAACATGAAAACTGAGGCCCCTAGCAAAGATTGGGAGACTTAGTAGCTGCAGACACTTAAAGGAAACCCTATAAATCATAAGCTGACAAATGATCTCATTGAGTAGAGACGTCATTGGCCACATATGACGAAGAAAACGACTTTACAAAGTTAATTCAAGAAAGTCACCAAAAAAAAAAAATGACAATAACAATAGCAACAATAAACCTTAGGGACAGGGAAACATACGATGCCCAATTATACCACACTGTATCATACACTATGGAGTATTATGCCTCCATCAGAAAGGATGAATACCCAACTTTTGTAGCAACATGGACAGGACTGGAAGATATTATGCTGAGTGAAATAAGTCAGGCAGAGAGAGTCAATTATCATATGGTTTCACTTATTTGTGGAACATAACAAATAGCATGGAGGACATGGGGAGTGAGGAGAAGGGAGTTGGGGGAAATTGGAAGGGGAGGTGAACAATGAGAGACTATGGACTCTGAAAAACAATCTGAAGGGTTTGAAGAGGTGGGGGGGTGGGAGGTTGGGGATCCAGGTGGTGGGTATTGGAGAGGGCACAGATTGCAGGGAGCACTGGGTGTGGTACAAAAACAATGAATACTATTATGTTGAAAATAAATTTAAAAAATTATTTAAAAAATTATTATTTTCAGCTGAAGTTATTCATTATGAAAAGGAATAAGGAGGTATGAACCAGTCACAGGTTCTACAGAACTATCTATGAGGAAGTCCCCATTTTAGAATTACTAGATAAATAATTTAAATAGGCTATCCTAAATATGTTCGGAGAACTAAAGGGAGTCATGAATCACAAACTACAGAACAGTATGGAGATGATATCTGACCAAAGAGAAAATATCAGCAAAGAGGTAAGTATTAATAAATAAATAAATAAAAATAGAATCAAATAAAATTTCTAGATATTAAAGTACAATAATTAAAACATTACTGGAGGGGAACAATTATAGTTCATTAAGAAGAGTGAATGAACTTGAAGATTTGGTCCATTGAATGAACAAAAAGAAAAAAGAAAAAGAAAAATGAACAGCATCCTGCTTGCATGATGATCCTGCTTGCAGGATGCTGTCAAGTGTACTGATAAAATAATGTCCTAGGAAAGGAGAAAGAAAGAGGCAGAAATAATATTTGGAAAAAACAATAGCCAAACTCTTCTCAAAGTTGACAAAAACCATTAACCAACACAATCCTGGTCAGTAAACTCCAACTTGGATATCCTCAATAAGATATACATGTAGACATACTAAAACTAAATTCTCAAAAGCCAAAGAGAGAATTTTAAAATCAGAGAGATAAAAGAAACTTGTCACATACATGGGTATGTCCCTGCATTCCCCACCCCCACCCCCGATTATCAGTGGATATCTCTGCATAAATCTCACAGGTTTGGAGAGAATATATTTAAATTATTGCAAGCTAAAATTGCCAACCAAGAATATATTACCTAGAAGAATAGTCCTTGAAGAATGAAGAGCTGATAGGTTTTCCAAACAAAAACTGAAGGAATTTGTCACTGCTAAACTTTTCTTAGAAGGAGTGCTAAAGGTATTTCTTAAAAGTTGAAACAAATAGGGGCACCTGGGTGGCCCAGTGGGTTAAAGCCTCTGCCTTCGGCTCAGGTCATGATCCCAGGATTCTGGGATCAAGCCCCGCATCTCGCTCTCTGCTCAGCAGGGAGCCTGCTTCCTCCTCTCTCTCTGCCTGCCTCTCTGCCTACTTGTGATCTCTGTCTGTCAAATAAATAAATAAAATCTTTAAGAAAAAAAAAGTTGAAACAAATAGAAACTAATTATATGAAATCATATGAACGTATAAATGTCATTGCTAAAAAGAAACAAAGAATATTCAAATACTATAATAGCAGCACATGAATAACTTTTAACACTTGTGTATAAATTAGAAGACAAGAATAATTATAATAAGATAAATTTGTTAATGGAAACATAGTATAAAAGAAGTAAAATTTGACATCATTTGTAAAAATTGAGGAGGCAATTGAATTTTATAGTATCTATGTGATTGACGTTGTTACCTGCTTAAAATAGACTGCTAGAACTATAAAATAGTCAGTGCAAAACCCATGGTAACCAACCATGTAAAAACAAAACAAAGCAAAACAAAAACAAACAAACAAAAAACTTCAGTAGATATATTTAAAAAAACAGTGAAAAATTGAAGCACTCCAACACACACACACACACACGGGCAAAACTATCAAAGCACAAAGTCAACAAAAAAGGGGATAAAAAGAACAAAAAGGTAGATAGGAAACAATTTATACGCTGTCAAGATTAAGTACTTATTTTATTTTTGTTTTTATTTTTTAAATATTTTATTTATTTATTTGACAGAGATTACAAGTAGGCATAGAGGCAGGCAGAGAGAGAGGAGGAAGCAGGGTCCCTGTTGAGCAGAGAGCTTGATGGGGGGCTTGATCCCAGGACTCCAGGATCATGACCTGAGCTGAAGGCAGAAGCTTTAACCCACTGAGCCACCCAGGCGCCCCATTACTTATATTATTTTAAACATAAGTGGGTCCAAACTCAAACAAAAGACAGAGTGCCTGAATGGATAAAAACAAAACAAACAATTGAAAAACAAATCATAAGTTTACTTCAATTGAATCCCTTGCATACTGTTTAGGAAAGGTAAAATTGTGAGCTCTTATGGAAAATAGTATGGGGGATCCTCAAAAACAAATTATTGGCTGCTAATGAGGAGTGGGGTTGAGGATGAGTAAAATAGGTGAAGGACATTAAAAGGTACAAACTTCCAGTTATAAAGTAAATAAGTTACAGAGGTGGAAAATACAGCAGAGTCAATAATATAGCTCAATATATTCAATAATATTTATTGTCATGAGCAGTTTGTAACATATGGAATTATTGAAACAGTATATTTCGCAACCAAAACTAATTTTATATGTCAACTAAACTTCAATTAAAAAAAAAAAACATTTCAGGGGCAGCTGGGTGGCTCAGTGTGTTAAGCCTCTGCCTTTAGCTCAGGTCATGATCTCAGGGTCCTGGGATCAAGCCCCACATCAGTCTCTCTGTTCAGAAGGGAGCCTGCTTCCTCCTCTCTCTGCCTGCCTCTTTGTGATCTCTCTCTGTGCCAAATAAATAATTAAAACCTTTAAAAATATTTAAAATATATATAAAATCTGTGATATGACCTCAAAATTCCACTTTTGGGTATATATCCCAAAAAAGGGAAGTCAGGACTTGGAAGAGATATTTATCCACCAATGTTCATTGCAGCAATATTCACAATGGCCAGGAAATGGAAACAAACCAAGTGTTTGTCTAAAGATGACTGGATAAAGAAAATGTATTATATACATAAAATGATATATAATTCAGCCTTAACAACGAAATCAAATCACATGCTACATGGATGAAACTTGAGGACCTCACGCAAAATGATATAAACCTATCACAAAGAGAAAAATTCAACTTATCTGAGGTATCTAAAGCAAACTCCTATAATTTAAAGTAGAATAGTGATTTTATAAAAGTTATTTTTTACCTCATCCCTAGTTTTTCCTATTATTAGTGTTATGCATTAGTGTGGTAAAAATTATACCAGTGAATTATAATAATGCATTATTATTAAGTAAAGTCCATAGTTTTCAGGATTCACTCTTTCTATCGTATGTTCTTATGGATTTCGACAAATGTGACATATATTTATCATTTCAGTAATATATGGTATAGTTTAACTGCCCTAAAAATCGCCTGTACCCCACCTATCTATCCTTATCCCCCTTACTAAAATTTTTAGCAACTGCTGAATTTTTATTGTCTTCATAGTTTTGCCTTTTCTGGAATGCCTTAAAGTTGGAGTCATACAACATGTACTCTTTTCAGCTTGATTTCCTTCACTTAGCAATACACATTGTTTCCTCAAATGTATTTTAGTGTCTTAAGAGTTCTTTTTTTTAGAGTTCATTTTTCTAATTCTATTTAAATTCAATTTAATTCCCATATGTGGTATTATTAGTTTCAGAAATAGAATTTAATGACCCATCAATTTCATACAACACTCAGCGCTCATTACTTCCAGTGCCCTCCTTAAATCTCATCACTTAGTTATCTAATTGTCCACCCACCTCCTCTCCAGCAACTCTCAGGTTTTTCCCTATAGTTGTGAGCTTGTTATGGTTTGCCTCCATCTGTTTTTCTCTTCTTTTGTTTTTCCTTCCATTCTTCATGTTCCTCCGTTTTGTTTCTTTAAATTCCACGTATGAGAGAAATCATATGGTATTTGTCTTTCACTTACGGACTTATTTCACCTAACATGATATCCTCTAGTTCTATCGATGCCCTTGCAAATGGCAAGATTTTATTAATTTTTTGGCTAATATTCCAATTATATAAACACACACACATATACATAAACATATACATGTATACAAACATATATATATATATATATACACATATATATGTATGAATATATCGAGAGAATAAGATAGACACTATATAATAATAAAGGTAATACTCAACCTTATGGTTATCTTATCTTGTTACAGCTGATAAGATATTTAAAAATATCTTCTCCGATTCTTTAGTTTGGCTTTTAGTTTTGTTGACTGTTTCCTTTGCAGTGTAAAAACATTTTATCCTGATGAATCCCCAATAGTTCAATTTTCCTTTTGTTTCCATTACCTTTGGAAATGTGTCTAGCAAGAAGTTGCTATGCTTTTATCCCATTTACTATTTATATGAACTTCTTTTCCTTTTGTTATGTTCTTTCCTTTAAAATATATTTTGTTTGGTAAAAAGCACTGCTATGCTGACTTTCTTGCTTTCTTTTGATATCCATTTGCATGATAGTTCTTTCTTTATCCCTTCACTTTCAATCTCCTGGTCCCTTTAGGTCTTTTTTTTTTTTTAAGATTTTATTTATTTATTTGACAGAGAGAGAAATCACAAGTAGGAAGAAAGGCAGGCAGAGACAAAGGGGGAAGTAGCCCCCACCCCCCACTGAGCAGTGAGCAATCCCAGGACCTTGAGACCATGACCTGAGCCCAAGGCAGAGGTTCAACCCACTGAACCACCCAGGGACCCCTCTCCTTAGGTCTTAAATGAGTCTCTTCTAGGCAACATATAATGGAGTTTTTTGTTTTTTTTTTTCCTTTTTATCTATTCTTTCACTCTATGTCTTTTAACTGGAGTGTTTGGTCCATTTATATTCAAAGTAATTATGATAGATATGTACTTATTTTCATTTATTATTTTTCCTAAGATATTCTCTGATCCTTTCATATCTTTCTCTCTTTCATGGTTTTCTGATTTTCTCTAGTAACAGATATGGATTTGTCTTTGCTGTTTGAACATTTATCGTTGTGAAATATGGTTATCATTATGTTACATATAAGTATATATAATATATAGCATATATAATATATATTAATTTATATTTACATACCAGTATAAATATATTTACAGATAGAAGTTTTATGTTTAAGTATTTTAGGTGTCTGATAGTTTAAGTATGAACCCATTCTTTAGTCCTCTCTCCCTCACGTTTTTGTATATGTTATTATATTGTATATCTTTTTATCTTATGAGTTCCATGACACAAGAAATTGATTTCATAAAGAAATATTCATCTTTACTGCTTTTGTGTTTTCTACCTTTATAGTCTTACTTTTGATCTCTTCTTTCTATACAAAGCATCCACTTTAATATTTTCTGCAAGATTGGTTTAGTGGTCATGAACTCCTTTAGTCTTTGTCTGGGAAATTACCTCTTCATCTGTTCCTCATGACACCTTTCTATTTAGAGTAGTCTTGGCTAAAGTTTTTTCCCAATTAGAACTTTGATTATATTGTAACATGCTTTTGGGTGAAAATATCCATTGTGGTGGAAATCTGATAGTGTTTTGGGGGTTCCCTTGTATGTTATTTTCTTATTTTTTTCTTACTGCTTTTAAGATTTTTATCACTATATTTTGCCAATTTTAGAATATGTCTTGGTGTGCATCTTCTTTTGTTGTTGTTTTAGGGGTTCTTTGTGTTGCATTGGTTTTGATATTTGTTTCCTTCCCAATGATTAGGAAGTTTTCTGCCAACATTTCTTCAAATATTTTTTCCCCATTTTCTCTCTTTTTCTTCTGGGAATCCAATAATGTGACCATTACTTCACTTCATTGAGTCACTGAGTTCTCTAAGTCTGTTCTTGTTTTGTATAATTCTTTTTTTCTCTCTTTTTTCTTCACCATGATTAAGTTCCAATACTCTGTTTTCTGTGTCATTAGTTCATTCTTCTGCTTCTTCCAGTGTGTTGTTCATTCCATCAAGCATATTTCTTATTTCATTTATTGAGTTTTTATCTCTTCTATGTTTTTCCTTATCTCTATTTTACGGGTCTCACTCTTGTACTCCACTCTTTTCTCCATCCAGGGAGTATAATTACAAACATTGTTTTAATACTCCGTCATATGTGTCACTTATATCTATTTTGCTTAGTTCTCTAGCCGTGGCTTTGTGTACTTTCATTTGGTATTAATTTCTCTCTCTTTTTTCATTTTGCTTAAATCTCTGTGTCTCTTTCTATATATTAAGAAAGTCTGCTGTATCTCCTGTTCTTGAGGGTAATGATCTTATGGAGAAGAGATTCAATAGTGCCCTACCATGTAGTGTCCTCTCTTTCCCAGGGACTGACACTTCTAGGAATGTCTCTGACATGTATTATCTATAGTTTATCTCTTCTGGTCACCTTATCCTTCAGGGCAGTCATTTTCAGAGTCTCTCTTTACCTGTTGTAAGCAGTGTTTGGTCTCTGGTCTGAAGGTGATGAATTTTAATTAGGTGAGCTTTGGTCTGCTAGTGAATTGAGACCTGTCACTACTACTGCTAGAAATGATACACTGCAAAACTCTGGGTTTGAGAGATGTGGTGTATTCAGGGGCTTGGGCAGGTTTTGTGTGGGTTGGACATGTTGTGCTGGGACTAACGCAAGGGTAATGGGGAAAGGTCGTTCCACCAAAGAATGGGGGGGACAGGGATTGGTGGAAGCAAGGTAGGGAGCTAGTGTTGGCATTGCACTGGTTCCCACAAGTGGTCCTGTGCTTGTGCTGAGTGGTGTGACAGGAAATTGGTGCCTGCAATTTCCTTTGTTCCCAGAGGGATCTCTCCACAAATGCTCTTTCTGGGACAGGCTCTCCCAGATGAGTGAATAACTTCACTCCTGTGTACCCTAGGCCCTCTACAGATTATTTCCATGTTGTATATCATCAAGTTCTTTTCCTGCCTTTTCTCCAAGAGTAACCCCATTGCCGTTCAGACTTAATGTGTTTTCTCTATATGTTCCCCTTTGTGTCAGTTTGTGTCCTGCCCTTCTCCACATCTGTTGCTCTAACTCAACTCCAGCAAACATGATCTGTTTCTCTCCTAAACCATAACTCCACACTTTCTACCTTATTCAATGTAGCCTCTTCTTTAACTTTAATTGTGGAGTTTGTACTGCCAGGCTTTAGGTTGATTTCTGGGGTATTTAGTATGATTTGAAAGTAATCTAGTCATATTTGTGGGATGAGATGAGCCAAGGGTCCCCTTCTCTGCAACCATCTTGCAACCTTCTTGTAGGGTATTACTATGAGTGAAGTGTCAGAGAAAGACAAATACTGTATAATTTCATTTATAGGGTGAATTTAAAACAAACAAAAGAAAAGCATACTTATAGATAGAAAGAGCAGTTTGCTGTAATAGGGAGAATGGAGGGAACAGGTTCCATGGGTGGGAAAAAATGGGTGAATGTGGTTAATTGTATGGTGATAAGTGATAACCACCATGATTATGGTGAACATTTTGTAGTGTATACAGATATTGCCTTATTATTTTGTATTCCTGAAACTACTATAATGTTATACTCCACTTTTACCTCAGTTATTAAAAAAAAAGGATGTAAACAATGACAAAGTGATGAGTTGACAGAATTAATTCATATTTTACAAAGGTTGCTCTATTGCTTGTCACAGATATTATTGTCAAACAACTTCAGCAGCCTTGAAATCTAACTGCTAGAATCATGTTTTCTATATCTAATATGTAGCATAATGACTATAACAATCAAGTAGAATCACTATAGGGTATACTCAAAAGGTATAACAAAGTAAAATTTAATGTTATCACTATAATAACAAAAACAAAATGGCAATTATTTATAGATCCTGGATATCAAGCTTTTGTCTGTACTGTCATTTGCAAATATCCTCTCCCATTCCGTGGGTTGTCTCTTTGATTTGTTGACTGTTTCCTTTGCTGTGCAGAAGCTTTTGATCTTGAGTAGGTCCCAAAAGTTCATTTTCTCTTTTGTTTCCTTTGCCTTTGGAGACATATATTGAAAGAAGTTGCTCTGGCTGATATCGAAGAGTTTACTGCCTATGTTCTCCTCTAGGATTCTGATGGATTCCTGTCTCATGTTGAGGTATTTTATCCATTTTGAGTTTATCTTTGTGTACGGTGTAAGAGAATGGTCGAGTTTCATTCTTCTACATATAGCTGTCCAGTTTTCCCATCACCATTGATTGAAGAGACTTTTTTCCACTGTATATTTTTTTCCTGTTTTGTCAAAGATTATTTGACCATAGAGTTGAGGGTCCATATCTGAGCTCTCTACTCTGTTCCACTGGTCTATGTGTCTGTTTTTATGCCAGTACCATGCTGTCTTGGTGACCACAGCTTTGTAGTAAAGCTTGAAATCAGGTAACATGATGCCGCCCATTTTACTTTTGCTTTTCAACATTTTTTTTAGCAATTCGGGGTCTCTTCTGATTCCATACAAATTGTAGGATTATTTGCTCCAGCTCTTTGAAAAATACCTGTGGCATGGAGCACTGGGTGTGGTGCAAAAACAATGAATACTGTTAAGCTGAAAAGAAATAAAAAAATAATCAAAAAAAAAAAAAAAAAGAAAAGAAAAGAGAAAGAAAAAGAAAAATGCCCGTGGAATTTTTATCAGAATGGCATTAAAAGTATAGATTGCTCTAGGCAGTATAGACATTTTAACAATGTTTATTCTTCCAATCCAAGAGCATGGAATGGTCTTCCATCTTTTTGTGTCTTCAATTTCTTTTATGAGGGTTCTGTAGTTCCTCAAGTACAGATCCTTTACCTCTTTGGTTAGGTTTATTCCCAGGTATCTTATGGTTCTTGGTGCTATAGTAAATGGAATCGATTCTCTAATTTCCCTTTCTGTATTTTCATTGTTCGTGTATGAGAAAGCCACTGATTTCTGTACATTGACTTTGTATCCTGCCACATTACTGAATTGCTGTATGACTTCTAGTAGTTTGGGAGTGGAGTCTTTTGGGATTTCCATATAAAGAATCATGTCACCTGCATTTAACTTCTTCCTTGCCAATTTGGATACATTTTATTTCTCTTTGTTGTCTGATTGTTGTTGCTAGGACTTCTAATACTATGTTGAACAAGAGTGGTGAGAGTGGGCATCCTTGTCGTGTTCCTGATATCAACGGGAAGGCTGCAATCTTTTTCCCATTGAGGATGATATTTGCTGTGGGTCTTTCATAGAGAGATTTGATGAAGTTGTCCCTATACTTTGAAGCATTTTAATCAGGTATAGATGCTGGATTTTGTCAAATGCTTTTTCTGTATCAATTGAGAGGACCATGTGGTTCTTCTTTCTTCTCTTATTGATTTGTTCAACACACACAAAACAGATAATCATATCAAAAAATGGGTAGAATATATGAACAGACACTTATGCAATGAAGACATACAAATGGCCATCAGACACATGAAAAAATGTTCATCATCACTAGCCATCAGGGAGATTCAAATTAAAACCACATTGAGATACCACCTTACACCAGTTAGAATGGCCAACATTAGCAAGACAGGAAACAACATGTGTTGGAGAGGATGTGGAGAAAGGGGAACACTCTTACACTGTTGGGAATGCAAGTTGGTGCAGCCACTTTGGAGAAGTGTGTGAATATTCCTCAAGAAATTAAAAATAGAGCTTCCTTATGACCCTGCAACTATAATTATTGTAAGTACTGGGTATTTACCCCAAAGATACAAATGTAGTGAAAAGAAGGGCCATCTGTACCCCAATGTTTATAGCAGCAATGGCTACGGTCGCCAAACTGTGGAAAGAACCAAGATGCCCTTCAACGGACGAATGGATAAGGAAGATGTGGTTCATATATACTATGGAGTATTATGCCTCCATCAGAAAGGATGAATACCCACCTTTTGTAGCAACATGCACGGGACTGGAAGGCATTATGCTGAGTGAAATAAGTCAAGCAGGGAGAGTCAATTATCATAGGGTTTCACTTATTTGTGAAGCATAACAAATAACATGGAGGACATGGAGAGATGGAGAGGAGAAGAGAGTTGAGGGAAATTGGAAGGGGAGGTAAACCATGAGAGACCATGGACTCTGAAAAACAACCTAAGGGTTTTGAAGGGGCAGGGGGTGGGAGGTTGAGGAACCAGGTGGTGGGAGTTAGGGAGGGCATGTATTGCATGGAGCACTGGGTGTGGTGCAAAAACAATGAATACTGTTACACTGAAAATAAATTTAAAAAAAAAGTAAAAAAAATGGCAATTATGTGAAGAGGTAAGATGTGTTAACTAATTTCTTGTGGTAACCATTTGCAAATCTATATACATCATATACCTTAATCTTACACAGTGTAATATGGCACTTATATATTGATAATTTTTTAAAATTTTTGGAAAAATTATTATTTAAAAAACAACAGTTTTGTTTGTGGATAAAAACTAACTGGATACTATATTTGAGGCATAAAGGGAACCAACAAATTAACCAACCAAGTACCTATAATAGGTAAGATGATGACGCCTGATGGACCATGGCTGACAGTTGAGTAAGAATTAAAAAACAAAACATGGAGGGTACATTTGATGCTTATTATGTATTGTCAGCTGACCATGATCCACAGAAGAGCCCAGCGTGTTTTAGGATGCACTCTGAAAATACCAAAAGCACTGTGGATTTCATTGGAAGCTGCACATTTTGGCCAAAATTAATGGTCAAATATACTGTTGTGGATCTGGAGCTACATATATAAGTGGGAATGAAAGGACCCAGGAATAACATGGACCATGGGGTTCCACAAACACTTCAAAGGCATGATAAACAAAATGGACATGAATGCTAACTCTCTTAAACTGAGATATATGTGTAGATACCAGTAGTATTGCTTAACTCATAAAACTAAGATAAAGACTTGAGGAGTAAAAATATGATTACAGCTGTCTTCAGGGAAAAAAATACATTCTTGCATCCTATTTTGAGTCAGTTTTTAGTCCTAGATTGATCCAATGTAAAAGCCATAAGGTCACTGTGAAGAAAGTCCCAACAATGCCACAAATATTGCATGAGGTCACTATATATCAGTCCTTCCCCAAAGAAACTTGTTATCTATATCCCAGAATGGATTTGCCAGCTCAGTCTTGCATGAAAAAATACCATAGGGTAGGTAGATTAAACAACAGCTACCTATTTTCTCATGTTCTAGAGGCAAGGAATTCCAAAATCAAACTACAGGCCAAGTTGGCTCCCAGTGAGATCTCTCTTCGTAGTTTTCAGAAGGCTGTCTCACATGGCCTTTCATCATTAAGAAGAAAAAGAGCATGAACTCTGGTCTCCCTCACAAGCACACTAATCCTTACATCAAGACATATGAAGCAATTTAGTCTTACTACCTTGGTAACATTCTTATTCCCAAAGCCCTCTACATTTGCAGTGAGTGTATCCAACAAAGAAATTTGGGAGGATGCAATTTAGTCCAGAGTACAAAGCAAGGACACTCAAGGGAAAGCAAAATCCTGAGATATTTTGAGAGCTATTGGTTACAGAGTCTGTCTGAGCTAACACTAGAAGACACTTGCATAATGGAGTGCCCTTCTCACTACAATTGACCCATATGGGAAATATATGCTATTTATCAAATCTATTTTTGCTCTTCTGGATAAAATTCCAGGTTCCTATTTCAGCACTGAGGTTTTTATCAGGAAAATATTAACGGTTCTTTTTTTTTTATGGGACCATTTTTAAATTTTTATTTTATTTTTTCAGTGTTTCAAGATTCATTGTTTATGCACCACACCCAGTGCTCCATGCAATCCGTGCCCTCCTTAATACCCACTATCAGGTTCACCCAACCCCTACCTCCCTCCCCTCCAAAACCCTCAGTTTGTTTCTCAGAGTCCACAGTCTCTCATGGTTCATCTCTCCCTCCAATTTCCCACAATTCACTTTTCCTTCCCTTCTCCTAATGTCCTCTGTGTTATTCCTTATGTTCCACAAGTAAGTGAAACCATATGATAATTGACTCTCTCTGATTGACTTATTTCACTCAGTTGTTCTAAACCAAAAACTAGGCCTGCCAAAAGAGGTTTTGAGCTCCTCATACCAGCGTACTCCTTGTGGGCGAATTCCAAACTGCCTTGTATCTTATACTGGAAGAAAACATTTTTTACTGAACTGGTCATTTTTGCTAGATTTTATTGGTACAAACAAATTACATGATCTACCTGTTCTGTTCCACAGGAATCAAACATTTAATGATCATATATATATATATATATATATATATATATATATATATATGTATCTCCTTCATTTTTACTTCAGATTGAGTGTACCTTTATCTCATGGAGCGTACCTTTAATTATTCTGTGCTTCCATATTCCCCTTTTCCTTTCAGGGATGCATTATTTGTTCCTCAGTTGTTCAGAGTGCTATTATAAGACACTTTCTGGTAAGTCCTTCTCAAGGAATTGTTTTTGGTCAAGGAACACTACCTAATCCAAGATCATGTTCCCTTCCTGGGGACAAACTGCAACCTATTAATGCTCCTGTGGAGGCACAAATGGGACCATTTTCGCCACAGCAGGACAACATAGAAGGAACATGTTGGAGCTCCTCCTGGGGCAGCTGAGAAGTTTGTTATAATTGCAACGCAGTTCAACATCTCCCTGTGTTTAGTTTTACTTCCTTCATTCTTAGAAACTTGTTCCTAAGAGCATTCTACAATAAGCCTCCTGCATACCAATCTCTGTATCAAAGTCTGTGTCCTAAGAATCATGAAGCATCTCCTATGGATGGTTAGCGTAACAACAGAATATTTATTTTGTTTGCTTCTCTCCTTCTGGCCTGTGGTTTCTTTGCTCTGCACTCTGGACAGGTCTGAGCACTTGTTAGATGGACTTTTCCACACAGTCTGTCCTTGTCATGTCTGGAAAGTAGTCCATCCTCACGTTTCTTCAGGGAGAGGGGTGGGAATTCTTCTTAAAATGAGGGCCTGGTTAAATATTTCTTCTGTTTTCTTTACATAGTTAATATTATATTATTATTATTTTACTTTTTATAACTTATTTTGTTTGAGTACAGTTGACATACAATGTTACATTAGTTTCAGTTGTACAACATATTTATTCAACTTCTTTATATGTTATGGGCTCACAAGTGCAGCTACCGTCTGTCATTATACAATGCTATCACAATATCTATATCTATATAATATATATTATGTATAATATATATAACATATTTATATTTATATATTTATATTTATATAAAACTTATGATGTACTTTATCCTGGCTAACTGAACATAATATTTAAAAAAGTTACAAATAGGAATATCTTTCAATCCAGTAATTTCACTAGTAGGTATTGACCCAAAGAAAATGAGAACACTAACATAACATAGTTTAGAAAAAGAGAGATAGAGAGAGAACACTAATTTTGTATTATTATTATTTTTATAATGTTATGTTAGTCACCATAAAATATATCATTAGATTTCATATAGTGTTCCAAGATTCATTATTTACATATATCATCCAGTGCTCCATGCAATAAGGTCCCTCCTTAATACCCATCACTAAGCAAACCCAACCCCTCACCCTTCCTTCTAAAACCCTCAGTTTGTTACTCAGAGTATACAGTCTATCATGGTTCATATCCCTCTCCAATCCCCCCACCTCATTTTCCCCTTCTTTCTCATAATGCCCTCCATATTATTCCTTATTTGCCACAAGTAAGTGAAATCATATGATAACTGAATTTCTCTGCTTGACTTATTTCACTCAGCATAATGTCCTCCAGTCCCATCCATGTTGATGCAAAAGTTGGGTATTCATCCTTTCTGATGGCTGAGTAATATTCCATTGAATATATGGACCACATGTTCCTTATCCATTTGTCTGTTGAAAGGCATCTCAGCTCTTTCCACAGTTTGGTTACTTCAGACATTGGTGCTGTGAATATTGGGGTGTTTATGGCCCTTCTTTCACTACATCTGTGTCTTTGGAGTAAATACCCAGTATTTTTTTTTTTTTTTGCACAGTATTTACTGTGCAATTGCCAGGTC
This sequence comes from Lontra canadensis, assembly GCF_010015895.1. NCBI lineage: Eukaryota > Metazoa > Chordata > Mammalia > Carnivora > Mustelidae > Lontra > Lontra canadensis. Next base: position 1,527,317 of record NW_022631146.1, read on the forward strand.
ATAGGTTAGCTCTATTTTAATTTTTTTGAGAAACTGCAATATTGCTTTAAAAAATGGCTGCACCAAATTGCATTCCCACCAAGAGTCTTAAGAAGGTTCTCCTTTCTCCACATCCTCTCCAACATTTGTTGTTTCTTGCCTTGTTAATTTTTGCCATTCTAACTGGTATAAGGTGGTATTTCAATGTGGTTTTGATTTGATTCGCTGGTGGCTAATGACGAAGAATGCTTTTTCTTGTGTCTGTTAGCCATTGCAACTGTTTTCTTTTGAGAAGTATCTGTTCACGTTTTCTACCCATTTTTAACTTGATTATTTGTTTTTTGGTGTTGAGTTTGAAAAGTTCCTTATAGATCTTGAAGAACATTAATTTTAAAAGATACATGTACCCATATGTTTATTTTGGCATTATTTACAGTGACCAAGATATGGAAGCCACCTAAGTGTCTATCAATAGACAAATGAATAATAAAGGTGTGATTTTTTATAATATGTCTACATATTTAAAAATAATCCTAAGTTGATCTCAATTCAGATACCAAGGTGCACTGTAATTTCAGTTTCCTGGTGGAGTTTGGAGTGGTATGTCCACCTTCTTTTTGACATGGAGTTTCTCTGATTTTTATTCTCATGGTGCCTGAGAAACCACACACAGTATTTGACCTCTATTACACAAAGTCTGTTCAACATCCAAAAGCAGAAGAAGAACTAAAAATCTATCATGTCCTCTTTTTTAAACAAATAAAATAAAAATTATTATAGCTCACCTGGATTAAGCAATTAAAACATCCTACACTTGTACAGATATAAATTTTCTGATCAAATATGCTGTGTTGTTTAGGTTTTATATGTACATAGAAGTTAATGGATGTGTAATGTGATAGGTATACTTACAATTAGAAGAGTCAAGGTTGCAGAAGTCATAAAAATGAATCCAAAAGCCAAGGTTTGTCTGGAAACTGAACATATAAACTACAAATAATAAAATAATGAGAAAGCAGACCAGATGGAATCAAATTCCAAAGTGATTGCCACAGCAAATTCAATCTGCAGTAGCTGTTGTTTCTGTTATCATAGATGTATATGTGTATGTGTATATATATTATTATATTTATAAGAATATATTATGTACTTTAGGGGAACCTAGGTGGATCAGTGGGTTAGGCCTCTGCCTTCGGCTCAGGTCATGATCTCAGTGTTCTGGGATCAAGCCCTGCATTGGGCTCTCTGCTCAGCAGGAAGCCTGCACACCACCGCCTTTCTCTCTGCCTGTCTCTGCCTACTTGTGTTCTCTCTCTGTCAAATAAATTAATAAAATCTTAAAAAAGAGCCCTCCTTAATACCTACCGTCTATTTAGTGATCACACCACCAACTTCCCCTCCAGCTACCCTAACCTTGTTCTCTATAGAGAACCTTCCTCTTTTTTCACTCTATATTCATCTATTTTATTTCTTAAATTCCACGTGTGTATCTCATCATTTTTAACTTAAATGACTTTATGAATTATTATTATTATCATTGAGTTAGCAAAAAACATAGTACATCATTAGCATTCCATCATTTTAATTACTCTGTATGACAAAAACTTGTCTTTTGACAAAAAAACTCTTGACTCTTTCCTCCTTATCAAAATATAAGTAATGCCTGACTCAGTTCTTTATTGTATATTTAAATCACCCTCCCTTTTCAAGATCACTTATGTACATTTTACTTTTCCTTTTAAATAATTCTTTCTTATTCTAATGAATTACAGCTTTCTGAAAGTGGAAAGAATATTTAAGTTTTCAAAATTTCTAAAATTGTTTAAAATTAAGCACTGTTGGCTTCCAAAAAGTCAGACATATGGAACACTAGCATATTTATAAGAAAGCTTTTTAGCAAAAGATGTCAAGAGGCTCTGCCCCTTAACAGGTCATGTAGACACTGATATGAGCAAGTTTGATGTCGCCAGAATAGAAGAGGTGTTTCAGGGTGCTGCGGCTCAAGGGGATGAGATTCAGCCTGTTGAGAGCCATCATTTTTATGTGAGTAGATCATACTAATCTCTTAATATTTAGTAACTTGCTTATGAATTTTGAGCTCCTGAAAATCTGCAGCAATACTATGCACTCTATACAGTTTTACATGTAAAATGTACTCTATTATCCATCCTACAATATGAATAACTAAAATAAATGCTAACCAAATTCGATTAAAACTCTTACACTAGCCTGTGAATTTGATCGAATAAATGATTTAGCTGTTACTATTTTATTTTGTACATAAAGGACTGATTAATCTTTTCAGTATCCTTGGGGAGATTTAGCATTTTAATACTAAGTGAGAATGACAGGGGTCAAAAAAATATAGAAAGGAAAATTATAGACACTATCCTAAATATTATATGATTTTAAGTAAAAGGAGAGGATATACTTGTGTCTTATAATAATATTGCAGAAAAGATGACTTTGTGATTTAAAGATAGTGCAATTTCAGAATTCTAAATGGAATATTATGGAAACAGAAGGAATGACAAACAATTTCTAATGTTCCCATGCCATAGTAAAGATGAACAAGAAAATACTTATGTTTCAAAGTATTAAATTTTCATATTGCCACACTAGTCAATGTTAAGTTCTCATTATTCTATTTAATAACAGTGTAGATATTTTATTTGCAATGCAAGTTAGTTTAACTACACATTGTATCCATAGTAAATTTTGTTAGAGAGTCTCCTTTAGAATCTTGTTTGTATAGGTTAAAAACATTTCATTTAGTTGCAAATAATTTCACCTGTGCAGTATGAAAGATACGGTTTTCAGTTAAACAAATGATTCTATATTATCACATCTTAGGAAAATATAAACAAGTACACTCAGTTTATTTGACACATTTAGTTGATTTTTCCATTAAATAATCTAACTCCAATGAGCACTCTAACTAGTTAATAAGATTATGATGACTGTTTTCATCTAAAAAAAAGTGCATAGTTATCTCTGACATCCCTTGAAAAGTTAAGAGTTTATTATTTCATATTTAAGAATACACTTAACCACAAGTAGGAACATCATAATAATAAAATGCATTTTAACTTGGAAATTCATGAAAGTTATAATTACTATCTAAAAGCATGTGCACTTATATTATATGATGTAAGCTAAAATTTAGTGTAAATTATTGTATATTATGGTATATATATATGCTTACCTAATCAAAAGAACCAATAATGAGCATCTATTACCAAAAAATTCCATTAAATAGTTATTTAAGTATACAATTGGAGCAGAGGTTACAGAAATGTCCATAGATGGAATGAGTTAATATGTAAAATGTAGTATAGGTATACAAAGGAATATTATTCAACCTTAAAATGGAAGAATATTCTGACAAATGTTGCAGTATGGATGAACATTGAAGATATTGTGTTGTATGACATAAGTCAATCACAGAGACACACACATACACACTTACACTATTGTATGACTCCACTTATCAAATGTACCTATATTAGTCAAATATACAAAGACAGAAAATAGAATGGTGCTTTCCAGGGGCTGGGGGGAAAAGGATAGGTATTTATTATATACTGGATACAAGAATTTCAGTTTGAGAATATGAAAACTGTCCTGTGATTAGTATTGTAATGATTGTAGAACACTGTAAAAATCTTGATGCTACTGTACTGATAGTACAAGCAAAATAGGTAAGATAGTAGCAAAAAGATAAGAAACTTGTCCAACACCCTATGGTTACAAAGTTACCTATTGATTTTTAAATAGGTTTAAAATTATGTCTATCTTCAACAATAGGGGGATGAAAGGAGTGGAAAATAAGAAGCCCACGGGTCAAAGAAATAATGTAGGAAGGGTTTTGAGGTTTCAGGAAAGTGATACTGAACACTATTATTAGAGAGTTCATTTACGTACTAGGGGTACAGACTGCATTTTAGAGATATGAGAATGTGCAGATCATAGATTTTTCCCAAACGCAAAACACATTTGACAAGGAGTAAGTCTATTTTCATCATGACTAATTTTGAAACCAACAACTAAAAGTGTCAAGTAGAGAACTGTCAGGGCAGTAATGATGCTCAAGCAATGGAGTTAGGGAATGAGTAAGCCTTTTGCACAGCATTTCTCCATCCTGAATGGCATTAGAGGAAGGGATGACTGTGTAAAGTGGGAGTAAAGGGAACGCCCATGGAAGAGGTTGACTCCTGCTTTGTAACTTCATTGAATTACACCATATATTTGAGAAAGAACGAATATCCCCATGTCTCCAGCTATGATTTTGTTTATTAGATAAGCTAAAGAGATCAGAGATGAACATTGCTTTAAAAATTTAGATTCTCTTTGGACTGCAGAAGAAATTAATTTACTTCTCTGAGTGAATGAAGAATTAAGAATTTTTTGTTTTATCTTCTTTACTCAGTAACACTGTATTTCTGTGAATTTGAGGGGAAACTATCTCATTACACAAATTGCTTTTTCAGTGAAAGTCTTCATTTATTAATACAGTGCTGCACTGATGGAAATAGTCTAAGGTCCTTACTGATTTCAGTGTATAACTTAGTAAAGTTAACTAAATACATTAATAATTCCAAATTAAGTTATGCTTCCTTTTGCAGACTCAGTATTTTATTTTTATTTTATTTATTTATTTTATTATTTTTAGTATTATTATGGAAATGCTTTTTACTGCACAGATTCCCACAAAGAGTCCCTGACTCCCAGTTGTCCCCAGATTACACTTTGAGAATGTCTGATGTAGTTGATAGATAACATAGATATTTTATGCTTTTAAGAAACTTACAGATTTTATACTTATGTGCAGACATACCTATATTATGCTGGACCTGTTAAATTAGTTTCTACTTTTGTATGGAGAAAAATTATTGTTTAGGAATTCTCTATTTTCCTTATGGTTGTCAAGTACAAACTAAATTCAAAAGCCTGGTGGTGGGTATTATGGAGGGCAAGTATTGCATGGAGCACTGGGTGTGGTGCATAAACAATGAATCCTGGAACACTGAAAAGAAATTTAAAAAATAAATAAAAATGTAAAAAGTGGTACTGTTTTAACACCTTTCCTTTTTGATACATGGCATTCTTTTATTTAAGATTTTTTTTTAATTAATTTGGTATTCTTTTGTCTACCAAAAATTAACAAATAACATATTGTGACCACTCTAAAGAAATTTGCAATCTATTACAGGAGGGAAGGTGGGTGGGGGATGGTTTAAATGGGTGATTGGATTAAGGAGGGTACCTGCTCCGATGACAGCCAGCTGTTGCATGTAAGCAATGAATCAATAAATTCTACATCTAAAACTAATATTACACTGTAGGTTAACTAATGAAACTTAAATAAAAATTTGGAGAAATTATTTTTTAAGAAAAAATGTTTACCATCTAAAAGCAGGGACTATAAACACCTGTGTAGAATAAGATAAATGTTAAATAGTGGAACTAGTAATAAGCTGTCAAATATAGTGAAGCAAAACCAAAAAAAAAAAAGAATGCCAATACTCTTAAATCCTTGATTTATTCTGTGTTTTGTTGTTTTGCTTTGTTTTGTTTTGTTTACCAAGAATTGGGACTGTGGCTAGACTTTCTTAGACAATTTATTTTATTCTATTTTTTGTAAGAAAAAAGGTAATTATTTAATAAACATCATATATATGTCATATTTTGCTTTTTACCATATATATACATATATATATATGTTTACTATAAAGACTTAATTATTTTATAGAGAGAGCACAGTGCTAATAGAGGGGCAAAGGGAGAAAATAGCAAGCAGAGTCCCTGCTACGCACAGAGCTGGATACAGGGTTTGATCTCACAACCCCGAGATCATGACCTGGGCCAAAATCAAGCTTTGGAGGCCTAACTTTTTTTTTTATATTTTATTTATTTATTTGACAGAGAGAGATAGCAAGAGAGGAAACACAAGCAAGGGGAGTGAGGGAGAGAAGCAAAGCAGGCTTCCTGCTGAGCAGCGAGCCTGATGCTGGGCTGGATCCCAGGACACTGGGATCATGACCCAAGCTGAAGGCAGATGCTGAAGACCCAGCTGAGCTACCCAGGCGCCCCTTGAATGCCTAACTTACTGAGCCAGACTGGAGCCTCATAAAATGTTCTATTTTATTTTATTTACTTGTTTTTGTTCTTCTGAGTGGCATGTCCTATTTTTTATTTATTTTATTTATTTTTATTATGATCAGTTTGTCATATCATTAGTTTTTGATGTAGTGTTCAACGATTCATTAGTTGCCTATAACATCCAGTGGTCAACACAACACATGCTCTATCCAATATGCACCACCTGGCAACCCCATCCCCCCAAATTCCTCCCCACTGAAACCCTCAGGTTGTTTCCCAGAGTCCACAGTTTCTCATGGTTTGCCTCCTTCTCTGATTCCTTCCCATTCAGTTTTCCCTCCATTCCCCTGTGGTCTTCTATGCTTTCCTTTCTGTTCCACATTTGAGTGAACCCATATGATAACTGTCTTTCTATGTTTAATTTATTTCACTTGAACATAACCTCCTCCAGTTCCATCCACATTTATGCAAATGGTGAGTATTCATCATTTCTGAAGGCTCAGTAATATTCCATTGTATATATGGACCACTTTTTCTTCATCCATTCATCTGTTGAAGGGGGTCTTGGGTCTTTCCACAACTGGGCTATTGTGGTCATTGCTTCTATGAACATTGGGGTGCTTGTGCCCTTTTATTTTTTTTGTTACATCTGTATCTTTATGATAGATGCATAGTGGTACAATTGCTGGGTCATAGTGTAGGTCTATTTTTAAATTCTTGAGGAATATCAATACCATTTTCCAGAGTAGCTCTACCAGCTTAAATTGCCACAAATACTTTAAGAGGTCTCCCCTTTCTCCACATCCTCACCAACACTTGTTGTTTCTTGACTTGTTGATTTTTGCCATTCTAACTGGCGCAAGCTGGTATCTCATGGTTTTGCATTTTTTACTCTTTTCTATGTTATTCACCATACAGTACATCATTAGTTTTTGATATAGTGTTCCAAGATTCACTGTTTACATATAACACCCAGTGCTCCATGCAATACGTATCCTCCTTAATACCCATCACCAGGGCAACACATCCCCTTTCCCCCAAAACCTCAATTTGGTTCTCAGATTCCAGTCTCTCATGGTTCATCTCCCCTCTCCGATTTTCCTCCCTTCACTTTTCTCTTCCTTTTCCTAATGTCCTTCATGTTATTCCTTATGTTCCATAAGTGAGTGAAAACAAAATTGACTTTCTCTTCTTGACTTATTTGACTCAGCATAATCTCCAGCCCCATCCATGTTGATGCAAAAGTTGGGTATTCATCCTTTCTGATGGCCGAGTAATATTGCATTGTACATGTGGACCACATTTTCTTTATTTATTCATCTGTTGAAGGGCATCTTGTCTCTTTCCACAGTTTGGCTATTGTGAACATTGCTGCCATGAACACTGGGATACATATAGCCCTTCTTCTCACTGCATATATATCTTTGGAGTAAATACCCGATAGTGCAATTGTTAGGTCATAGGGTCACTCTACTTTTTTTGTTTTTTTTGAGGAATCTCCATACTATTTTCCAAAGTGGCTGCACCAACTTGCATTCCCACCAATAGTGTAAGAGGGTTCCCCTTTCTCCACATCCTCTTCAACACTTGTTCCCTTTCTTATTAATTTTGGCCATTGTAACTGGTGTAAAGTGGTATCTCAATGTGGTTTTGATATGAATTTCCCTGATGGCTAATGATGATGAACACTTTTTCATGTGTCTGTTAGCCATTTGTATCTCGTCAATGGAGAAGTGTTTGTTCATGTGTTCTTCCCAGTTCTTGACTGGATTATTTGTTTTTTGGGTGTTGAGTTTGAGTAGTTATTTATAGATCTTGTATATAAGGCCTTTTTCTGTAGCGTCATTTGTGAAAATCTTCTCCCATTCTGTGAATTGCCTTTAGATTTGTTAACTGATTTCTTCACTCTGAAAAAGTCTTTTATCTTCATGAGGATTCAAAAATTCATTTTTACTTTTCTTTCCCTTGCCTTTGGAGATGTTTCCTGAAAGAAATCGTTACAGCTGATGTGGAAGAAATTATTATCAATGTTCTCTAGAATTTTGGTGGATTCTTGTCTCACATTGAGATGTTTCATCCATTTAGAGTTTATCTTTGTGTATGGTATAAAATAATGGCCCAGTTTCACTTTCTTGTGTGTAGCTGACCAATTTCCCCAGCACTATTTATTGAAGAGATTGTCTTTTTTGCATTGTATATTTTTTCCTGATTTGTCACAGATCAGCTGATGATAGAGTTGAGGATCTGTTTGTGGAGTCTCAATTCTCTTTCATTGATCTAAGTGTCTATTGTTGTACCAATAGCATACTATGTTGCTGATCAAAACTTGTAATTCAGCTTGAAGTCAGGCATTGTGATGCCACCAGCTTTGGTTTTCTTTTTCAACATTCCTCTGGCTATTCAGGGTCTTTTCTCATTCCACACAAATTTTAGGATTTTTTTTCCCAACTCTGAATAAAGTTGATGGAATTTTGATAAGGATTGCATTGAATGTGCAGACGCTCTGGGAAGATTCATTTTCCCAATGTTTACTCCACCAAAACATGATTATGTCATCACTTTGTGTCTTCCTCAATTTCTTTCATAAATTTTCTCTAGCTTCTAGAGTGCAGATCCTTTGGTTAGATTTATTCCCAGGTATCTTTTGATTGTTGGTGCAATTGTAAATGAGATCAATATCTTATTTTCTCTTTCTTCAGTCACATTGTTAGTATATAAAAGTGAAACTGATTTATGTGCATTGATTTTATATCCTGCAAGATTGCTGAATTATTGTATGAGTTCTGATTATTGTTTGTGGAGACTTCTGGGTTTTCCACAGAAAGTATCATGCCATCTCTGAAGAGAGAGTTTGGTTCATTCTTTGCCAATTTGAATGTCTTTATTTCTTTCTGTTGAGACTTCTAGTACTATTTTGAACAGTAATGGTGAAAGTGGATATCCCTGTCATATTCCTGACCTTAAGGGAAAACTCTCAACTTTTCCCTATTAAAAATGATATTTAATCTGGGCTTTTCATAGATTTTTTTTTTTAAATGATATTGGGAACATTCCCTCTACCATTTACACTCGGAAGTGTTTTAATCAGGAAAGGAAGCTGTATTTTGTCAAATGCTTTTTTGGCATCATTTGAGAGGATTGTATGGTTCTTGTCTTTTGTCTTATTAATCTGTTCTATCACATTGATTTGTGAATGTTGAACAACCCTTGCATCCCAGGAATAAGTCCTAATTTGTCGTGATGGATAATCTTTTTAATGTACTACTGGATCCTTTTTTTTTTTTTTTTCAATTTCTTTTCAACGTAACAGAATTCATTGTTTTTGCACCACACCCAGTGCTCCATGCAATACATGCCCTCCTTAATACCCACCACCTGGCTGGATCCTATTGAGTAGGATCTTTTGAGTATTCTGGCATCCATGTTCATCAGGGATATGGGTCTGTAATTTTCCTTTCTATTGGGGTTTTTGCCTGGTTTTGGGATCAGGGTGATGCTGGCCTCCTAGAATGAGTTTTGAAGTTTTCCTTCTGTTTCTTTTTTTCTTTTTTTTTTCTTTCTTTTTTTTTTTTTTTTTTTTTGAAACAGCTACAGTAGAATAGGTATGATTTATTACTTGGATTCTTGGAAGAATTCCCCTAGGAAGCCAGTTGGTCCTGGACTCTTGTTTTTGGGGAGGTTTTGAATTAATGATTCAATTTCATTACTGATTATTGGTCTATTCAGATTGTCTATTTCTTCCTCTTTCAGTCTTGGTAGTTATAAGTTTCTAGGAAGGCATCCATTTCTTCAGGTTGCTTAATTTATTGGCATATAGTTGGTGGAAATTATTTTTTTTGTGGTAATTATTTCTAATAATTGTTTCTATTCCCTTGGTGTTAGTCATGAGCTCTCTCATTTCATTCAATATTTTATTAATTTGGGTTCTTTCTCTCTCTCTTTTTTTTTTTTTTTTTGGATATATTTGGTCAGTGGCTTATCAATCTTATCAGTTCTTTCAAAGAACCAGCTTCTAGTTTTGTTGATCTGTTCTACTGTTTTTCTGGTTTCTATTTCATTGATCTCTGCTCCAGTCCTTACTCCTGCTTGGTTTAGGTTTTCTTTGCTCTTCTTTATCCATATCCTTTAGGTGTAAGTTTAGCTTGTGCATTTGGGATTTTTTTCTTTTTTGAGAGAGGCCTGGATGGCCATCTATTTCCCTCTTACTACTTTTGAGTTTTCATTTCATCAGTTTCCATGAACTGTTTAAGTTCTTCTTTAATTTCCTGGTTGACCTAATTATTCTTTAGCAGAATGTGCTTTAAAGTCCAAGTGTTTGAATTCCTCCCAAATTTTTTTCTTGTGATTGAGCCAGTTTCAAAGAATTCTGATCTTATAACATGCAAGAGATAATCTCAGTCTTCTGGTATCGGCTAAGACTTGATTTGTGATCCAGTATGTTGTGTATTCTTCAGCAAGTTCCATGTGCAAGTGAGAAGAATGGGTATTCTGGTGTTTTAGGGTGAAATGTTCTCTATATATCTACAAAGACCATCTGTCCAATGTGTCATTTAAAGCTCTTGTTTTCTTCATTGATCTTCTACTTAGAAGATCTGTCAATTGCTGAGAGAAGAGTGTTGAGGTCTTCTATTAATGTAGTATTATGAATATGATTCTTTATTTTCATTAACAGCCAGTTTATGTAGTTAGCTGCTCCTATGGTGGGGCATAGATATTTACAATTATTAGATTTTCTTTTTGGATAGACCACTTAAGTATGATAGTGTGTCCCTCTACATCTCTTGCTGCAGTATTTGGTTTAAAATCTAACTTTTCTGTTATGAGAATTATTACCCCAACATTTTTTTGAGGGACACTACCATGATAAATCGTTCTCCATCCTCTCACTTTCAATCTGCAGGTATCCTTAGGTTCAAAATGGATCTCCTGTAGACAGCATATAGATGAGCCATGTCTTTTCATCCAATCTGAAACCTGGTGGCATTTCATGAGAGCATTTAGGCCATTGATGTTGAGAGTAACTATTGGGAGATATGAATTTACTGCCATCAGATTGTTTGTAATGTCCCTATCTCTATAGATGTAAAGTTCTCATCTATATTACTCTTGGGAGTCTTTCTTATTTTATAGAATCCCCCTTAATATTTCTGGCAAGACTGGATTGGTGGCAGATATTCTTTCCGTTTCTGCTGGTCCTGGAAGTGACTTGTTTCTCCATCTGTTCTGAATGATAGCCTTGCTAGATAAAGTATTCTTGGCTGCATGTTCTTCTCATTTAGTGTCAGGTTTCTGTGGACAGGTATGATGTTATTCTGATTTTCCTTTCTCTGTATTAAATCGCTTCACCCTTGGTGCTTTCAGGATAGCTACCTTGGCTCTAAGATTTGCAAGTTTTACTATTATATGCCATTGTCACGGCCAGCACGGCAAGAGGGAACAGGGTTGAAGGATAGGAGAATGAAGAAAGGGAACGTGGGGAACAGGAGGGACACAGGCGAACGTGTCAAGCAAGTGCCAAAGTTTATTTTGCAGAGTTCTGATTTATACCACACAGTAAGAGAATCACCTCCTGTACATCTGGTGCTAGTTTCTATTTTGGCCTGAGAATAGCTGGCCCTGCAGAGATATCAGACAGCCTCGACCTTCGTGGTTTAGACACTTAGGCCACAACTCAATATTCACAAAACACAGGAGCCTTATTAGCTTAGTCTTGAGACAGCAGCTGCAATGGCAACAAGCCAAACTTCACAAAGTTCTCATAACAATCACCAGAGAGACACGGTGGCACTCTAGAAATAGCTCGCCACCTGTGAAGGTCCTCAGTTGAAGAGGTTCCCAAGAACTGTTGCTCTATTGGGTTAACCCCTTCTAGGCACGAGACCCCCAACATGCCATGTGTTGGTCTATTTTTATTGATCTTGGGAGGGGTCTTCTCTGCTCTTTCTCTTTTCTCTGCTTGTTTCCTTCCCCATATTAGGTAAGTTCTCAGCTATGATTTGTTCAAATATACCTTCTAGTCCACTCTCTCCACCATTTTGAGAATCTGAATAATTCTGACATTGGAATGTTTCATGGTACCATTGATCTCTCTAAGTCTGTCTCATGGGCATCTAGCTACATATCCCTATCTTCCTCTGCTTCTTTCCTTTCTGTAAGTTTATTTTCTAGCTCACTGATCCATTATTCTTCCTCTTTTGCCTGGTTGCTTGAGTTTCCAGTTTAGACTGCATCCCTTTCATAGTATGTTTAATGTCAGCATGATTAGATCTCTTTTATGCCCTTAGAGATTCCATATTGTCACTAATGCTTTTCTTAAGCCTAGCTATTGAATTCATAATTGTTTCTTTTAATTCTATCTCTGACATCTTCCTTACATCCATATCCATTAGATTTTAGCAGAAGCCATCATCTCCAGTTCTTTTCTTTCTTGGTAGTTCTTCTTCCTAGTCATTCTGTTCAGGGATGATTGAGGGAATGTACAGCATCCAATATATCAACCACAACAAAAGCAAAATGCACCCTAGGAAAATCTGGAACAGCCAGAAGCCACAAGAAAAAAAAATGTAACACAAGAATGAAATTTATAAAATTTAAATATTAAGAAAATTAAAATTTAAAAAAAAAGATGATGTGAAGGGGTCTATAATCACTCATTGTGGACAATGTAGGGCATTTCAGTTTTTCCTGTGTGTATTTTGGTCTGTTTGTTAGAGGATATTACTTCCCAAAATTACAGGAGAAATAAAACTAGTATATATAAAGGTTAATATTAAATGGGGGAAAAAGGCTACAATGAAGCTTATATCTGAAAAAGTCAGAAGTGTGTAAAAGTACAATTTAAAAAAACTACTGTGAAATATAAGTTGATATATTAAACATCTAGTTGAAATGACAAAGAGATAAAAAGAAAAAAGCCTAGAAGCATAAGAGAAAGAATAAAAAGGAATAGAGAATTGTATCTGAATAATAAACAACCCATGAGGCAATGCTTAGAGCTCAATATATAATTTTCCATAGGTGTTTGGATTTTACAGTATTATGGGGTCCATAGGGTTGTGAGCCTCTTGTTCTTCCAGCCTGTGTTCTGGGGGAGAAGCCTGTGGTACTCTTTCTCAGACAACCCTGCTTGGGCAAATTTGCCCCGCCCCCTGTTGGGGGGATGAGCTCCATCAACTTGTCTTTTGAGCTTTTGTTCTCTACCAGCTCTTACTGCCACTTCTGAGGGTCAGAGAAAAAACGGCTTCACCCAAAACTTTGTCCCAGAGCAGAGAAATCGCAGCCTGCTCTCTTCACTAAATGCTCCAGGACAACCTCTATTTCTGTACGCACCACTGAAAACTGCAGCCTCCTCCAGTGCATGCCCACAGTGACTTTCTCAGCGATTGTCCTAGAGAACCTGGCATGCCCCTGCCCTTTGTAATTCTAAAACCATGAGCAGCCACAAGCTCCCAAGCATACAGGAAGCTCCTGGATTCTGTGCGAGCTCTTCTCTAGGGCAGTTTCCCAGGAGATATGGCTCTGCAAGATTTTGCCTGGTTCTTGACACAGGAGACTTCTGTGTTCTGGTGTTATATCACTTTCCAGGAACCAGCTTATCTGAAGCCCCCCGTCCTTTTCTGTCTATCTTCCAATATACCCCCACAGATTCATGACACTGCACATCTTACCTTGCAAAAAGTAGCCACTATTCTGCTGGTAGAAGTCCAGATATATATTCTTTTATCTTGGGCTGATTTTGTGGCTGTTCAGAATGATTTGGTAGATATCCAGCTAAATTCAGGGGAACAGTTGAAAGAGAGTCCCCTAACTTCTCTGCCATCTTCCCTGTCCAACCAGACTCAGTATTTTAGCTCTTAGACTTGAAAATGTAAATCTTTTTTGGAAAAATCAATGCCTTCCCGACATAAATGATATCAAGAAAGATGATCTCATTTTGATACTTTTTAAAATTCAAATTCAGTAAGTCAAAATGTAGTACACCAGTTTATAATAAATATTGCTTTGTTTTATATGTATAATTCTTGTATCAAGGACCTAATTTTTATATAGATAAACACATTGATGTAACTCAGCTTCAAAGAATTTTAACTATGCATGATACAAGACAAGACACTAACATAAATTACAAATTATGTGAATACTGTCCTTTTTTTCACTTATGTTGGTATCATGTGGTACAAAGACACAGTTATCATATTCTTGCAATGGATCAAAATATTTATTATCCTAATGAATCAATAATAAATATGGTGGTACTTATTTTGAAAACTTTGAAAGAGAATAATTTAGAAAAAGTTGAAATTAATTTTATGTCCAAGTCAATTATTTTAAATGGCAGATGAAAGATTTAAATAATATTTTATCATTATCAAGCATGTGCTTATCAATAAAAATGTATTTTAAATAGACCATTGCAAATGATAAAAACTGTTATTTCTTTCTTCATTTACAGTGTCACTCGTGTTTGAAATCATGAACATCTGGAACACCACCTCAGATTTCATTCTTCTAGGTCTCTTTAACCACACAAAAGCCCATCTGTTTCTCTTTGTGATGGTTCTGACAATTGCCTTCACCTCCCTCATGGGCAATGCACTCATGATTTTCCTGATTCAACAGGATATTCATCTCCACACGCCCATGTATTTCCTACTGAGCCAACTCTCCCTCATGGACATGATGCTGGTCTTTACCATTGTGCCCAAAATGGCAGCTAACTACTTGACTGGCAAGAAGTCCATCTCCCCTGCTGGCTGTGGGTTACAGATCTTCTTCCTCCTCACTTTCGGTGGGGGTGAGGGCTTCCTCTTAGCAGCCATGTCCTATGACCGCTATGTGGCTGTTTGCCACCCACTGAGATACCCCATTCTCATGAGCTGGAAATTATGCCTGAGAATGACTATGGGGTCTTGGTTCCTGGGGGCAGCTGATGGGTTCATGCAGGCTGCTGCTACCCTGAGCTTCCCATTTTGCAATGCACATGAAATCAATCATTTCTTCTGTGAGGCCCCTACTCTGGTGCGTTTGGCTTGTGCCGACACATTTGTTTTTGAGTATGTGATGTACAGCTGCTGTGTATTAATGCTCCTGGTCCCATTTTCTCTCATCCTGATTTCCTATAGCTTCATCTTAGCTGCGGTTCTCCAGATGCATTCTAGAGAAGCTCCCAAGAAGACATTTGCCACCTGTTCTTCTCACCTCTCTGTGGTGGGACTCTTTTATGGAGCTGCCATTTTTACCTATATGCAACCCAAATCTTACAGGTCAGCTAATAGTGATAAAGTGGTGTCAGCCTTCTATACGATCTTCACTCCTTTGTTGAACCCCCTCATCTACAGTATTAGGAACACTGAAGTCAAGGGAGTCCTGAGAAAGTGTATGGGTCAATGTGCTGCCTTAAGTCATGACTAAGATTACATTGATTTGCTCCTGATTTAAAGGCTGTATAAAGTGACTCTGTGGGATTTCCTAGAGAAAAGTTATATATGCGTTATATCTGTTACTATTTTACATTGAAATGCAGACAAACCTTCATAGTTTGGATATTTTCCTAGGTTGTCATCATCACATCCAAATGGGGATTGTTAAAATTTTGTTGATCACAGATCATTAAAATGTTTCTATACCACACCATACAGTAAGTATTTGTTGAAAGAATGAACTAAGTAGTCAAGTAATTTTCAACATCAGTTGTAGTTTCTTTTAAATTGTGGTATATCTTAAAACACTAGAACACTCAAAACTCATTGCTCAACCAATTTCAATAATGTGGACTTGTAACTTACCCACCAAATGGGCAATTTTTATATCCTGTGTCTTTTTCTCAACTTAGTATTTTCTTAAAGATTCTGCCATGATTTTACATTTATCATCAGTTTGTTCTTTTTTGTTCCTAAATAATATTCCCATCTCTGAATCTAACAGTTTTTGTTTACTTACCACTTTGAGGATGAACATGTGGGCTATTTTCAGTCTGGAACTATTATTATGAAAAAGATAGGTTTAACTTCCTTCTTGTGATCACATGTTTTAATTTCATTTGGTAGATGCATGACTAATTTTTAGTAAACAGTGCAATATATTTGTTCAATATTACATGCCTACCAGCAAGTCATGGTAGTACCCTTGCTCCAATTGGCAGCAATTGTGGGTAAAATCAACCTTTTTCATTTTAGCGACACTAGTATGGATATACTAACTCATTTTATTTTTATTGTGCATTTCCACGATGATTAGGGTTTCCAAGGACTTTTTCATTACCTCATTGTCTGTGTGCATATTTTCCTTTGTGAAAGATGAATTTTCATTTTTAGGGGGAAAAAAACAAACATGTAGATGCTTCCAATGCAAAAAAAAACTTGGTGGTTTTGTAGGAAACAGTATATGACATTCATAGGATTATTTGGAATTTTTTAAAAATAAAGTTATATTTGGGTTACTTGTTATTACATTTTTCTGACAAATCTGCTTTTATTCAATTGTCAAAGCTTACTTATTTCATTAAAAATAAGGTTTATGCAATCCTTCTCATCTTCAATGTCCATTGAGCTAGAATTATAAGTTTATTTGTTTGTTTTAATTATGCATCATCACATATTTCAATTCCAGTGGTGGTATCATGCCTTGAAAATCTCATATATTTTTCTCTAGTACGTAATTTTTGCCTAACGAAGGATAAAAAAATATAAGTGACAGAATTTAAGGATCTGGTGTTCATATATATATGTATATATACGGTAAATGATTATATACATATATATATGTATATATATATATTTTTTTTACATATATATGACTTTCACTGGTAAATGATTATATACCTACAATGATTTCTGGCCAAGAAATCTGACACCTTTAAAGAGTTTTTTTTTTTTTTCAAGGAAAATAACTATAAATATATAGATATTTAGGGTGCCTGGGTGGCTCAGTGGGTTAATCCTCTGCCTTCAGCTCAGGTCATGGCTCGTGGTCCTGTGATCAAGTCCTACATGGGGTTCTCTGCTCAGCTGGGAGCCACCTTCCTCCTCTCTCTCTCTCTACCTGTCTCTCTGCCTACTTGTGATCTCTCTGTCAAATAAATAAATAAAATTTTATATATATAGGTATATATAAAGATATATTAATAAATATCCATCTATATATCTTTAGATCTATAGATAAATAGATGGATATTTATTAATATATTTTTATATTTACAAATTTATATTTATGTGCCATTCAAAAATTTTAACAGTAAAATGCAGAATGTACTTTAAGACAATAGATTAAAATACGAAGTTTGGAAGCCAATTTTGTAATTTTTTTTTAAACAGCATTTTAGTCAGGAATTTATTCTGTATGTCACCTAAATAAGAAAAAGGAGTAATCAAAACAAAATAATATCAGGGAGGATGGAAAGTTCCAGTTTTGCAGGTTCCTTCAATATTTTGGAAATGAAATCTACAGAGTTAAGAAGCCTGGTGGTGGGTATTAAGGAGGGCAGGTACTGCATGGAGCACTGGATGCAATGCATAAACAATGAATCATGGAACAGTGAAATAATAAAATTAAATTAAAACAAACAGCAAACAAGAAGATCTAGTTGAATTTGTCTCAAACCTGAATGCCACACTTTAGCATTTCCAATTGAGCTCAAGAATTGATTGTATTTTAAACCTTGTCTGTTCCTCTAAACATAGTTGTACCTTGATCCGAAGTTAATTTCATTAAATATTGTATTAATATAGTCACATTCAGATATATAAAGTGAATTACTTAAACTGGCATTGAAATGGAGTAAAAATAGTTTAACATCATAAGATATAAGTAACAACAATAAGGATAAACATAAAATGTCTTTCATTCATTAATTATGTTGGGAATTTTGTTTAACATTTCACTTCCATATTCTCAGTTTAATGATTACCATGATTACCATAAGTCAGATGTACATTCAGTGTTCTCACTTTTTGAAAAATGTAGACAGGTATATTTGGGCAAAAATCATGGTTCCCCTCCACACAGATCTGAATTGAGTTATCTGATTTTAAGCAGCTTGCAGTTAGGAAAGGGCAGTTGTGAAAGTAGGGCTAGATACTCACAGCACCCCTCATACACAAATAACACACAAACCTATATGACTTAACCATCCTTTCTCTTCTTAAAGAACAAGATGTTGCCAATGAGTCCCCTTTGTTTGGTTAAATAAGTAAAAATATCTAGGAAAAATGGTCTTTACATTAGGATATGAATTCTGACACCAGAACTTCAGGGCTTGAACCCTTGGTTAATCCAGATAACCTGGGCATGTTGTCTAATATTGTGGGAACCACACAGATCTTCAATGACAAATAATTAACAACTGTAAAATGTTAATCAATGCTAGATGCTTAAAGTCTTGTCCGATATTCAAAAATACTCACTAATGTGTAGCAGTAATAATAATTATGTGTAAGGTCAGTAAATTAACTGAATGTTTTGGTACACTTACTGTCATATTTAGTTTATTTGGTTATCATTTAGTTGACTTATGAACCTATCAAGAATAAAAATAGCATAATCGCTTAGATAACCGAGCCCCTGTTTTTATATATCTCTCTGTAGTAGGCTGTGCGTGGGATAAGTAGATTCATTCATTGACTCCACAAACATCCGGAAGATTCTCAGTGCTGCAGTAAGTGAGGTCAGCCTAGTGGCCTTCACTAAAGCTGATATCTAATGTAAGAGGCAGGCCATACATTGTTCCTTTAAGAGACAATGTACTCTCAGGCCCTGAAGATGGGAATAAAATATTCTAAGAACAGAGAGTATAATGGGATTTGAAATGCAGGACTTTTTCTTCTTTAACAATTGTTTCATCTCACTTTCTTTAATCAATCTGAAATAGGCATTTTCCTTCTCTCTCTGACACCAGGATTTTTCCGCTGTACCCTGAGGAATTCCTGTCTGTCTCAGTAGCCCCATCCCACTCCACACAATTTCCTCATATTCCCTTCAATTCCCTCCCCAGCTGTGCTCTGGGGACATGGCAGCCCATATCATCCATTAAAGGATGGGTATTTTCTCCCCCAGAAGCTGCATGACACAGTGCTCCTAGGTAGCAGGTGTCTTCCCTGTTTTTCCTTGGTCCTCCCAAACTATTTATCCCATTCCCCTCTGCAAAACCTCAGTTACTTTGGAGAAAATTCCTGGATTTGGGCATATACCAATGGCTCTCATTTAATCTGGCTTAAGTGACACTGAAGGAGACCCCTGGATATTCTCAGCAATTGATAGGCACCAATGAGCAGGGCCTTTTGGGTAGTCTCGGGAGTCAGTGACCCCAGTATGTTCAATGTGAAATATTTATTCGACAGTGTTCTGTTTTGGGTGTTGTGAAGTTAATAAAGTTTAATAAGGTGAGAGAAGTGGACCCTGGGAGACACTAGGGAATAGGTCAGGGATAGATGAGTAGATAGATGAGTAAGTAATGTTCAGGTGCAGAGGACAAATATAAACTGAAACAGCAAAGCAGTGCATCAAACAGGAGGCACCAACAGAGCTGTCTGTTCAGAGCAAGAGATAGAAGCAAGTAAGAATGGTAAAGAGAACATGGAAGTCTCCAGGGAAGAATATTTTTACATGAGCCCTTAGATATTGGAAGATTTCTTCTGCTTAGCATAATAAATTCTAGCTCAATCCATGTCTTTGCACATAGCTGAGTAATAGTCTATTGTTTATATATGTACCACATATTTTTTTTTTTATCTATTTATCAGTGGACATTTTAGCTCTTTCCATAGTTTGGCTGTTGTTGATAATTATCCTATTAACATTGTGGTTCAGGTGCCCAAGCTGAATTAAGTCAGTCAAAGACAAATACCATATGATTTCATTCATATGTGAGCTTTAAGAAACAAAACAGATTAACATAGAAGAGGAAAGCATAGGGAGGTAAACCATGAAATACTCTTAAATATAGAGAATAAACTGAGGGTTGATGGAAGGAGGTCGGGAGGAAATTGGTCAAATTGGTCATGGGTATTAAGGAAGGTACTTACTGTGATGAGCACTGGGTATTGCATGTAAGTGATAAATCACTAAATTCTATTCCTGAAACCAATATTACATTATATGTTAGGTAATTAGAACTTAAGTAAAAACTTGAAACATACCAAAAATATATTGGAAGACACCTAAAACCTTAGAAATAATGGGAAAGATTGTTTATGAGGAAGAAAGAATATGGGTGTGGTGAATCGCCAGTAAGACTAGGTTATATATTTGCAAAATCATAAATCCTGGGTAAAAGTTCCATCTGGATAATATGTTTTTAAAATCAGTATCTGGGATTTCATGACCCTGAACCCAGAGAGTCAATAATCTCTTGATATGTGCTACTGAGAGGGGCCAGATAGTGCCCCAAGTAGTGTGGTGACTCAGAAGGAATCCCCAGACCTCTGACAGCATAAAAGAATTACTGATATGCCCAATGAGCTCAAACTTTTCAATTTAATACTAATAATCATCATAACAAAATGGATTGATAATTTTAAATTAAGATAGAGTTTTACATTCACTCTTCCCTTCCAAATTCATTCCGTGGTGTTAATAGCTTCAGTCAATGTTCAGAGAACAAAGATTTTAACACTTAGCAATTTTAACATAATATTATTCTTCCTATTGCTAGTGAAGTAGTACCATCATTAGTGAAGTAGTAGCCATAATTATTCTTCCTCTCGGTAGTGAAGTAGTAGCATAAAGAGCACTACATGTGACTCATTGCTTGTGGGCAGAAAATAGTATAGAATGTACCTAAAACTCTCTAATGATGTGCATTGTTCTGAAGTTTGATGGGCAAGGATGAAATACATTGTGGGTTCCTCATTTTCTCCAACTTTCCCTACATTTTCTGAATATAGACAAATAGGAATTAAATAGGGTAAACTATTACCTTTATTAATGTTATATTCTTAGTATGAATTTTGCTATTTGCTATGAAAGCTAGCAAAGCACCTAATGGTACAAGCACTAGAATTAATTATAGTGTTCTGTTACTCATTATCATTTAATGATTCATAAACATTTGTTCAAGAAAAAACTCTAAGTTTCATCCATAGTTAACACTTTGTATTAACTATCAATTTACTCCCTTTGTTTTTAGTTAACTGAACTTTATTGTTTTTATTCAGTTGGCCACATTCACAATAATTATTAAATAGGGACATAATTTACTCCTTTATAAAATTGTGCATTTACATTTCAAATGACTGAGAATTTCAAACAATAGGGCTCACAAGAAGATACTCACTGCACTGTTATTTAGCACGTCACCTGTGTTTGATAACTTTTAGAAGCAAGCAGTAATGTGAAATACAGTCCTGACCCATGACACCATCCCTGACCTATCACTGGCTATGGCCTCCCACTGACATTCTCACTGATGAGATGTGACTGCAAACACATGTTCATGTATTGACAGGTCAGGCCAAGGATGAGAAAGACAAAATCTACATAGAGAAGAGTTCTTAATTCTTAGGACTACAGGGTCTTTGTAAGCTTCTCTCTGTGTGTGAATACATGGTACAGAAATTTCCTAAAATATTTCTCACCCCTACTACAGGAAGTGGATATGGTTATAGTTCTCTCTATTGTTAAATGTTCAACAAGTTTTTTTTAATTAGTTTCAGAGCTGGAATTTAATGATTTATCAGTTGCATATAACACCCCGTGCTCTTTCCATCACATGCCTTCCTTAATGCCCATCACCCAGTTACTCCATCCTCTACCTCTCCTCTCCTCCAAAAAACCTTCAATTTTTTTTCCTCACAGTTAAGAATCTTTTATGGTTTGCCTCCTTCTGTTTTTATCTTATTTTATTTTTCCTTCCTTTCCCCTATGAGCATCTGTTTTGTTTCTTAAATTCCACATATGAGAGAAATCATATGGTAATTATCTTTCTCTGATTGACTTATTTTGCTTAGCATAATATCCTCTAGTTCCATCCAGGTCAATGTTCTATGGTAATTTTTAACAGTGATCATTTGACCAACCATTCCCATCCCCACTTCCATTCCCACTCTCTCTAATAATTGGTTCCCATGATACCATCACTTTCTGGTGTCTCTTTATCCCCTGATGGCTATGGAGTACACATGGACTTCACCCGCTCAGGTGCCACAAGCCAGGCTTGGGTTTGCATCCTGAGTGAAGACAATACAGTAATTAAGGACCCTAGCATTCAGCAACAACTCTTCAAATGTGGTGATTAGTTCTGATGACTCAGAGCTTCTGTGAGGGTCAAGATGACCCATGTAAGGGAAAGAGTTTGCTAGCTAGCAAAACTAGGTTAGGATTGCTAATCCTGCACTAGCAAACCCTGTCCCTTACATGGGTCATCTTGATCCTTAACCCCCCTTACTTTATCCCCCCATACCTAAATCCCCATTTGTTCAGACATAGAATTGTTTTCTCAGTTCCATCAGCCACAACCAATCAAACATCTGATAATGCATTAGACATGTGTGACTTTCATAGTTCTTTCATCCTTTTCCTATTTATTGCAAACTTTATTAGCAGAACTAGTGATTCTGTGGGAACACCATTCCTGTCCCTGAGGGGAAGTATGGGCTGTGGTCTTGTGCATTTGTGTTTGGGAACAAAGGGCTCTGGTTCTGGGTCCCCATCCTATGTCCAGATGAGGAGCCTTCCAGAGTTGCTTCAATTTCAGTACTGTTTGACTGGGAAAGGGGGAAATATGAGGCACCAATCTACTAGCACAGCATAGAAGCTGGGCTATCTTGTACTGAAGGTTGTGGGTCCTAGGTGGGGGAGGGTTTCCAGGCCTCTGCTAGTTTTGGGTGAGTATTCCTCAATCAGTTTCCCTGGGGTCAGGTAGCAAGGAGGAGTCTGGTCCCTCAGGGTGGGGCTTCACCAGGCTCTCAAATGTGCAGATTTGGCTGGAATCACTAACAGGTTGTGCCCAGCACTCCTGTCCTACATCCTGAGAAGGAAGTGTCAAACTTTTGTTTTCAGCCTGGGGTCATGTGGCCTCCCATGTCCTTCCCAATGGATCCTCCAAGCTAGGTGGCTCCTGTGACTTCCTGGGCATTTCCCTGACATCTGGAGGGTCCTTTATGAACCCCTTCCCTCTTTCAGAATTGACCCAATGTAGTGACCACAATTCACCTGTGTGTGTGGTCATCAGGATGAGTTCTGAAGCCAGGAAAGTGTTTTAGATGACAAGGAACAAAGGACATGTTCACCACCATGGAGGTGGGGATATGGGCTATCCTGTTGGTGATAGGACTGTGATGCTGAGAGGAGGTTCTTCTGATGCTGAAGATAGCATGGTAGCCTTAGGGATTCAGCAGCGAATGAACCAGCATTCCCTAAGATGACCAGGTTAGTTTTTTTTTTTTTTTCTTTCAATATTAATTTGTAAGGGTGTCTGGGTGACTCAGTTGCTTAAGCATCTGCTTTTGGCTCAGATCATGACCCCAGGGTCCAGGGATCGAGCCCCACATTGGGCTCCCAGCTCAAGGAGCCTGTTTCTCCCTATTGTTCTGCTGCTGCCCTTGGTTATGCTTGCTCTCTCTTTCTCCCTCTCTCTCTTCCTCTGTCAACTAAATAAATAAAATCTTAAAATAAAATAAAGTTAGGTTGTCAGGTCTTCAGACTTGGACTGGAGATGCTTGACTCTTCTGGGCCTTTGGGAGAGAACCAGACACCAAGTCGTGGAACATTCTAGCTTCTGTAACCACATGAGCCAACTCCTAAAAATAAGGGATATATCCATATCCATCTATCTATCTACCTATCTATCTATCTATAGAAATGTCTTCAGGGGGAGAGCAAGATAGTGGAGGAGTAGGAGACCTAAATTTCAGCTGGTTCCATGAATTCTGTTAGATAATTATCAAACCATTCTGAACACCTACAAACTCAACAGGAGATCAATGAGAAGAATAGCAGCAATTCTATGAATCAAAAAGCAACCACTTTCTGGACAGTAGAACATGTGACGTGAATCTGAGACAATATACAGGAAGATAGACCATGGGGGAGGAAACCTCCATCAGCCAGCTACCAGTAAGTGAGAGAGAAGTGGAGCACAAAATCATAACTATTAGAAGTCTGTTCTGCTGAGGGACAGCACTCCAGTGGCTGAGCAGGGGGTGGAACACTAGCTGGGTCAAGGTGGTATCAGGACCCTTGGGGCCACTGGGGGTGCCTGAGTGTTACAGATCTCCCAGGTGTCAAAGTGGGGAAGCTGTCTGCAAAGACAGAGCAGAGGAGTGGGTATTCAGTTTGGGATTTCCATAAACAATGATCAAAGGCAAAGTTGGGCCACCACTCTCTGAGCATGGACCCCATAAGTGGCAGATCTGGGGAGACACCCCCTTCCTCCACAGGGAGGAGGGAGGCAGAACCATGCTGCAAGAATCTGCTGGGTTTGGAGACACCAAATCAGTCTGTGGGCCAAATATAGAAATGCTCAGTCATGGGGGTGCCTGGGTGGCTCAGTGGTTTAAGATTTTGCCTTCAGCTCAGGTCATGATCTTGGGGTACTGGGATAGAGCCCCACATCAGGCTCTCTGCACAGTGGGGTGCCTGTTTCTCCCTCTCTCTGTCTGCCTCTCTGCCCACTTGTGATCTCTCTCTCTCTCTCTATTAAATAAATAAAATACGAAAAAAAGAAAAGAAAAGAAAAAAGAAATGCTCAGTTATAGGCTAGGTTTGTTCAGAGAGTGTCCAGAGACGAGGGAGACAGGAGTGATTGCTTTTCTCTGGGAAAAGGAGTGGGGCCCTGAGCTCTCAGCTCCTCTGGAGCTGGAGATTGGGAGGCTACCATTTTCATTCCTGTCCTCCAAATCTGTACAGACAGTTTTCAGGGAACAAAAGCTACTGAGAGCAAACCCAAGCAGATTACATAGCCTGGCTCCCACCAAAGTCAGACCAATTTCAACTCAGGTAGACATTTGAGAATCACTGCAAGAGCCTCCCTCCCAAAGAAGATCAGCGAGAATATCCAGCCAAGACCAAGTTTACCAATTAATGAGAACTGCAAAACTAGTGCTATGGGAATATAGCATGTAGAATTCATAGCTTTTTTTCCTATGATTCTTTAGTCTTTCAAAATTTATTAATTTTCATTATTTTTTTCTACTTTCTTTTAAATTTTTTCTCTTTCTATTTTAAACATATTATCTATATCTTCTTAAATTTTCATTTTTATAGTTATATTCTATTCCTTCATTGTATTTAAAATTATTTGCCGGGGTGGGGTGCTCCTGTGTGGCTCCTATGTTAGTCATTAAGCATCTGCCTTCAGCTCAGGTCCTGATCCAGGGTCCTGGGATTGAGCCCCACATTGGTCTCCCTGCTCACTGGAAGCCTGCCTCTCCCTCACCCACTCCCTCTGCTTGTGTTCCCTCTCATTGTGTCTCTAGCAAATGAATAAATAAAATCTTATAAAATAAACTATATATATATAAATATATATGTGTATATATATATTTATATATATAGTCTACAGCAATAATTTCTTATTTAATTGGAAAGAGTAGACAATCCCAAAGGATTTAGCATAAAAGTCATTGGTCATTGGTCCAATGTTAAGCCATTTGCTGGGCAAACCCCAGACCCTGTTTGAGCTACCCAGGTGCCCCTGTTTTTATTTATTTTTTCTTTTTCCAACTAACTTCTTATCTTGTTAATTCTGCTTTAAAGTTATTTTTAATTTACATCTTTACAGAAAAGGGCTCAGCTAGGTGGTCTTGGTTTCTTACAGTTTCCAATTCTTCTGTTCACCCCAAATAATAGGCACTGGCAGGACTTATAATGTAGATGAATGCCCCCCTCCCAGGCTGCCCCCCATGGGGGGGTGGTCGGGGTTGGGGGCATTGGCCCAGGGAGAAACTTCTGCCTGGTACGGGGCTAATTAGGACACAGGGTTGGCCTGCGGATGGATTTTCCATTCCATCTTTAATTTTTTTTCTCTTCACATTTTCCACACTGCACTAAAATTACTCTCCAGAAAAGCATTTATCTTTCCCATTGCCACTTCACAGCCTGTCCCCATTAGAGGATTTTCAGGAAGGACAAGCTGGTACCTGTAAAAATATCCACTGACTTTTACAAGTGGAACATCACAAGAAAATCTTATTTTCTTTTCTCCTCCTATCCCTTGCTTGCTACCCCCTCAACTGGTAAACTCAGTAAAAGGATTTCTCATCAGTTTCCTTATTTTTCTCCTCTCTTTTTTTTTCTTGTTTGGAGAAAATTTATTTCAAGAAAAATTTGTATTTCTAGGAACTGTCGCTGACTTCCAAAAACAGACAAGAAAACTCACAGTAAGATGCCTCCGTCTGTCCAGTGTTACAATAAAAATATGTGCGTGTTCGTGTGTGTACATGCATGTCCATATGTACGTGCATGTGTAAAAGCTATTTCCCCACCAAGTTATTTTTTAACTTTTTTTTATTATAAAAAATAAAAAAAATTCATGATGGAATATTTGGAGATATAAAAATAGAAAAAAACAATTTTCACCAAGCTAAAAGCCAAAGGCCACCAATATTACTATTTTGGGATATTTTTCCATTACTTGACTGTCTACAGTTATTGTTTTTACATGCTGTTCTAGATTTCTGTAAAGGTTCATCAACTCCAAATGATCCCTTCCCTGAGACATCTTTCCTAAGCCTTTTGTGGCCCCCGAGTTGGCTTCTTCCTAGATCACACCTGTCATGTCAAATGGCCAGTATTCTCTGCATATACCTTGGTGTCACCCATTATACTGAGAGCTCCTGTTTAGTAAGGACTTTCCTTCACTCATCTTCATTGCTTTAGGATCTGGAGCATAGCAATAAATTCAACAATCAAAGCAAGTATTTATCTGCACAATCCCTGTGCCTGGGCCAGTTAATGGTGACTGAGTACAGATCTGTGAGCCGAACGGATGTGAGGGGAGCTGGCCACAGGTCGCATGGGCTGAAGAAGGGCAGAGGCAAGGGAATAAAAGGAGGGATGGAAGAAAGGCAAGGTCCAGACCCAGTGTGAGCGGTCCAGTGGGAGCAACAGAAGGTTTTATGCAAGCATCCCACTTTCCCCAGATGCGGTGCAGCAGTAGATTGGAGATGTCTCTCCCAGGTGGAAGTGGGGGCCACACCTGTGAAGCTGAGGGCGGCTTGGGCTGGAGTGAGAGCTAAGCGAACAGACTCAGATATCCTTTGGAGCTGGATAGGCAGGAATTTCTGACAAATGGACTCCGAAGGTAGGTGAGTCCGGTGAGGTAGGTGACTCTGCTAGAGTCTAGCAGGTGGTCTGGGTTTCTGGATGGAGCAACTGGATGGGCGGAGGCATGACTGACTGAGATGGAGAAGACAAGGCAGCCATCAGCTGAAGTGGCAGGAATCAGGAGTTCATTTGGGGATGTATTAAATTTGAGATGCTTGTCGAATGGGAACGTGGAGGAAGCAGCTGGATGCATCCGTCTGGAGTTCAAACAAGCAGTCTGAGTTGAAGCTTTAAATTTAGGAATCACCAGCAAATAAATGTGATTTAAAGGTATGGTTCAAGTTGAGACCACCCACTGAGAGTGTGGCAAGAGAAGAACAATGTGGGCACAGGGTTTAGGTGAGCTGGGGTGGGAGGGAAGCCAGAAGGAAGTCCAGACAAGGTGGTGACCGCAGGGGGTGCAGCCTGATGAGGCAGAAAACTGAGCCCAGAGTGTGCAATCTGGAGGTCACTGCTTACCTTGCGTGGGGCCAGGGAGGGCGAGGGGTGTTGGGGAGCCTGACCTGTGAGAATTTTAGGCAGAAAAGGCAGAAAAATGGAATGGCAGCCGGAGATCCTCTAAAGAACCAAGGAGAACATGAAGAATGTTTACATTCTGATGGGAATTATCCAGTAGAAAGAGAAGGAATGACAAGGTTGGAGATGGAGGGAAGAATAAATGCAGAAGCCCCTGAGAAGGTGAAGGGACAGGGAGGGACACTCTGACAATTCTAACTGGGTGAAAGAAGGAAGAGACGAGGTGGCTGGACTGTGGATCTGGTAGGAAGCTGAGAGCCCCACTTCTCAAGGAAGCATGAGGCGAGGCCATCCGCTGAGGGTGAGGGGAAGACAGGCAAGCATGCTCGGGAAGCACAAGAGAGCAGACTTCGTCCAGCACTAGGCGATGCAGGAAAGCTAGACTCCTTAGGAAAGGAGGAGTGGAGTTTGGCTAAGTAGAGGAAGGCAGAGAAAGACGCACGTATGACTGTCCAAGACAAGGCAGGGCACAAAAGGGCTAAGAGCATTCAGGATGGCCTGCATGTACACTGGAATAAGGGTGAGGTGTGTGGCTGGAGAAGTAAGTAAGAGCTTTGTGTGCCATGGTAAGGAATTTTGGTTTTATCCTGAAGGCGATGGGGGAGATTCTGGAGGGTGTTAAGCAGGGAAGTGTTAATCAGGCTGGAGTCCTAGAGAATATTCTGGGTGGGCATGGGTGGCCATAGCTTGCTAGAGGGAAGACAAAAGGCTAGAGGCTAACACAATCAACACGGGAGGTGATGTGGGCCCAGAATTGAGTGGTGGTACTGATGGAGAGAAGCAGCGGTGGGGGGCATGGGGGGACAGGGGGAGAGACAGTTAAGAAATACCTACAAGGAGGTGCCAACAAAATCTGAATAAAAACAAATCACTTATGATGTTCTTAAACAATTCTTACTTGATTTTTAAAAGCCAGGTGGCTACATTATCAAATATATTAAACTCCCTGTCCTTTCCTAGGTCTGACCATAGAAGCAGGCAACTCTCTGTAAATGGTCTGGTTGAGCTCTCTCTACGTTTCCCCTCCCTAGTGCTGGGTGCATAACCCTGGTTAAGTGATTCCTTCCAACCAAAGGAAGCTCCCCGGGGGTAGGACTGCATTGTTCCAGCTTGTCCCTGCAGGAGGTGCTGACCAGTAGAGGTCACAATCCCCCAGAACCTTGTAAATGGGTCACATATCATAGAAAAACCTCAATGGTACTGTGTGCATATGTAGAATATTCCACTTCAGAACATGAAATCATTTTGTATCACTTGATCCCAGCTACTCAAAGAGGTGGGCAGAACAGGATTCTGTCAGCATCGTGGATAATGACATTGGCAGTCTAGAGAAGCTAAGCAAATTCTTGAAGTTCCCAAAGCCAGGCAAAAGAAAGGAACCCAAGACAATGGCCAAGATCTTTGTGACTGGGGGTCCTCAGTGCTGTCCCTCATTTTGCATTACACATGGCTAGGAGCAGGTTTCTCAATTGGAAGCCATACCTTTCAGCATCCTCCCCTACAGCAGAAGTATCTGACCCTAAGGATTTTCAGCACATGTGTTCTTGACCAAGAGCTCCCCAACTGCCCAGCTGGGAAGGCCCCCAGACTTCAGTGGCTCCTGGCCTGCCTACACCCACCCCTTCAGAAAGCTTTCATTCAGTGCCAAACTATGCACTATCTTCCAATGCAAAGAATTTCTTTACAGGGAATGAATGGGTCATTTTCTTTGACTTACCCACTAAATTAGGTGAATCAGGGGGTTATTCTATAATTTTCATGGAATAATTTTCATCCAATGGCCTCCAAATCCCGTATTGCTCATGCAAACAGCACACCCAAGAAGGAATACCATACCTCATGCTCCTTCATCCAGTCTAATGTGAGGTTAGTGGGATCACAAAAACAGCAAAGCCTCACAGATATTCTCTCCTGAGCCTCTGAGACTTTCATTGGAAAATGATCATTTTGGTCACACTTTCTCTTCCCATGTTCTCGTTTTTCTTTCCCACTTCCCTTCTGAGTTTGGGTAGGGAAGGGTCAAAGGGAATCAGAATTGAGAAGGCTGAGAGTCAGACATGACAAGGGGGTACAGAAAGATGGAGGCCTAGAATAAAGGGAATTTATTCCATTATGTCAGCTCAGATGGCATGTGTAACTTAGGAAGAATACTTTCATGACAATAATTTTTTAAATTAAAATCATCTTAAAATAGCAGTATTGGGCTGGCTCAGTGGGTAGAGCATGAGTCTCTTGATCTTCAGGTCATGAATTCAAGCCTCATGCCAGGTATAGAGATTACTTTAAAAATTGGCTTAAAATAAACTTAAAAATACTGGTTTTTAAAAACTACAATATTTTTCTGAGGAGTGATGCTTACCAAAACAAAAATCAATGATGGTTCAAGGACGGTGGGAGGAGTCTCTAGGGAATCCCGGTGGGGGGGAGAAGCCAGGTAGAAGAGTAAAGAAGAAGAGGGGAAAGGCACAGCCCCAGATCACACATCATAGATCACAGAACAAGCCAAACTGGGGGGCCAGGACAGGAGAGAAGCCCAGGCCTGTGAGCGGGACCACAACAGAGCAGCCAAGAGCAAGGTGAGCCGGACCAGAGTGGGGCTACTACCCAGAGGGCCAGATCAGGGAGGCTGGACATGATTTCCTGTGGACAGCCTTGTAGAGACAGGAAGCCATGGCCAAGTTTCACTGACCTCAACCCATATCTAAAATGGGTGAATCCCTCCTAAAAGACTACAGTGAGTGTTTTGTCATTTATCAGAAGAGTATCTTGTCAATAAACCATGGATAAAGATACCATATATACCAGTACCTACCAAACACTGAGAAAATCAGACCAGTGTCTCAAATATTCTATTTAAGTTTCTCACCTGCCACTTTCTGTTTCTGTTCTTTCTATATTTTTAGAGTTGAAATGCTCCCTCTTCTTTATGAAATAGAGCTGATCATTTTCCCATCTGCTCATCTCTTTCCATCGTCCAAGTCATTTTGAATGTATCTCTGTTCACTCTACTTGAGTGGATTCCCCCCCCACTCTGTTATTCTGTGTCCCCCCACACTTGCCCCATCATCCTGTTATTGCATCCTATTCAAGTGTTTCACCCCTCTTGAGAAAACTATCAGCTTCTCAGTACACAGGACCACCACTCAAAGTGGCGTAAACAAGAAGGGAATGTCTTAGCTCATACAGCATGCTGTCTCATTTCAGGGCATCTCCAAAACTGCTTCATTCAAAGGCACAGCAGCCTCAAGGACACAGCTCCTTCCATCTACCTGCTTCACTAGTCTGTTGGTTTCCCTCAACTTAACTCCCCCATTTTTCAAGATGGCAGTCACAAAAGTCCTGAGGTCACCTGCAGGCACAACAACATCCAGTACAAAAAGAACTGAGTCTTCCTCTGTGTCTGTTTTTGACAACCATTGCCCAAAGGGCCCTCTATGAGTCAAGGTTTGGGCAGAGAAGAGCTGCTGCACTCCTAGAATTTAACAGAAGTGCATTTGATGGGGAGACAATGTATAGGCCATGGGAAGAGTTCAGGGGACAGACCAACAAGGGATGGTGAAGTGCCAAGGATTAGTAATATCAGGGAGCTATTACTACTCCAGGTCCTGAAGGGACAAGAAGAACTGAAGTTCCTACCCCTATAATGACAGCTGTCTCATTATAGGGCTTAGGGAAGTAGAGAAGTGGCCTGCCAGATCCTATGCCTCAGAGTGATGAAGTTGCTGGCAAGATTGCAGCCAGGAAGAGGGGAGTTTAGAGTCATAAAAACTCTTAGCTCCTGGCAATGCCTTCATTAGCCAAACCCAATGCAAAACAGCAGACAAGGTAGCCTTCATGAAATCTTTAACTGCCACCTCCTGGGGCATTCAGAAAGGCAGACGAAGACAGAAAAATTATTTTGGAAAGAGAGAAGCAAATGGAAAATGACCAGCATATCCCCTTGCTGACTTCCCCCCACATAGATCATTGTCCAGAATAGGATCACGTGCCTATCCTTAAACCAATCACTGTCAAGGATGTTTATTTAGAGCCTCAGACTAATAAAGATTTAACTTTAACTCACATTTAACTTTAACTCACATGGGAGAGGAACAGACCTGCAAACAAAATTAGAATTTTGTCAGCAAGGAAGGAAGTAATAATATCTGCCACAATAAGTACCTGTTCTTACCTGGCTGTAAAAAAAAGAAAGAAAAAGAAAAATGAAAACCCCAAGCATATGTTCAAAACAATTATTTAAATGTATTGGTCTGTGAAAACTAAAAGCTTGGGAACAACTTTTACATACTTGTAAGAACAAAAGGCCATTTAGTCTCATTGGGATTTGGGGATTGAGATTTAAAAGAGGCCTGGAGCCTAAAGGCTGCAGAATGCATATCCACTTTGTAATTTTAAATGGGAGGGAGGCAGATCACCAATTAGAAGAGTCCTCTGTGGAATGTTCTCCAATATTTCGTCTACTAGAGTTTTAAGTGTTTCACGGAGTGGTGACTCTCAGGAAGATAGAAACATTTCCTTCCTTGCTCTGAAGTAGGTCACAACACACAAATCCAATTTAATCCTTGCCCAATGCAGCAATTACTACGATAAACAAAAAGGTGAAGAGGACAGTTTAGCACTTAGGCTAAAAGGTACTCTGTGACTTCTTTACTGAAAGAGGAACAAATCAGGAAAGGAAACGTGCATTCCAGTTACACAGAAGCCCGCTTTAGGACCATCATCATCACCTAACTGTCTTAATGAGTCCCTGAGCATTTCATCTGGTTGCCTTTGACAGGACACTTACAACTTTTATCTTCTGTTCCTGAGGTGCAGATGCTAGGGCTGCGAGTTAACACGGGAATCTAGATTTCTCATTGTTGTTTAACTTGAAGCTTACTTGCAGACATATCTGGTGTGCAGAATGATGGTGCTACATGGCACTGAAGTCAAGAGCTAAGATTTAGAAATAAACATCTACTGAATTATGGCAGTGTCTTAGTCCACTCAAGCTGTTGTAGCAAAAATACCATAGATGGGGCAGCTTATAAACAACCTAAATTTATTTCTTAGAGTTCTGGAGCCCGAGAAGTCCAAGATCAAGGTGCTGGGGGATTTGGTGTCTGGGGAGGACTTACTTCCTGGCTCACAGATGACCCTCCTCTCACCCTGTCACCATATGGTGGAAAGGATTAAAGTCTTTTCTGGGTTCTCTTCCCTAAGGGCATTAACTCCCTTCATGAAGGCACCACCCTCATGCCCTGATCCCTCCCTCAAGGCCCCGCCCCACTCTACCATCACCCTGGGGATCAGAATTCAACATCAACTTTGGGCAGATACAAATATTCAGACTACTAGAAAGAACTAGGAAAAAAAGGCAACAAAGGACGCCAGAGGTCTGGCTTAGTGGGCTATGAGTAAACCAGGACATACAAACATATCGGTATAGGCGAAAGTCTCAGAAACTTCCATGTGCTGGTGTTCATAGGTGTGTTCTAACTACAGAGAACGCAGCAGCTAACACCCCAGAACAGGAGAAGTAGTTGTGCTCTGGTTACTTATAGTATACTGGTTAACTTAAATAGAGTCCTTAGTTTTGACCGCAAACAACTGGAAAATCCTCATAAACAAGACAAATTCTTCCCTCGATCTGCAAATAAAAGGGTGTACTTTTCCTTTTTTTTTTTTAGATTTTGTTTATTTATTGAGGGGGAGGGGTAGGGGGAGGAGGAGAGAGAGACTCTCAAGCTGGCTCCCTGCTGAGCACAGAGCCCAATGCAGGGCTTAATCCTGTGACCCCAATATTGTGACCTGAGCCAAAATCAGGAATCGGGTGTTTAACCGACAGAGCCCCTCTAGGTGCTCCCAAAAGATGGTGCTTTTCAAGCAATTTCTCATGTATTCATACACACGCCTGTGATGATAAGGAAGCCAGAGCAATTTGGCTATAGTTATATAAAACAAGAAATGGGTGATTTTGCCAGTTGCTTCTCTCAAGTGCAGGCATTATGCTCGGGCCAAGTACATATGTCATTGCACTTGTACGAACAAGCTGAAGACTAAGGAAGCATTAAGATAATGATGAAGAAGAAATCATTTGGAGGCAGTTAGAACAGACGTTTATGAGAAAATGGGTCCTAAGAAGGGATCCAAACCCTGGAAGACATATTGATAATAAAGGAGTGCCGGAAACAGTCTGGAAAGAGTCAGCGTTGGAAGAAAAGGCAGGGGATGTTGAGAAAGTTGGCTTGGCTGGAATGTAAGATCTGAAAAAATGCATGAATCCAGAAACAGGGAGGAGACTGGTATGTAGAGATGCAATACATTTCGTCCATGTGCTATCATCCAAATGTTTGTGCCCAGCCCCCAAATTCATATGTTGAAAACCTGTGTCCACTGTGATGTTACCAGGATGTGGGACCTTTGGGGGGTAATTAGGTCATGAGGGTGGAGGGCTTGTGAATGTGATTAGTGTCTTATACAAGACTCCATGGGGGCTCCCTAGCCCATCTGCCATGTAAGGACACAATAAGGCCCAGAAAGGGACCCTCTCCCGACCTTGCCAACACCCTGATCTTGGACTTCCAGACTTCCGAATGGTGAGCAATCAATTTCTGTTGTTTACAAGCTACCCAATCTGTGTCATTTCTCTAGAGCAGTCCAAACAGACTAAGACACCATAAAGGAAAAAGAAATTGGATGAAGGGAAGACAATGAAATGATTTGAAGTAAATGATAATATTTCTGTATAAAAGTTATTTTGGAAAACTGATGTTATCCAGGAAAGTATCTGAATAAAGAGACACAAAACAGAGCTGCCCACCTCCACTCTTGTCACACGCATTGTAGGGAACCCAAGAGATTGACTCTTGTCAAGGATCTCAAAGCAGGGGTGACTGGGTGGCTCAGTCGTTAAGCGTCTGCCTTCAGCTCAGGTCATGATCTCAGGATCCTGGGATCGAGCCCCACAATGGGTTTTGTGCTCAGCAAGGAGCCTGCTTCCCCCTCTATCTCTGCCTGCCTCTCTGCCTCCTTGTGATCTGTCTCTCTCTGTCAAATAAATAAAATCTTTAAAAAAAAAAAAAGGATCTCTGAGCAGAATGGCAGCCACTTTTAATGCTACTGTCTGAACCCTACGGAGCGTTGAAGATCATGGCACCACAATAGTACCA
The DNA here is from genome assembly GCF_010015895.1 of Lontra canadensis. Classification (NCBI taxonomy): domain Eukaryota; kingdom Metazoa; phylum Chordata; class Mammalia; order Carnivora; family Mustelidae; genus Lontra; species Lontra canadensis. The sequence continues at coordinate 1,562,323 of NW_022631146.1, forward strand.
GGAAATCGGAAAGGCGAGAGAGGTTGAAATGGAAGGCAAGGAGTTTGTCCATGGCCATCTTTAATCTGGGGTGACTGGCACACTTTCCGGAGGAAGTGGCTCAGTCAGAGAAGGTGTGGAATCAAAATGTGAGACCCGTTTGGGGTTGTTGCCCCTGAATTTAGCTGTTTCAGAAATATAAAAAGCAAATTCCATAATCAGTGAGTTAAAGTCTGTGCGCAATTCACAGAACACTAACCCAACTCTGGGTAAAAGAAGTGGGATAGATGCTTACATTTAAAACAAAAATTTTGCATCTGTAATTAACATAGATTTACCTTCAATTTAGTTTTCCTGTTCAACTTCCAGAATATTTTAACTGTAAAAGCCCCTGAATTTAAAGAAAAAAAAAAAAACTGTAATAAGAAAATCTGGTACTACTTTGTGAATCAATTTTTTCAATGGACATAAATATTTCCATGTGTTAGTGTGCCTCTGCTAACCACTTATGGCATCTTACTGGTTTTATCTGCGGCTAAACTCAATATAACCAGCTGACCGGAGCATTGTGTCAGTAGGTCTCAGGGAAAGCAGGCAGTGAGTCTGAGTCAGAAGGGCAAGAAGTTTACAGGATGGGGGAGTAATGTTTGTAAAAAACACAGAAGGGAGAATGAAGATGGCCAATGGTTCAGACCATGGTTCAGATCGGACACCTGTATAAGGGGCGGTGGGGGGAAACCAGATGGCGCAGAGAGAGCCTCGGATCATGGTGGGTCTGACAAAGGTCTGGCCAACCTGTAGGGAGCACTGGAGCAAAGATTGCCAGTTGGAGGGGCACCTGGATGGCTCAGTCGGTCAAGTATCCCCTCTTGATGTCAGCTCAGGTCATGATCTCAGGGTGGTGAGATCAAGCCCCATGTCCAGCTCTGCACTGGGCATGGAGCCCACTGGAGATTGTCTCCCTCCTCTCCCTTAGCCCACTCTTCCCACTCCCCTCATGCTCACTCTCTCTCTAAAAAAAAAAGAAAAAAAAGACCTTCAATCTGCAAAGGTTTATCTCTCAACCTCTGGAGCACATCTCCGGCCATCTCTTGTTTATTCTGCCAGGCCAGCTTGCTGGTTTTGATGTCATGAGTTAATATGCTATTTTCAAGGATAACTACGTGGCCCAGATCTCAGACTATATTATGACAAGGTGCGTGGGGCAGTTAATACAATCTGAGGGCAAATTAGTCTGTATATTGTTAGCTGTTCCATATGATTATGACCTGTTTCTGATCCTCTTTCTTGCCTGGGATAGAAAAGAAGGTATTTGTCAAATCAATGGTTGCACATTATTCTGTGGTAGCAGAAAATTCCCCTCAGACACACAGCTGTGATCACTACCACTTGTTTGAATACTTGGCCATTCACAATCATTTTTCAGGATCTAGCCAGTTCCCCTGGTGGTCAAGCAAGTGGAGATATAATAACAGCTATCACCCCTGTGTCATGATGGGACATAATGTCACATAATGTCCCTGGGACCCTAATAGGTGACATTAATCCCCACTCTTCTTCCACTCCTGCGTTAATAGGAAATATGAGGTTCTGAAAGGCCAACAGATCAAAAGACAACTGCCACTGAAAAAGTAGTTTCTAACTCAGTTCCTCTGAGAAATGGGCACAAGTCACCACAGGGGTCACACGGAGAAGCCCCTGGGTCAGTCAGGAGGCAGAGGGAGAGCAGAAAATTGTGGACAAGAGCCTTTATTTTAGTTTCCGTGAGAAGGAATTGGTGAGACAGGGAAAGCAGCTTGAATAATTTCAGTGGGCTCTAGGGTCTAAGGGCTGCCCTTAGTTGTGCAATGCCTGGCTCTGGGGTCATTGTGACAGGTGGATGGTAGCCTGGAATGCAACAACCATTCCAGATGGAGATGGTGGGGGGGGGGGTAGGTTGTGGATTGGTTGCTTTGCACTTGAAAAGCACTCTAGTAGACAAGGTGTTTACTCTCTCTAGAAATTGGCTAGCCCTGGGAGGAGAGGGACAGTCCCTCTAGGCCCCAAGATGTCAAAGCATCAGAATACAGGAAGTAAAAGACATGGTTAATAGAACCTCAGAAGGCAATATTGTTTTATTATTACTATTTTGGCCAAAAGAAACACTTTGAGCAGCTTCAGCTTGTCCTTCCCCGCTATGACCAAAGTTTAGCCAAAGACCCAGGGCAAGATGATCCAAACTGCCAAGTATATCAAGACCAATTATGTAGTCAGAGACTGGACAAATGTCATGGGGCAGGAGGTCCATGAGCCACTGTAAGCTGGACTTTGGCCAGAACTCCATTTATTATCTGGGTTGCCTCTGCCATCTTTCTAATGACAGGGTTACAAAGACACTTAATGCCTCCAAGGATCACTACCTGCTTGGAACACATATCTAATCATCCTCAAAATATTTAGGAAGTTTTCTCCAAAGCAGAATCATCTGAATACATGGCCTTGGGGAAGGACACTGGGATCATCCCATGAGAGACCTTCTGTGGTGTTGCTGGGTCCTTCCTCGTAAGAACCCAGCTACCTTTTTAAATGGTGGATTCCAGGTCTCCCTGGAGATCCAAAACTAGACAAGGAATGGCAGGTGTTTGACAGAGCAGCCCTCAGCCTCCAGGGTATCCATTCTTTCTTTCTTTTGAGTTATAGATACTAAGAAGTACCCTCACTAGAATCCCATCGGTTTCACCTGGTCATCACTGCTATCCACAGACTCAGCTTAATGACTGTCCATCCCCCCACCAGGCAGAAAGGAGCCACCACCAAATTTCATGACGGCCTGACCTTCACACCCATCATATTCCTCCCGTGTTACCTTCTACTTTATGTAATCTCTCCCCTCCAGCATATCCTTCCCCAAGCCTCTTAACACTTTTCTACACATTCTGCCATGACATTTTAGACTTTCTGACTCTGCTCAGCATGGGTCGGTCTCCAGTCTTTTAGGAACCATACAAACGGCATTTCTGCACCATCCCCTGGGGCCTTTTCCATATCTGAGAAAGGGCTCCAAAATCCATAAACTCTCTCCTCTCCAGTCTTATGTTCCAGCCCCCTTTATCAAGCGTCCTCAAAATCCAATCCTGATTCCTGACAAAAGATGTTAGCTAATTTTTGCAGTCGAGGGGAAAGGGGTATATTCTCTCTCTAACTTACCAGGAGGTGTGGACATTAAGGAGGCCATTTTTGACTTGTGGCTAGAGGACTCTATGGTGTCATCCTTCACTGGGGATGTCTTAGCTTGTAATGAGAAAGGGTGACCATCTCTGCAGGCTCTAAGGGTTCAGAGGGGCCTGGGGAGGCAAAATATTGGGAGGCATGCACCCGGATGTCCCCTCCCAGGTGTAAGGGTCCCACATGTTCCCAGCCAGGGCCCTGACCCTGGCATAATGTTCAATCGTCTTTGAACCTAAGAAAGTCCATTAAGTCCTGAGTCTGGTCTTCTCTTTTTTCTACCCTGACTCCAGGAACAAGCCTCTCCAAGAGAACCCCTGGCCTTCCCACTTTGCTCTCAATTATTTTGTAACTGTCTGCAGCTTCTCCTAGCCCACTGTAGGGCCTCAGCGTGACTTAGCCCAGCCAGCCATGGCCCTTGCGCAACTTCCATCTGGGACTCCTCCAATGCCTGCATCCTTTCTCCAGCCAAGGCTGCCCCCCTGCTGGGCTCTTCTCCAAGTGACCATCATGAAAGTTTTAGTGATCCATGCTCCAGGTATCACTGGGAGGGAGTCCTCATTGCCAGTTGGGTGAGTGACCCAGTCCTGAACACCATCCCGCCACCCCTCTCCTCAGGTCCGTGCCTAGTACCAGCTGTGTCCAGTTGGGTCCTTCAGAAAGCAAACACTAGGCAGTGAGGCATACGAGAGGCTTGTGTGGGGAGCAACTGTGAAGGATACAGAGTGTGCTCAGACCCTGGCAGCAGAAGCCCCCAGATATAGATTGGACCCCTGTAACCGGGGTGCCTACAATGCAGCCAGAGATGACCGTTGGAGTCCCTCATCAGGCACCAAGGGCCAGGCTCCAGAGTCCCTGACATGTTCTGTCAGTGTCTGGCAGGTACCCAGGGAAGTCGTGGCTGGGTCTTGAAAGAGGAAAATGCTGGAGGCTCCCACAGGCTCTTTGCAATGGACACAGGCACTTTCTTGAGAGATCCAGCATCCGGTCTCCATGGCCACCACATGGCTGTGGGGCTGACTGGGGAGGTTCTGGTTTGAGGGAGCTCTGTCAGACACAGCAGTCAGCATACCCTCATCCTTCCCTGTTCATACACCCATGACTAAAACGACAATACAGTCCCCACCCATCATCGCAGAATAAAGGAGCTCAACATCTTCAGTCAGAGACTATCTTAAGCATCTCCTACACACAAGGAATGACGCTTGCTCTGAGAGAACCAAGACAAGGAAGCAGGCAGCCATATGATTCAACATCCCAACCTGGACACTTGTAAGAGAGGAAGAGGGCATTTCACACCTGTGCTGGGACAACAGGGGTAAGCCTGGGCCATCCTGGGGACACTGGGTGGTGAGGTCACCCTATGCATAAGATACATCCTTGGTCTCAAGGGATCCACAATCCAGAAGGAAAGGTAGATACATAAATAAATCTGTCATCATTGAGCATGATGAGAATAAAAGGGTAAATACAAGAATCAGAGATGTGAAGTAATCCTGTGCTTTCTGAGAATTATGCAAGGCTTTAGATATCAAACAAACCTGACTTTGAATTTGAGTTCTGCTGCTGACCAGCTTTGCGACCATGGGCACATGCCTTAACCTCCCAATAGGGAGACTGTCCCTGCCCTACAGATTTCCTGCAAGAACAATGATAGTAGGAGTCCTTGGCTCAGCAGCACACTTTGCAGATTTAACTGAGACAAATACAGACATGTCAGCATGTCACTTGGACTTGATGAGTTCTCCAAGAACATATCTAAGGGTTTTTTTTTGGTTGGCTGGATTTGATTTGTTTGTTTCCTGGATCCCAGAGTCTAGGAAGAGGAGCCCTAGGAAGAGGCCAGATCCTGAAAGCTGCATTAAGGAGACTGAAGTTCACCCTGGGGGGCCAAGGGAAACCACAGAAGGAGTTAAACCTCAGGAGGAGCCACACTAGCCTGTGCCTTTGAGACCAACGTCCAAGGAGATGGGCCCCATGCCACAGCCTCAGTTTGTTTGTCTGATTCCTGCATCAACCTCATACCTGGCCTCCTTGCTTTGTCTCGTCCCTTCTGCCATCAGGATAATCACCCCAACCCGCTACTCTGTCCCTGATGCTTACCTGCACATCATCCTCCAAAGACTCTTGGCCTCCAAGACAAAATCCAAATCCTCCATCTAGCCCTGATCTCCAGGGCACCTGGCCTTGCCCACCTGCCTCACTCCTCCCCACTAACTTCTCACAGCTGCTGGGACTTTTGGTGGGTGCCGTTCCCTCTGGCATGAACCCCCTCAATGGGTGGGATCCAACCCTTCTCATCACAAGAGTCACCGTGTGTATCCAGCCCCATGCACATGCCAGCTCTTTGTGGTGCCTCCAGGAGCAAAACAGACAAGGCCCCGAGACGCCAGCAGCCTCACCACCACTGAGATACCAGCGGCCCCGACGCCAGCAGCCCCGCCCGCACACCGCGACCCTCAGCAGCAGCACCGTGGGGAACGGCCTAGACACCAGCAACCTCGCCGTGAACCCTGAGCCACTGCCTCGCCGGAGCTGTGTCATTCCGGGGAGCAGCTTCGTCTGGGAAGAGGCCTTCTCAGTGTGCGGCCCTGCGGGAGCAGCATCATCAGGGAAGAGGCTTCCTCCAGAGCGGCCTCACTGGAGCAGCCTTGTCCGAGGAGCAGCCTCGCCAGAGCAGCCTTGTCTGGGGAGTGGCCACACCGGAGCAACCCTGTCCAGGAGCAGCCTTGTCCGGGGAGCAGCCTCGCCAGAGCAGCCCCTGTCCGGGGAGCAGCTTTGTCTGGGGAGCGGCCTCACTGGAGCAGCCCTGTCTGGGGAGCAGCCCTGTCCGGGGAGCGACCTCATTAGCAGCGGCCTCATCCGGAGTGGTGGCCTCCTCTGGGGAGCAGCCTTTTCAGAGTGGCGTCATGGGGAGCAGAGTCTGTGTCATCAGTGTTGTCCTCCTTGTCATCGTCACTTTCGTCATCGCCTCTTCATTGTTGGGAGTGGCCTCGTCCTGGGAGCAGCTTCCTCCAGAGTGGCCTCTTCTTGGGAGGGCTCCGACCAGGGAGTGGCTTCATCTGCGGAGCAGCCTTGTCTGGAGCAGCCTTCTTGGGAGTGACCTTGTTGGGATCATCGTTGTCATCTTTTCGTAAGAGACAGCCCTGACTGGTCAGTTTGATTCTTTTTTTTTTTTAAGATTTTATTTATTTATTTGACAGACAGAGATCACAAGTAGGCAGAGAGGCAGGCAGAGAGAGAGAGGAGGAAGCAGGCTCCCTGCTGAGCAGAGAGCCCAATGCGGGGCTCGATCCCAGGACCCCGAGATCATGACCTGAGCCGAAGGCAGCGGCTTAACCCACTGAGCCACCCAGGCGCCCCCTGTCAGTTTGATTCTTGATGCTTGGCATGAAATAAAGCTTTGCTTGACCTTCGCTTTGTATCAGTCTCGTTCCTTTGATCATGGACCCTAACAAAAACAAAACAAAAAAATACTGAAACCCACTATTAGCAACACTCTATATAATTTCTAGAATAGTTGGTGGTTGGCTTTCTTTTAGTGCAAATCAAATTGTGCCCTTTCCTAAAATATGAACAATCCATTCTAGAAATACAGATATTAGATTACCACACCTAAGGTTGTGGCATTTTTATGGGAAAATAATGTCAGTGTGATGTTTAAAGTTTTGTCTAATATCTCCCCAAAATGGTTTGCTAAACACTTCATGTACCTTTGCCAATAATTAGATTTACATACATATAGAAAATTTAGCATATATCCTTCCTTTGAAAACAAATAGTTCTACTTCGTGATGTCATGGGCAATACCGGATGAGCTAATGGAATTAATGTTTATTTTAGAATATTTGGTATTTATTTAGAACATCTGCAATTTCATCCAATAGCACCTCCTTGTAGCAAATGACCCCGCAGTGCACTTGGGACAGGGGAAGGACCCCATCTGAACGTTATAGGATAAGTGGTATACGGATGTAAGCCAAAGGTCCTGTCATTCCTCCTAAGCTTTCAAGAGATCCCATCCATCAGTAGCCATAGCCCGGTTTTCTTTAAGGCTTTTGTCTGAAGGAATGTGTTGTCAGCAATTTTGACAAAACATGTTTTAGTTTACACACAGCCATCTCAGATGGTACATCTGTTTGCTTTGACTAACCTCAGAAATTCAAGCAAAACATAGTTACAGTAGGTATATAAACAAGCAGGTCACAGGGTTAATGTTCGACAGTAATGGCTCTTCAACCACTCAACAGCACGCCAAGGTGGTAGGCTGTGCTCCTCAGAAGGAACAAAAGATAAATACTCACCTACCCAAAGTCAACCAACTCGAAGCTTCCAAGCGATGAAAAACTATTTAATCATTAAAGCAAAAATAAAAAAACAAAAAAGAAAAAACAAAAACCCCTCACAAAGACGATAAAGCCAGAAATTTGCCTCCATTTTCGCTCAAAGAACTCTGTCCCAAGGCCCAACAGAGGATGCCAGAGGCATTGATTCTAATTTTTCGAATGAACATGTATCACTTTAAAGCTCAATTTATGGAATTAAAATAATCTCTCCATGAATCAGTAAAAAAAAAAAAGGTATCAAAAATCTATCAGATGTTTTTTCTCAAATCCATGAATCATTAGGAAAAAATCCTACATGCATGCAACATGCATGATACGAAGGATTTTTTTTTTTTTAATATTGACATTTGAGGGGAGGAAACAGATTTCCAAAGGTCAACTTTCGACAGGATTTGTATGTCTGTCTTGCAAGACGGGGGCTCCCTAGAGCAGCCAAGAACAGCGCAGAGAAAGGGCTCAGAGAGGCTTCATTGAATTTGGATGAAACAGGCAAATAAAGACCAACTCCTGACTCTTAACAATAATGAGCTCTCATCACTGGGCTTCCCTCAACTTCCAGTCAAAAGTCCCCATCGAGAGGACTGGAAAAGGAATTGTACACAGTCAGGCCACGGGTGTACAGCATTCCGTAAACCCAAAGGGAAGTCCAAATGCATCTAAGCCCAGATATAGTCAAAAAACTAGGCTGCAGGAGACCAGCTGCTCCCCATCCCTTCACTGGCCAGTGAAAATGCTTGCAGGCATGGGCCCTGCACTCCCACAAGCGAGGCCCAGGTTTAATGGACGTGGCTTGGAAAGACCCCACGTGCCACCAAGACGTTAGTCTGTCTTTCCACGTTTCTCTGCAAAGTTCTGTTCAAGGTTAGGTTCAGCCTTTATCACGAAGTTGCGCATGCCCAAGTACTTTTGAGGGGGCGGGGGCGGGCAGCAGAAGCTCCTCTTCTGCCTCTGTAATTAAACGAGGCTGATGAGATAATCAGAAGAAACTGCTTGATCCCCCTGCCACTTCTTTCCTGTGCTTCTCGGCCTCTCTTGGCATTTTTCTCATTAATACAGGGAGCAAATTTAACGCACTGTCCCGGCCCATCAGGGAAACTCAGGAACAACCGCAAATTCCAAATGAGCCTTTTGGTTTTTATTGCCCCTCCGTCAGCAAGAGGGTCTTCACCTCTCAGCAGACACTACCAACAGCTCCTAAGTCAGCTCACAGGAGACGTGAGTCCCTTGCCCCGGCCCCAGAATGGTCTTAAACCCTGGGCCCTAACACGGCCTCTGGAGCGTAAAGCGCCCCGGCCCTCACGCTCAGCCCATCCTCGGAAATGCTCCCCGTGAGCCCCTGCATTAACTGCGAAAGCGAAGTGAACACGCCGGTAGTTGATCTCATGTTTTCTAAATTAGTAAATCCGCCTGTCGAACGACTGACCAAAGGACTGGCGGGGTATCACGTGACACTATCACACCAGGCGCGGATGCTTCGCAAGGAGCGCACGTGTGTCCGCCGGCGGGCCGTTCCTTCCTCCCACCCGACACGTGCTTCAGATCTCCTAACTCAAGAAACCACCTGTATATTTTTAATCTTAGCACTAGACTCCACTGAAGGACACACTTCAAGAAACTCAAATGCTGTGCCACATTTCATTTAAAAAGCTAGATTTCCCCCCAAACTTTCTTAAGGGTCGTTCACAGGGCCAGAGTCTCTTCTAACATAGAAGACAATGGGATTACCCACGACATTTCTGTAGATTCCTCCTAAATATCTATCAGATGATGGGCGTTCTCTCAGCTGGAAATGTCCCATCTTCCTCCTGATGTTAAGAATCATTTCTGTTGGGGCGCTGGGTGGCTCAGTGGCTTAAAGCCTCTGCCTTCCGCTCAGGTCATGATCTTGGGATCCTGGGATCGAGGCCTGCATCGGACTCTCTGCCCAGCGGGGAGCCTGCCTCCCTTCCTCCCTCTCTCTGCCTGCCTAAATAAAATCTTTTTAAAAAATGTGCTTATTTTGGAGAAGAGGGCCACCTCAACCTTATCTCGCAAAGGAAGGGGTTTTTTTGCCCTTTAAGAAATTCCATACAAGGGGTGCCTGGGTGGCTCAGTGGGTTCAAGCCTCTGCCTTCCGCTGGGGTCATGATCTCAGTGTCCTGATATCGAGCTCCACATGGGGCTCTCTGCTGGCAGGAAACCTGCTTCCCTGTCTCTGCCTGCTTGTGATCTCTCTCTCTCTGTCTGTCTGTCAAATAAATAAATAAAATCTTTTTTTAAAAAACATTTCTATTGTTGGAAAATAATCTGATAGAATCAACACACATTGGCAGCTCCCCCACACTCATAGGATTCCCTGCCTGGTTTTGTACAGTGTCCTTAATACACGTATTCTCCCCCAGGCAGAGCGCATCACTTCGTCCTTACAGTCCTAACCTAGGACTGGCATCCTGTTTAAGTGTCTGCTTCTTCTGCCACACTTCAGCGCAAGAGCCCTCCACTCCTGGTTCATCTTTCTAACACCAGCCATGTGCACGCTCCCCTGTATATCGGAGTCTCAGCTCCTACTGAACTCCGAGCTTCCGATAACAATGTTAAATCAAGTTCAATCAGTAATTCCAATCATCCGGATGAATATTTGGTTAAACGATTCATTTATTCCAGGGTCAAGACCTGAACTTCTAGGTCTCGTTCAGTATCATCCTTGTAGTATTTTTGTTTTAACTATTATTGCTTAAATATGATGTCCACAAGCTATGTGCTTTCCTCCTGCCAAATTCCTATCATCATCCACTTGACTGACTTCGATTTTCCAAGCCAGTACCTAACATTTACATATATAGTTCGGTGGGCTTATGGCGTTTTATGTATTTTACATATGCTCACTCTGCCTTTTCCCACTAGGGGGTAAATAACTAGAAGGCAAGGTCTGTGTCTTTATTTTATATCTCCTTACCACACTCAACTTGGAAATCTGTGTGGAATGAGCGACCAGTCAGGAAAGACTGCTGAAGTTATTTTATAAATATGGTAAAGTCTAAACAGAAAGAAGAATTTGCTGTCATATGCCAGAGACTAGAACACAGATATTCACCCTTTAGAGATTGGGCTCTGCATCAGCAAACATCCACCCAAATCCTACCACTGTTCTAAGTCTTCATTCCTCCAAGAGAATAAAGTATGGTTGAGCATTGAACAACATGGGTTTGAACTGTGTGGGTTCACTTATACATTTTTTTATATAAATACAGTACATAAATGTTTTTCTCTTCCTGATGACATTCTCTTTTTTTAAAGGTGTATTTGTTTGAGAGAGAGAGAAAGCACTGAGGGAGAGGGAGAGAGAGAGTCCCGAGCTAACTCCCTGCTAAATGCAGAGCCTGACGCAGGACTCAATCTCATGACCCTGGGATCACAAACTGAGCTGAAACCAAAAGTCTGAGGCTTAATCGACTGCACTGCCCCACTTCCTTATGATTTTCATAATAACATTTTCTTTTCTCTAGCTTACTTTAGTGTAAGAATAGAGTATATAATGCATGTATCATACAAAATGTGTTAATCCATTGTTTACGCGATTGTTAAGGCTTCTGGCCAAGAGGGGGCCATTAATAGTTAAGTTTGGGGGAAGTGAAAACTCATATTTCGACCACACAAGGTGTCCGTACCCCTAACTTCTGCATTGTTCATCTATATACATGGAACAACTCTCTTGTAAATAGACAACAGACTGTACCAGTAAAGATTTATCCAGATCAATCTGCAAAAGAAATTAAGATTTCAGCCATTATGTTCTGAGCATCTCCAAGATGGAGGCTGGGCAAGTAAAAATGTATCTTTGGATAATACAACCAGTTCTTATTTCTGAAGCTTAAAAATTAAACACTAATTCCCACTCAAACAGTTTTGAGAACTAACCTGATAGCCACTGAAATGTAAGTTCTTAATTTGCATAGGACAATGCTTCTAAGCTATATTTCCTCCTAAATAGGAATGATGCTTGAGGCTGGGTCAGTCCAGAGTCAGACACCCAGACACTTATTTTCCCATCAATTGCACAGCATGAAGAAAGCAATGGAAACTGAAATCTGCACTTGTAAATATTATGATATAAATCTAAGATTAAAATATGTAAACGGGGCGGGGAGCTCCTGGCTGGCTCGGCCAGGGGGAGCATGTGACTCTTGATCTCAGGGTCGTGAGTTCGAGTTCCACATTGGTTGCAGAGATTACTTAAAAATAAAATCTTCAAAAATATAACAAAATATGTAATCCATTCTATGAAATTTGTTTCTACATTATGATGGCCTTTGTACTTTCCTGAATGGGTATCATCATCCTGTCAGGCCACATCTCAAAACTAGAAACATCAGAAGCTCATGGCTTAAATTTTCAATGAAAGTATCATTTGTTCATCTGTCAGTATGGAATCGGACAGCCTCATGGGGCCATGAAGTATTAGTCACTAGATTAAATATAACATATGGTAAATAAACTGTCAATACCTTTAGTAAAGAATGAGACATTCATTTTCATACCATTTAGGCATAGGGCTTCTTAACTGTCCTCTGTATTTATTCAAGTGGTCAACAAGGGTCAGACAGATTTGAATAACCCATAACAAGTCAATGGCAGAGCCTAGATCTTGAATGTGGTGCCCTTCCCAATATCCCTGCCTCTGAACCCGAACAAGACATGGAATCAGGCAAAAAACAGATATATGTAGGGAGCCCACTTAGTCCTATGCCATGAAGACTGCAAAGATCAGGTTTTCTTTTTATTTCTCAGCCACGTATTTGTAATCTTATTCCAGCCTATTAACAACTGATTTTGAAATATTTAATGATCTTGCTTATGAAAACTTTAGAGTGTTAAAGAATTTCTGGTGTTTTGATAATTGTTTTTATAGCATGTTTGGGCATACCACGTGATTTACTTCATAAACATCCCAATATGAACTTAATTAAGTTCTGGTGAGAAGTCACAATGCTCTCAAGAAATAGATTATTAATTTTTTTAAAGATTTCTATTTATTTATTTGACAGACAGGGATCACAAGTAGGCAAAGAGGCAGGCAGAGAGAGAGGAAGGGAAACAGGCTCCCGGCTGAGCAGAGAGCCCAATGTGGGGCTCAATCCCAGGACCCTGGGACCATGACCTGGGCCGAAGGCAGATGCTTTAACCCACTGAGCCACCCAGGCGCCCCAAGAAATAGATTATTAAGAAAACTGCAACCAACTTAGTTCTTGGCTCTCGCAACTTCAATGTAGATTACTATAAATATACCCTATTGTGCAAACTGCCAAATACCCTATTCAGTTTTGTTCATAAAATGTAATTTGAAATGCATGTAGAATGATACAGCTGTTTTGTAAAAGGAAGTTATTATCTGTGAAAAAAGCAGTTGTTGACATTAGAAATGCAGATGCAAGGATCCAGATGGGAAATTTAATAAAAAGAAAACAAATGTAGCAGGGGAAAGCAGTGTGGGGGGGTGGTTAACAATATGGCAAAGCAAAGCCAGATGTGGCTGCAAATATTTGCCTACAAGCAAAACCTGGACTCCTACCTTTCAGATGGGCCATCAACAGCCTCTAGAAGCAAAACATGGTCCCAGATTAAAAAGGAAAGTGCGCCCTTCTGATCTCCCTGCTGGCTTGCTGTAGGGCACCCCTGTGAGTTGAGATAAGCATTTGTAAATTTCTGAGCAGGCTCCTTTTGGCTCTCAAGTCAGTTGCCTGTGGATTTCCATGCTCCCAGCTCCTCATATCCATTGCTTCCTCACCAGAACTTCTCCAGCATGCCCTGTGCCGCCATTTGATGACCTGACTTTAACTACATTCCCCATAGAGCACAGAGAGATGAGAGGATGCCATAATGACTGTAGTTGAACACATTTTACTACGTTCAGATAATCTGGTAAATGTTACATTCTTTAAACAAAACCCCCTGGAAAGTTCTCCCCTCTTCATGTCCATGCAGTATTCATCCTGGAAATCATTATCATGGATCCCCAAGACCGTGCAGAACTCCCAAGTGTCTCTTCCTGATGCTCCCCAGAGCAAGTTATTATCATGGACTCAGCCTCCTGTGTTGGTGCCATTTGGGAGCTCGTGGTTTTAGTCTTGCCCGTAAGACAAGTGTGCTTTTCAGACTCCAGGCTCTATGGCAGTTCTCTTTCCTTAATGCCCCAAATAATTTCATGCCTTTGCAAATGACAGAAAATTCATAGCTCTCCCAGAAGGAGGTTGTTAGGCACCAATTTCAAATTATCATCTGACTCCAAAAGTTTATGTGAGTTTGGCTTTCAGGTCAGGGATTCCTTCCTAAGACCCAGAGAAGATATTCTAAAAGCATCAAAGGAAAGTCAAGTTTTTTGAGATATTTTTAGTACAAGTGCAACCCTTTCAAAATGGAAGCTTTTGATAGTTCTCCAACCTTGGGCATAATTTAGCAAACCACACAACAATAATGCCCTTTCAGGTGCTTAAATTCCTATCACTCAAGACAACCCATAATCTTGAATATCGCAGAGGCCCTATCTTTTCCTTCTACTCTTCCTAAGGAAATTGCTGGAAGACTCAAATTATAATGGAAATAATGAGTGTGAAACCTGTGGGTGGTGTGGAAATACTTGATCCTGCCTCAAACCCACAAAAATGCCAGAAGGAAGGCAGCACCCAAGGGTGTGCACAAGACATTGTAGGAAGAGAACTGACCTTGAGATCCAGAATGATTTGCCAAATTTCCTGGCTCTCTGTGTCCAACAGCACAGTAATGTTTCTAATAACATGATTTACAACAAGATCCAACATTTCTTCAAGTCTTGCCATGAACGTATCTGAAAAAAACAATAACCACATTAATAGAAATCAGCCCTGGAAAGATCTACCCAAGGTTGTTTTAAGGACATTCAGGTTAGGGAGTTTAGGAGAGTTTAGACCCTTAAACAAAATTTTCTGACCAATATTAGGCAGCCCCCAATTGCTAAATGAGACCCCCTAAACTGTCACAGTCCTGAGCAAGAGCTCTTAGCCCCAGGGGCCATTTTCAGCCTCAGGGTGAAATACAGAGGGGGATCTCTGAGCCCATGACCTCCTCCCAACCCTCCCTCTGCTCATGCTGGTTGGCAGCTTCATAAAAGCCAAGCACACATGGGGCCAGCTAGTTAAATTTTGGCCAAAGTGTAACCTTAAAGTGGGCACATTCAGCATCTGGGTATGAACACATAATTGTTTCTTTTAAAAGGTTTCAAACCTGAAGGATATTGAATAAACAGGTATTTAAGAGGAGTGGGGAAGAGCAGATCTTAAAGCCAACCTTAGCTTCAAAGCAATCAGTAAGCTCATATGTGGCAATGTTCTACTAGTCATGATGCAAAACAAGATGCGTATACACATAATAGTCTTCAGTTTTAATTCTAATAATTTGGATCTTTTCTTATTTCAACAGGAATACATGAACATAACATAGACTTTGGGGAAATACTGACATGCAAAAAAAGAGGAAATTGTTATCAACCCTAATCTTAGGATACAGAGGAAACCAGTGTTAACATTTTGATGTATGCCATATATTCCTTAATCCTTTTATTACACTTTTTTTTTTTTTGAGAGAGAGCATCAGTTGGGGGGTGGGAGGAGGGGGCACAGAGAGAGAGCCTTAAGCAGGTTCTGCAACCAGCATGGAGCCCAACCCAGGGCTTGATATCATGACCCTGAGATCATGACCTGAGCTGAAGTAAAGAGCTGGACACAACAACTGAGCCACCAAGGCTCCCCTATTACTCATTTATTTATTTAGCATCCATTATGGCCCAGGAACTGTGTGTATCCTTTCTGTCCTTTGCCTACACATAAATTTGCATACTTTATGAAACTGATTTGTACTACTATATCAAGAACATTTTATTTCATCATCGATTTTGTGCTACATTATTCCATTAAGTGTATAGATTTATCACTGTTTACTTACTTATTCTTTGAAAGATTTTATTTTTAAGTAATTTCTACATCGTATGGGTCTTGAACTCACATCCCTGAGATCAAGAGTTATGTGCTCTACTGACTGAGCCAGCCAGGCGCCCCTACAATAGCTTATTTAAGCAGACCATCATTGTCATGTATATGTCTTTTATGTAAATATGTAAAGTACCATGCTAAGTAGAAAATTTTACACATATCTATGATGGGTGTATGATCATAAATTCTTATAGGTAGACTTATGACATTGAAGAATACATTTTTTTAATTTTACTTTTTATAAACATATATTTTTATCCCCAGGGGTACAGGTCTGTGAATCGCCAGGTTTACACACTTCACAGCACACACCATAGCACATATCCTCCCCAATGTCCATAACCCAACCCGCCCCTCCCAACCCCCCTCCCCCCATCAACACTCAGTTTGTTTTGTGAGATTAAGAGTCACTTATGGTTTGTCTCCCTCCCAATCCCATCTTGTTTCATTTACTCTTCTCCTACCCGCTTAACCCCCCATGTTGCATCTCCTCTCCCTCATATCAGGGAGATCATATGATAGTTGTCTTTCTCCGATTGACTTATTTCGCTAAGCATGATACCCTCTAGTTCCATCCACGTCGTCGCAAATGGCAAGATTTCATTTCTTATGATGGCTGCATAGTATTCCATTGTGTATATATACCACATCTTCTTTATCCATTCGTCTGTTGATGGACATCTAGGTTCTTCCCATACTTTGGCTATTGTAGACATTGCTGCTATAAACATTTGGGTTCATGTGCCCCTTCGGATCACTACATTTGTATCTTTAGGGTAAATACCCAGCAGTTCAATTGCTGGATCAAACAGTAGTTCTATTTTAGACATTTTGAGGAACCTCCATGCTGTTTTCCAGAGCATTTGCACCAGCTTGCATTCCCACCAACAGTGTAGGAGGGTTCCCCTTTCTCTGTATCCTTGCCAGCATCTGTCATTTCCTGACTTGTTAATTTTAGCCGTTCTGACTGGTGTGAGGTGGTATCTCATTGTGGTTTTGATTTGTATTTCCCTGATGCTGAGTGATATGGAGCACTTTTTCATGTGTCTGTTGGCCATCTGGATGTCTTCTTTGCAGAAATGTCTGTTCATGTCTTCTGCCCATTTCTTGATTGGATTATTTGTTCTTTGGGTGTTGAGTTTGCTAAGTTCTTTATAGATTTTGGACACTAGCTCTTTATCTGATATGTCATTTGCAAATATCTTCTCCCATTCTGTCAGTTGTCTTTTGGTTTTGTTAACTGTTTCCTTTGCTGTGCAAAAGCTTTTGATCTTGATAAAATCCCAATAGTTCATTTTTGCCCTTGCTTCCCTTGCCTTTGGCGATGTTCCTAGGAAGATGTTGCTGTGGCTGAGGTCGAAGAGGTTGTTGCCTGTGTTCTCCTCAAGGATTTGGATGGATTCCTTTCTCACATTGAGGTCCTTCATCCATTTTGAGTCTATTTTTGTGTGTGGTGTAAGGAAATGATCCAATTTCATTCTTCTGCATGTGGCTGTCCAATTTTCCCAACACCATTTATTGAAGAGGCTGTCTTTTTTCCATTGGACATTCTTTCCTGCTTTGTTGAAGATTAGTTGACCATAGAGTTGAGGGTCTATTTCTGGGCTCTCTATTCTTTTCCATTGATCTATGTGTCTCTTTTTGTGCCAGTACCATGCTGTCTTGATGATGACAGCTTTGTAATAGAGCTTGAACTCTAGAATTGTGATGCCACCAACTTTGGCTTTCTTTTTCAATATTCCTTTGGTTATTCGAGGTCTTTTCTGGTTCCATATAAATTTTAGGATTATTTGTTCCATTTCCTTCAAAAAAATGGATGGTATTTTGATAGGAATTACATTAAATATGTAGATTGCTTTAGGTAGCATAGACATTTTCACAATATTTGTTCTTCCAATCCAGGAGCATGAAATATTTGTCCATTTCTTTGTGTCTTCCTCAATTTCTTTCATGAGTACTTTATAGTTTTCTGTGTATATATTCTTAGCCTCTTTGGTTAGGTTTATTCCTAGCTATCTTATAGTTTTGGGTGCAACTGTAAATGGGATTGACTGCTTAATTTCTCTTTCTTCTGTCTTGTTGCTGTAGAGACATGCAACTGATTTCTGTGCATTGATTTTATATCCTGACACTTTACTGAATTCCTGTACAAGTTCAAGCAGTTTTGGAGTGGAGTCTTTTGGGTTTTCCACATATGGTATCATATCATCTGCAAAGAGTGATAGTTTGACTTCTTGTTTGCTGATTTGGATGCCTTTAATTTCTTTTTGTTGCCTGATTGCTGATGCAAGGACTTCTAGTACTATGTTGAATAGCAGTGGTGATAAAGGACATCCCTGCCGTGTTCCTGACCTTAGCGGAAAAGCTTTCAGTTTTTTCCATTGAGAATGATATTTGCGGTGGGTTTTTCATACATGGCCTTATTAATATTGAGGTATGTGCCTCTATCCCTACACTTTGAAAAGTTTTGATCAGGAAGGGATGCTGTACTTTGTCAAATTCTTTTTCAGCATCTATTGAGAGTATCATATGGTTCATGTTCTTTCTTTTATTAATGTGTGGTATCACATTGATTGATTTGCGGATGTTGAACCAACCTTGCAGCCCTGGAATAAATCCCACTTGGTCGTGGTGAATAATCCTTTTAATGTACTGTTGAATCCTATTGACTAGTATTTTGGTGAGAATTTTCGCATCTGTGTTCATCAAGGATATTGGTCTGTAGTTCTCTTTTTTGATGGGAACCTTGTCTGCTTTTGGGATCAAGGTGATGCTGGCCTCATAAAATGAGTTTGGAAGTATTCCTTCCATTTCTATTTTTTGGAACAGTTTTAGGAGAATAGGAATTAGTTCTTCTTTAAATGTTTGGTAGAATTCCCCTTGGAAGCCGTCTCGCCCTGGGCTTTTGTTTGTTTGGAGATTTTTGAGGACTGTTTCAATCTCCTTACTGGTGATGGGTCTGTTCAGGCTTTCTATTTCTTCCTGGTTCAGTTGTGGTAGTTTATACGTCTCTGGGAATGCATCCATTTCTTCCAGATTGTCAAATTTGTTGGCGTAGAGTTGCTCTTATATGTTCTTATAATTTTCAGTATATCTTTGGTGTTAGTTGTGATCTCTCCTCTTTCATTCATGATTTTATTTATTTGGGTCCTTTCTCTTTTCTTTTTGATAAGACTGGCCAGGGGTTTATCAATCTTATTAATTCTTTCAAAGAACCAGCTCCTAGTTTCATTGATTTGTTCTATTGTCTTTTTGGTTTCTACTTCATTGATTTCTGATCTGATCTTTATGATTTCTCTTCTCCTGCTGGGTTTAGGGTTTCTTTCTTGTTCTTTCTCCCGCTCCTTTAGGTGTAGGGTTAGGTTGTGTACCTGAGACCTTTCTTGTTTCTTGAGAAAGGCTTGTACCGCTATATATTTTCCTCTCAGGACTGCCTTTGTTGTGTCCCACAGATTTTGAACCGTTGTGTTTTCATTATCATTTGTTTCCATGAATTTTTTCAATTCTTCTTTAATTTCCTGGTTGACCCATTCATTCTTTAGAAGGATGCTGTTTAGTCTCCATGTATTTGGGTTCTTTCCACATTTCCTCTTGTGATTGAGTTCTAGCTTCAGAGCATTGTGGTCTGAAAATATGCAGGGAATGATCCCAATCTTTTGATACTGGTTGAGACCTGATTTAGGACCGAGGATGTGATCTATTCTGGAGAATGTTCCATGTGCACTAGAGAAGAACGTGTATTCTGTTGCTTTGGGATTAAATGTTCTGAATATATCTGTGATGTCCAACTGGTCCACTGTGTCATTTAAGGCCTTTATTTCCTTGTTGATCTTTTGCTTGGATGATCTGTCCATTTCAGTGAGGTGAGTGTTAAAGTCCCCTACTATTATTGTATTATTGTTGATGTGTTTCTTTGATTTTGTTATTAATTGATTTATATAGTTTGCTGCTCCCACATTAGGGGCATAGATATTTAAAATTGTTAGATCTTCTTGTTAGACAGATCCTTTGAGTATGATATAGTGTCCTTCCTCATCTCTTATTATAGTCTTTGGCTTAAAATCTAATTGATCTGATATAAGGATTGCCACCCCTACTTTCTTCTGATGTCCATTAGCATGGTAAATTCTTTTCCACCCCCTCACTTTAAATCTGGAGGTGTCTTCGGGTTTAAAATGAGTTTCTTGTAGGCAACATATAGATGGGTTTTGTTTTTTTTAATCCATTCTGATACCCTGTGTCTTTTGATTGGGGCATTTAACCTGTTAACATTCAGGGTAACTATTGAGAGATATGATTTTAGTGCCATTGTATTGCCTGTAAGGTGACAGTTATGTATATTGTCTCTGTTCCTTTCTGATCTACTACTTTTAGGGTCTCTCTTTGCTTAGATGACCCCTTTCAATATTTCCTGTAGAGCTGGTTTGGTGTTTGCAAATTCTTTCAGTTTTTGTTTGTCCTGGAAACTTTTAATCTCTCCTTCTATTTTCAATCATAGCCTAGCTGAATTTAGTATCTGCATGTTTTTCTCATTTAGTCCTCTGAATATATCATGCCAGCTCTTTCTGGCCTGCCAGGTCTCTGTGGATAAGTCTGCTGCCAATCTAATATTTTTACCATTGTATGTTACAGACTTCTTTTCCCTTGTTGCTTTCAGGATTTTCTCTTTGTCACTAAACTTGTAAATTTTACTATTAGGTGGCGGGGTGTGGACCTATTCTTATTGATTTTGAGGGGGGTTCTCTGAACCTCCTGGATTTTGATGCTTGTTCCCTTTGCCATATTGGGGAAATTCTCTCCAATAATTCTCTCCAATATACCTTCTGCTCCCCTCTCTATTTCTTCTTCTTCTGGAATACCAATTATTCTAATGTTGTTTCGTCTTATGGTGTCACTTATCTCTCGAATTCTGCCCTCGTGGTCCAGTAGCTGCTTGTCCCTCTTTTGCTCAGCTTCTTTATTCTCTGTCATTTGGTCTTCCATATCACTAATTCTTTCTTCTGCCTCATTTATCCTAGCTGTGAGAGCTTCCATTTTTTATTGCACCTCATTAATAGCTTTTTTTTTTCAACTTGGTTAGATTCTAGTTCTTTTATTCCTCTAGAAAGGGCTTTTATATCTCCTGAGAGGGTTTCTCTAATATCTTCCATGCCTTTTTCAAGCCTGGCTAGAACCTTGAGAATCGTCATTTTGAACTCTAGATTTGACATATTACCAATGTCTGTATTGGTTAGGTCCCTAGCCTTTGGTACTGCCTCTTGTTCTTTTTTTTTGTGGTGAAATTTTCCGCCTTGTCATTTTGTCCAGATAAGAGTATATGAAGGAGCAAGTAAAATACTAAAAGGGTGGCAACAACCCCAGGAAAATATGCTTTAGCCAAATCAGAAGAGATCCCAAATCGTGGGTGGGGAGAAAGGGGATAAAAAGGTTCAGAATGAAAAAAAAAAAAGAAAGAAGGAAAGAAAGAAAGAAAGAAACAATTAAAAAAAGAAAACCAATAAAAAAATATAAAAAAAAGAAAACCAATAAAAAAATATAAAAATTAAATATATATATATATATATTATATTTATATATATATATATATTACATAAAATATATAA
>NW_022631146.1:1583554-1851606 GCF_010015895.1 Lontra canadensis
ATATATATATATATATATATATATATATATATATATATATTACATAAACTAGTTAAAAAACGTTAAAAATGAAAAGGGTAAAAGTTAAAACAATTTAGCAGAAGAGAAAAAAAATTGAAAAAGAAAAAAAAATTAACTGCAAGGCTAAAGAATCATGGGGAGAAAGCCATGAGTTCCGTGCTTTGCTTTCTCCTCCTCTGGGATTATACTGCTCTCCTTGGTATTGAAACTGCACTCCTTGGTAGGTGAACTTGGTCCTGGCTGGGTTTCTTGTTGATCTTCTGGGGGAGGGGCCTGTGTAGTGATTCTCAAGTGTCTTTGCCCCAGGCGGAGTCGCACCGCCCTTACCAGGGGCCCGGCTGAGTAATCCGCTCGGGTTTGCTTTCGGGAGCTTTTGTTCCCTGAGCGCTTTCCGTAGAGTCCGGAGGACGGGAATGAAGATGGCGGCCTCCCAGTCTCCGGCCCGGAGGAGCCGAGAGCCTATGGCCCCACTCCTCAGTGCGCCCTCAGGAACAGCGCCCAATTGCTCCCGTCACCCTGGCCTCCGGCCGCGCTCCGAGCTGACCGAGCCTGCGACCGGTTCAAGGTAACCCCGAGCTGAGAGTCACTCCTCGGCTCCGTCTCTGTAGCTGGCTTCCCTGTTCTAATACCTGCGAGCTCTGCGACACTCAGACACTCCGATCCTTCTGTGACCCTGCGGGACCTGAGGCCACGCTGACCCCATGTCAGCTTCACCCCGGTTAAGCCTCTGGAGCGATGTCCCTCCGCGGAACAGACTTTTAAAAGTCCTGATTTTGTGTCCGTTGCTCCGCCGCTTGCCGGGAGCCGGCCCCTCCCCCCAGGGTCTATCTTCCCGTCCCTTTGGATTCACTTCTCCGCCAGTCCTACCTTTCAGAAAGTGGTTGATTTTCTGTTTCTAGAATTGCTGTTCTTCTTCTCTTCGATCTCCCGTTGGATTTGTAGGTGTTTGCAATCTTTAGATAAGCTACCTAGCTGATATCCCGCAACCTGAAGTAGTCTCAGCTGCTACTTCTCCGCCATCTTGACTCCTCCTTTGAAGAATACATTTTTTAGGACTTTCCAAACTTATTGCCAAATTAGCCACCACTTTTTTTTTTTCTAAGATTTTGTTTGTTTATTTGACAGAGAGAGAGAGAAGTGAGAGAGGGAACACAAGCAGGCAGAGAGGGAGAAGCAGGCTTCCTGCAGAGCAGGGAGTCTGATGTAGGGCTCAATCCCAGAACCCTGGGATCATGACGTGTCCTGAAGGCAAGCACTTAATGACTAAGCCACACATCAGCCCTTAGTCACCACTTATATTTTTACATTCCCATCAACAATATATGATTTCTTGTACTCTTGCAAAGGCTGATCCTTTTTTAAAAAATTTTATCAATTTGCTAGGAAAAAATGATACATTGTTTTGATTTGCAGTGTTTTTAATTATTAGGAAATTTTTACTTTTTCTCATTTCACTAGCTTGTTGCTTTGATGAAAAATGAAAGATATTTATTGGGCCTGCTATGTTACAAACCAATCCTGGGCACTGGGAAAGATAAATGGTTTGCAAATCATGTAAAGAATAACCAAATACCAGAAGGTATAGTATGAAGAAAATAAGACTTAGAAGCGACACTCATTTCAATAGCTACAATATAGAAAGAAAGTTAGAACAAATGTATTTCTTTTCTCATTGTACCCTCTATTTTTTAATTGTTTTGTATATATACTATATACCAAAAAATGCATATAATGCATGTGTACATTTTAAAGAATTATCATTTAAAAATAAATGAAACAAATACCTATGTACCTATTACTCAGCTTAACAAACAGACATGGCTGATTATCCTGAAGCCCTATGAATGCCTCCAAAAAGCCATGTTCCACTTCTTCCCTCTAAGAGGTAAGAATGGGGCAAGGAGCAAGATGGTGGAGGAGTGGGAGACCTAAATTTCTTCGGGCCCTGAGTTCAGCTAGTTATCAAACCATTCTGAACACCTACACACTCAACAGGAGATAGAAGAAAAGAAGAGCAGCAATTTTAGGAACAGAAGAACGACCACTTTCAGGAAGGTAAGATGAGCGGAGAAGTGCATCCGGGGCAATAGGTGGGAAGAGAAACTGCAGGGGGAGGGGCCGGCTCCCAGCAAGCTCTAGATCAGGGGAGCACAAAATCAGACTGAGCACTGAGGGACGCTGCTCCCAAGGCTAAGCCGGTGGTGGGGGGAGCCCTCACGGGGACAGTGTGGTCTCAGGTCCCTCGGGGTCACAGAAAGACCGCAGGTGTCTGAGTGTGGCAGAGCTCCCAGGTATCAGAGTGGGGAAGTCGGCAGAAAGATAGAGCCAAGGAGGGGTTCTTAGCTCGGGCTTACCTTAAACCATGATCCGAGGCACAGTCCAGCCTGCTCTTCAAGCAGAGACCCCACAAGTGGCAGATCTGGAGAGACCCCCTCCTTCCTCCTACAAGAAAATCAGCGCGGCAGGAATCTGCTGGGTTTGGAGCCTCCAAACACGGCCCCACGCCAGAGATAGAAATGGTCACAGGCCGGGTGAGCTCAGAGCGCAGCCAGACACCAGGGAGACTGGAATGGATTGACTGCTTTTCTCCAAGGGCGCACTGAGGAGTGGGGGCCAAGCTCTCAGCTCCTCCAGACTGGAGATCAGGAAGCCGCCATCTCCCTTCCCATCCTCCAAAGCAGTACAGAAAGTGGAAAGCGTTCAGGGAACAAAAGCTACGAGAGCAGATTATCTAGACTGGCCCCTGGCAAGGGCGGTGCAATTCCGCCTCGGGCAAAGACATTTGTGAATCACTGCAAGAGGCCCCAGAAGATTAACAAGAACATCCAGCCAAGACCAAGTTCACCGATCAATGAGAACTGCTAAGGAAAAGCAACACATAGAATTCATGGATTCTCTAATCTTTCAAAGTTAAAATTTTTTAATTTTATTTTTTCTTATTCTGTTTATTTAATTGTTCTCCTTTCCTATTTTAACCTCTTTAACTATTTTATCTTATCAATACCTTTTTAAAAATCTTTTGCAATTTTTGTTTTTATAGTCATATTCTAACCCTTCATTGTATTTAACTTTTTTGTATACATTTAAGTTTTTCTTTCTTTAAAATTTTGGAATACAGTTTCTTCTTTTTTTTTTTTTTAAGATGTTATTTATTTATTTATTTATTTGACAGACAGAGATCACAAGTAGGCAGAGAAGCAGGCACAGAGAGAGGAAGAAGTAGGCTCCCTGCTGAGCAGATAGCCCAATGTGGGGCTCAATCCCAGGACCCTGAGATCATGACCTGAGCCAAAGGCAGAGACTTTAACCCACTGAGCCACCCAAGCGCCCAGATACAGTTTCTTCTAACAGATCAAAGTATAACCTGAATCTAGCATATGGCTTTGTTCTAGTCTCAAGCCTGATCACATTCTCTCCTTTTTTTTTTCTTTTGTCAACCAACTTCTTATCAATTCCTTTTTTAAAATCTTTTTAAAAATTTTCAAGTTTATAGTCATATCCCATCCCTTCATTGTGTTTGCCATTATTTTTGTATATATACAAGTTTTTCTTTCTTTAAAATTTTGGGAGGCATTTTCTCCTAACAAACCAAAATACACCCAAAATCAGGTGATCAAGTGTGTGGCTCTGTTCTATTCACCAGTCCAAATATATATACATATATAACATATATATGTATATATATATATATCTATATATTCTTTTTTTTCTCTTTTTTCCCTTTCTTCTCCCCCTGGTTTTGGGTCTCTTCTGATCTGGTTAGTATATATTTTCTGGTGTCATTGCTACCCTTTTAGAATTTTGTTCTCTCATTCAGCTATTCTTCTCTGGATAAAATGACAAGGTAGAAAAACTCACCTCAAAAACAAAACAAAACAAAAATAAAGAAGAGGTAGTACTGACAGCTAGGGACCGAATCAATACAGACATTAGTAAGATGTCAGAACTAGAGTTCAGAATGATGATTATAAAGATGCTAGCTGGGTTTGAAAAAAGCACAGAAGATACTAGAGAATCCCTTTCTGAAGAAACAAAATAATTAAAATCTAACCAAGTTGAAATATTATAAAGCTATTAATGAGGTATAATAAAAAAATGGAGGCTCTTTCTGCTAGGATAAATGGGGCAGAAGAAAGAATTAGTGATATAGAAGACCAAATGATGGAGAATAAAAAAGCTGAGAAAAAGTCAGACAAACAACTACTGGACCACGAGGGGAGAATTTAAGAGATAAGTGATATCATAAGATGAAATAATATTAGAATAATTGGGATCCCAGAAGAAGAAAGACAGAGAGGGGCAGAAGGTATATTGGAGCCAATGATTGCAGAGAATTTCCCTAATTTGGCAACGCATTAAATCCAAGAGGCACAGAGAACCCACCGCTCAAAATCAGTAAAAACAGGTCCACACCCCATCATCTAATAACAAAACTTAACAAGTCTCAATGACAAAGAGAAATTCCTGAAAGCAGCTCGGTACAAGAGGTCAATAACATACAATGGTAGAAGTAGATTGACAGCAGACCTATCCACAGAGACCTGGCAGGCCAGAAAGGACTGGCATGATATATTCAGAGCACTATAGGAGAAAAATATGCAGCAAAGAATAGGATATCCAGCTAGGCTCTCACTGAAAATAGAAGGAGAGATAAAAAGATTCCAGGACAAACAAAAACTAAAAGAATTTGCAAACACCAAACCAGTCTTACAGGAAATATTGAAAGGGGTCTTCTAAGCAAAGAGAGAGCCTAAAAGAAATAGACCAGAAAGGAACAGAGACAATATATAGTAACAGTCCTCTTATAGGCAATACAATGGCACTATATTCATATCTTTCAATAGTAATAGTAACTGTAAATGGGCTAATTGCCCCCAATCAAAAGACTCAGGGTATCAGAATGGATAAAAATACAAGACCCATCAATATGCTGTCTATAAGAAACTCATTTAGACCCAAAGTCACTGCCATATTTAAAGTGACAGGGTGAAAAACAATTTATCATACTAATGGACATCAAAAGAAAGCTGGAGTGGCAATCCTTATATCAGATAAATTAGATTTCAAGCCAAAGACTATAATAAGAGAGGAGGAAGGACACTATATCATACTTAAAGGGTCTGTCCAACAAGAAGATCTAACAATTTTAAGAATCTATGTCCTTAACATGGGAGCAGCCAATTATAAAAAAGGTTAACAAGATCAAAGAAACACATCAACTATAATACAATAATAGTAGGAGACTTTAACAGCCCCCCTCACTGAAATGGACTGACCACCAAAGCAAAAGAGCAACAAGGAAATAAAGGCTTTAAATGGAACCAGAAAAGACCCTGAACAGTGAGAGGAATGTTGAAAAAAGAAAAGCAAAGCTGGCAGCACCACAATTCCAGACTTCAAGCTCTATTACAAAGCTGTCATCATCAAGACAGCATGGTACTGGCACAATAACAGACACATAGATCAATGGAACCGAATAGAGAGCCCAGAAATGGACCCTCAACTCTGTGGTCAACTAATCTTCAACAAAGCAGGAAAGAATGTCCAATGGATAAAAAGACAGTCTCTTCAACAAATGGTGTTTAGAAATCTGGATAGCCACATGCACAAGAATGAAACTAGACCATTTCCTTACACCACACACAAAAATAGACTCAAAATGGATGAAAGACTTCAATGTGAGATAGGAATCCATCGAAATCCTTGAGGAGAACACAGGCAGCAACCCCTTCGACCTCAGCCACAGCAATTTCTTCCTAGAAACATTGCCAAAGGCAAGCAAAACAAGGGCAAAAATGAACTTTTAGGACTTCATCAAGATCAAAAGCTTTTGCACAGCAAAGGAAACAGTCCACAAAACCAAAAGACAACCAACAGAATGGGAGAAGATATTTGCAAATGACATATCAGATAAAGGGTTAGTATCCAAAATCTATAAAGAACTTATCAAACTCAGCACCCAAAGAACAAATAATCCAATCAAGAAATGGGCAGAAGACATGAACAGACATTTCTCCAAAGAAAACATCCAACTGGCCAACTGACACATGAAAAAGTGCTCAACATCACTCAGCATCAGGGAACTACAAATCAAAACCACAAAGAAGTTCCACCTCACACCAATAATGGCTAAAATTAACCAATCAGGAAACAACAGATGTTGGTGAGGATGTGGAGAAAGGGGAAACTTCCTACACTGTTGGTGGGAATGTAAGCTGGTGCAGCCACTCTGGAAAACAGCATGGAGGTTTCTCAAAAGGTTGAAAATAGAGCAACCCTATGACCCAACAATTGCACTACTGGGTATTTACCCCAAATATATGAATGTAGTGAACCGAAGGGCCATGTGCACCCCAATGATTATAGCAGCAGTAGCCAAACTATGGAAAGAGCCTAGATGCTCATCAATAGATAAATGGATGAAGAAGCTGTGATATAGATAGATAAATAGATGGATAGAGAGATAGAGAGATAGATAAATAGATATAGATATAAACATACACATACAGTGGAATACTATGCAGTCATCAAAAGAAATGAAATCTTACCATGTGCAATGATGTGGATGGAACTAGCGGTATTATGCTAAGCAAAATAAGTCAATCAGAGAAAGACAGTTATCATATGATCTCTCTGATATGAGGAATCTGAGAGGCAGGGAAGGAGGTCATAGAGGGAAGGGAGGGAAAAATGAAACAAGATGAGACCGGGGAGGGAGACAAACCATAAGAAACTCTTAATCTCAGGAAACAAACTGAGGGGTGATGGAGGGGAGGTGGATGAGAGGGATGGGGTGGCTGGGTTATGGACATTGGGGAGGGTATGTGCTATGCTAAGTGCTGTGAGTTATGTAAGACTGATGAGTCACAGACCTGTACCCCTGAAACAAATAATACATTATATGTTAATAATAAATAAATAAGAGGTAACTACTGAGTTTTACATAAAGCACTCCTTGATTGTCTTTATAACTGATACGTGAAGATGGGAAGGTATCCCCGTATCACATACTATTGAGTTTTGCCTGTTTTTGAATGCTGTGTAAGTTCTCCCACAATTTAGTTTTTTGTTTGTTAAGTTTTGTTCTATTTTGGTTTCGCACACACTGTTTTTGACTTGATCTGTGTTGAGTAGAGGCTTTTCATTTCCACTGATGTAAAGTCTTCTGTTACTGAACACACCCTAATACACTTATCCACCCTACTGTCATAAGACACTTGGGCTTAGGTTGTTTGCTTTTTAAAGCTATCACAAGCAATGTTGCTATGAGTAATCTTATACATGTCTACCAATCAAAAAGTGTGGAGGTTTCTTTAGGATGTATATTAGATTGAACCACATGAAGTAGTGGCTTTTGTAAGTCAAAAGTGGTTGGATTACTGGTGTATAGGGAATGCATGGGTTGGACCTAATTCCCAATAAATTGTTTTCTTTTTTTTTCTTTTTAAAAGATTTTACTTATTTATTTATGTACTTATTTATCAGACAAAGGGCACAAACAGGGGGAGTGGCAGTCAAAAGGAGAAGCAGCCTCCCCTCTGAGCAAGGAGCTGGACATAGGACTCAAACCCAGGACCCTGAGATCATGACCTGAGCTGAAGGCAGACAACCAACTAAGCCACCCAGGCATCCCCTAATAATTCATTTTCTAAAATGGTTTTCTAAAGCACTTTCACCAACCAGCATATACACAGGACTGTTTGAAAGTTCCTTTGATTCATACTCTGGACAATGTTCTGGACAACGAGACATTTTAATTTCAACCAATCTGGAAGTTGTATGATGATATTTCATTGCAGACTGTCCTGATAACTGATGAGGCTGAGCATTTTTCATGTGTTTATTGGTCACTCATGTCCTCTTCTGTGTCTTGCCTGTTCATATCACCTGCCTCTTTTTTATTGGGGTATTATTGTTTCCTTATTAATTTGTGTTTGTACATATCTTCAGAATGCTAATCCTTTGTCAGCTACGTGCTGAAATGTTCCAGATTATAACTTGCTTTATCACTCTCACTTGATGTCTTTTGAAGGACAAAAGATCTTAATTTTATTCTGGTCGAATTTTTCACTCTTTACCTTAACGTTTGTGCCCCTAGTGCTCAAGAGATCCTACTCCATCCCCAGGGTCATAAAGATATTCTCCTATATTTTCTTCTAAACAATTATAAGTTTTCCCATTTATATTTTGGATTTTAATCCACCTGACCTTCTGATTTTAGTATTATCATTTGAATATGGACGATAAGATAGCTGTTATGATTCTCCCATATGCATAACCAGTCTCAGCTCCAAATGTTGAATAACCCATCATGTCCACATTGATCAGCTGCTATCAGCTCCGTTCATTTCTCATATTTCTGTTTGATGGGCCTCTGGCCAGTCTCTCTCTCTTCCTTTGGTTTCTCTTGCCAACAGACACTACCTTAATTGCTAAAATTACGTAAGAGTACTTGACATCTTATAGAGTTATATGTCCTGTCTGGTTCTTCTTTTTATTTTATTTTTTTTTAAGATTTTATTTATTTATTTGACAGAGATCATAAGTAGGCAGAGAGGCAGGCAGAGAGAGAGAGAGAGGAGGAAGCAGGCTTTCCGCCGAGCAGAGAGCCCAATGCAGAGCTCAATCCCAGGACCCTGGGATCATGACCTGAGCAGAAGGCAGAGGCCGAACCCACTGAACCACCCAGGTGCCCCTCTGTCTGGTTCTTCTTAAGAATGTATTGGTTAGAGGTGCCTGAGTGGCACAGCCAGTTGGGCATCCGACTCTTGGTTTGGGCTTGGGTTGTGATCCCAGGGTGGTGGGTTCCCACGCTAAGGGTGGAGTCTGCCTGAGATTCTGTCTTCTTCTGCCCCTCCCACTCACGCTCTCTCTCTCTCTCTCTCTCAAATAAATAAATAAATCTTTAAAAGAAAAAAAAAAAGAATGTCTTGGTTATTCTTATCAAATTAGTTTTCTGTTCAAATTTTAGAGTCTGCTCATTGAGTACTGCAAGAAATATTCTGTTGGAACTTTAATTAAATTTGCATTAAATCTATGATCACTGGAGGGAAATTTGACATTTTTTTATAAATCTTTCTACCATGAACATGGTTATCTCTCCATTTATTTATTTTTTTCTTATAATCGAATAGAACTGTATGATTTCCTACATAGAGGACCTGCGCGGCATATGTTAGATGTACGCTGGTTATTCTTTACTCCCACTGACCTTAAGAGCACCCTCCATTCTTCCCATCATGGCCTGTGTCCAGGAGATGAACTTCGGAGACTACACCAACAAGTCCCTATGTCCTGACTCCCAGGAGGGTTGGAAATAGGAAACAATGGCCAGGAAAACAGAAAGAGAGTGAGACTGTGTGTTATTCCCTAGGCCCTTCTCCTTCAAGCAGAAGAGCTGTGCTCTTCTACTGAAACAAACTCACACCTCTTGCCTAGACCTGCAACTCTCTGCAGTTCTGGGAACTGCTCACCTTTACCCACTCAGTCCTCTGGTATTACTTACCCTTGGAGTGTGGCCATCTTTGTTGGTTTCTCTGTAATTTGCACACATCTTTGCAGCCATTAAAGTCTGCATTGAGAATGCTACCTGTTTCTTGTAGAAAGCCCACCCAATAGAGCAGTGTGTAAGTGCCTGTGTGTGTATAATTTCTCATAATTTATAGATTATTTTCCATTTTCTTTTTTTTTTTTAAGATTTTCATTTATTTAGTTGAAAGAGAGACAGTGAGAGAGAGCATGAGAGGGGAGAAGGTCAGAGAGAGAAGCAGACTCCCCGTGAAGCTGGGAGCCCTATGCGGGACTCGATCCAAGGACTCCGGGGTCATGACCTGAGCCAGAGGCAGCCGCCCAACCAACTAAGCCGCACAGGTGCCCCTATTTTTCATTTTCTATAGGGAAAATCATATCATCTGCAAATAGTGATATTTTATTGTTTCCTTTCTGATCCTAAAACTTTTTCTGTTTGTCTTACTACATTGACTTATACCCCAGAGCAATGTCCATTAGCAGTGGTAAGAGCTGCTACCTTTGTTTTAGCCCAAATTTTAAAGGGATTGTTCTTCCTAATTCTCTACTAGTAAGATGTTCGATGTAGATCAAGGAAGTTCCACCCTAAACCTAGCTTGCTAAGGTTTTATCTTGAATTATTGATGAATTTCATCTGATGTTTAACTCGATCTATTGTGATTACAACTTTTCTCCTTTAAACTGTCAATACGATGAATTACCAAATACATTTTATAATGTCAAATCAATCCTTTCAAAAATGCATGCTGATTGATCTTTGCTAGGTCTAGTTTGCAAATACTTTATTTAGAATTCTTGTCTTTAGATCGATGGAGGAGATTGGTCTGTGATTTTCCTTTTTCCCAAATGTCCTTGTCTGCTTTTGGAATCAAGATTATACTCGTCTCATAAATATGAGTGGGAAGTGCTCTTTTTTTTCGGTTCTTTAAAAGAGTTTGTGTAAGCTTGGAACTATCTGTTCCTTAAATATATAGTAGAAACTACCTGTAAAAACATCTGGTACTGGTATTTATTCTGTGGAAAGATTTTTAACTACTGATTCAAATTCTTTAAAAATTACAGGATCCTACAGGTGCTTATTACTTCTAAAGTTAACTTTAATAATTTATACTTCTTTAGGAATTTTTCAATTTCACCGAAGTTGTAAAGTATTTGCCATCAACTTGGTTATACTAGTCCCTTAAAATTTAACTTCTGCTACAGTGGTACTGAGGACCTTTATTCGTTCTGAATTTTTTGGTGAATTCTCTTTTTCCCTTGATCTGTCTTGTTGGGAAGTGTGTCATTTTAAACAACACGGACTTTGACAATTCTGTGTTATTTGCTATCTCAGTTTCTTCTACTCTTATTTTTTTTTCTTTCTACTATTTTGGGGCTTATTCAGTTATATATAT
The DNA here is from genome assembly GCF_010015895.1 of Lontra canadensis. Lineage (NCBI taxonomy): Eukaryota > Metazoa > Chordata > Mammalia > Carnivora > Mustelidae > Lontra > Lontra canadensis. The sequence goes on from NW_022631146.1 coordinate 1,594,498, forward strand.
ATATTTTTTTTTTCTGTCTTCTTGAGATGGACACATAGCTCATTCCTTGTCAGCCTCCCTTCTTTTCTAATGTAAATATTTAAGGCTACAAATTTCAGTCTGAGATGCTATTTTTTGGAAAGTCTGGAGGGGCCTCTGGGTGACTCAGTCAGATGAACATCAACTTTTGCTTTCTGTTCAAGTCACAGTCTGAGGGTCGTGAGATGTAGCCCCACATCTGGCTCTATGCTCAGCAGGGAGTCTCTGAGCTTCTCTCTCTTCCCTCTTCCTCTGCCCCTCCTCCAGCTCACACACACACTCTCTCTCAAATAAATAAATAAATCCTTAAAAAAAAAAACACAAAGAAGTCTGGATCACATTGACTTCTTTCATTGTCTTCATGGTACATCTGAAATCATCTAGTTTATTTTTTTATTCTTTGCTTATTTGTCTTAACAACAAGAAGATGCTGCATATAAGTGGGGACCTCTCCCTATCCCAGAGCTTGCCACTTACTAGTCACTGAAGAAATTATTGTTGAAACACTGAGTGAACAGAGGGACGATTATACCCAACTGACTGACTAAGCAGACAGACACCCAGTCAAAATAGCTTTTGGCTGAAGAAAGAACTATATGACCACTGTGTTGTTGTTGTTGTTGTTTTCTTCTTCTTGTCATATCCTCAAACAAAAATCACAATGTTTTAACCTATAAAAGCCAAACCAAGCATCTACCCATCAGCCTATTTCATGAAAGGGGCATCCACCCCCTTGCTCTTACCTAGGGAAAGTATTTGGTTGGTTGAAAATTGGATAAAGCTGTCAATGACTCCTGGGCCAGGGGTGGGGGGTGTTAAACTTACTGCCCATGATTGAAAATCAAAACAAATTTAGAATCAAATGTTTTCCTGCACTGTAAAATGCATCTTTGAGAAGATGCAGAGGAATAGAGAAATGGAAATCACGTAAAAAACATTTCCTTTCTCTTGCATCAGATTGGCTCGTTGTCTGTGACTTTTCGAGATAAAATAACTTTGGTTTTCAGACCCTGTGTCACATGCCCTCCTGTCCCCTTCCCATACCCCCAGCTGCCTGAAGACCCCTCACTAGCTCTGGAAGCCTGCCTGCACGGAGGCAGTTCGCCCATCACCCAGACTCCCAAAGCGGGAAATTCTGCCTCGTCCTCCCTCAACAGTATGAGGAAGCAATGAAGATAACTCTTGCTTCTGGAAGAGAAAAGGGAAAGCTGCACATTCTCAGAGTTCTCACAAAGCCAAAGAGACCCATCAAGATCCACCAGTCATCGTAGGCATTTAGTGGCCGTTAACATCGACGGAAACAGAGCACGCGTCCCAACCCTGCTCTACTTGAAGCAAAGTTACTTGTCTTTGGAACTCTGCCCTCGTCAGGCTGCCAGCTCATGAGGGAAGGTGCAATGTCTGACCCATTTTGTATCCGCCAGAGCCTGACAAAACAGTCTTTTCCATAGAAGCACTCCATCAACTCCCAGTCGAATTGAACCTGGGGCCAAGCAGGAGGTCGCACAGCTCATTAGTGGTAAAGCGGTGGTCCTCTGGGATCCCACTCCAGTGCTCTTTCAACTTTACCACACCCCTCCCACTCAAAAACTCCGCTGATATTCCTTCTTTTAGATGGCAAGCATGTTCACTAGCGTTTCACCAATAACCATCCGCACCCAAATGGGTCTGGTCTCTTTCTTCCTAATTCATGCCGAGCGATATCTACAAGCCATGCACACGGTATGATATCTACAAACCATCGCTAAGCTTATAAAACACAGAGAAAATCATCTCCTGAATTAACTAGACTCTTTGACGTTGAAGGACGGGACCCACAAATCATCTTCAGTGAAGGGACTTGGCTTTAAGAAGATACAGAGGACTGAGGTAACCCGAAAGCATGAGAACTGTGGTGCACGCACCCTTGGAGATGCACGCATTCTTGGAGGTGCACCGTGGGCCTCAGGGCAGCTCAAACAGTGCTGGCTCCATGTTGTTCAGAACATGCCCCAAACTCTAGTCCCACGTCACTTGATTTTCCTGGCCCAAGAGAATTCCGTTGGGTCAGTTTGCCTCCGTCCAGTAAGAAACCATCTTGTTAAGCAGAATTTCTCACCTAATGGTTCTTCCTGGTATACATCCTTTGGTTTAGTCACTGAATCTGGACCTGATATCTGGATAACCTAGAAAGCAAGTCTGGCTCTTAAAGGAGTCTATGACTCCTCTCCAGGACATCCTCCCTAATAAACAGAAACTCTGTTTTCAACTTTCCAGTAAGCATTAATATCTGTTTTCTTCCCAATTTTTCTTCATGTCTTCATTCAACTCTTTTTTTCAAGACTTTATTTATTTGTCAAAGAGAGAGAGAGAGCACAGCAGGCAGAGGGAGAAGCAGGCTCCCTGCCGAGCAAGAAGCCCAATGCAGGACTCGATCCCAGGACCCTGGGATGATGACATGAGCCAAAGGCAGATGCTTAACTGACTGAGGCAACCAGGTGTCCCTTAACTCTTCTTTCTTCCCATCACTTCTATCTTTTACTCTTCAAGACAACTGCTCACATTACTCTGTCTCCATTCTCCCAGTTTCTAGAAGGCCCTTCTTCCATCACGTCTAAACCAGCACCCAGAATCCCCTGGGCCTGCGTGTGCAGCATTTCCTTGCCCTGCCCTGCATCAATTCATCATCCATCTCGCCAGAAGCTTCTCAGAAATCTGCGGGTGGCTTCCGGCATGAAATTCCTAATGAAGGCTCCCTGGGTTCCCATGCCATCTGGTGCTTCTGTTACTCCTGCTCACTGTCGAATGGGGAATATACTCTTCGCTCTAGATAAGCAAAATTATCTGTAACACCCTGGAGCTCACTTACTCACTTTTCTCAGAGCCGTCGCATCCAGCCAACGACCTTCCTCCCCTTCACCATCCTTCAAAAGCCTACTGAACAGGATAGCCACATTGAGTGCCTCCCCAGGGATCTACTATCCATGCAACAGCCAATCTGTGCAAGGCTGCATTTGGGATCTTGAGTTCTACAAAGTAACTCTGCTAGCCTTCTAGTCCCCTCCACCTCCACGTAAGCCCATCATCAGCTCTCTCACCCGAAGAAACAGGGAAAGGGGAGCGGTGAGGAGACCTTCACCTAACAAGGTGACTTGACTAAAGTTCCAAAGAAAAGGAAGAACCACTCACATGGAGACCTAGGAGAAGAATATTCTAGGCAGAGAGAACACTGATGCAGAGCCCTGAGTGCAGAGATGCCTGACGTGATAAAGAAATGACAGGAGACCATGTGGCTGGGACGGAGGGAACAAGATCAACAGATGCAAGGATAAAAGAGAGATGAAATAGACAGATAGATACATAGATAGATAGATACATAGATAATGGAATATTACTCAGTCACGAAAAAGAATGAACTCTTGCCTTTTGCAATGACACGGTTGGAGCTAGAGAGTATAACACTAAGCAGAATTAAGTCAACCAGAGAAAGACAGATACCATATGATTTCACTCATAGGTAGAATTTAAGAATCAAAACAAATGAACACATCGAAAATAAGGAGACAAACCAAAAAATGGACTCAACTATGGAGAACAAACTGGTGGTTACCAGAGGGGAGGTGTGTCGGGGAAATGGGTGAACAAGGTCTTGGGGATCAGGAGGGCACCTACCGCAGTGAGCACTGAGTAATGTATGGAAATGTTGACTCACTAAACTGTACACCTGAACCTAATATAACACTATGTTAAATATGCTGGAATAAAAATAGCAATAATAATAATGAAATATAATAGAAAATAGCAATAACACACACAGGAAATGAGGTCACAAAGGCCTTGGAAGTCGCTCACAGGTTGGAGCAGACAAGTGACACGATATGATTATCACCAGAGCCTTCTACTGACTGTCAGGGAGGTCACAGCAGGAGCAGGGAGATCTGCTAGGACATTGTTGCAATCACATTGGTGCTTTGGACTAAGGCGGTTGCATGGGAAGCCATAGGGAAGGGTGAAACTCTGGGCATACTTTGGAGGGAGAGCCAACACGATTCTCTGGATTGAGGATAAAGCATGAGAGTACACGTCAGGTGTCAGTACAACTCCCAGGGCCTGAGATTTCGGGCCAACAGAATTGCCAACACTGCCCCAGGGCAGATCGCCCCACTTCCCCGTCACACTGACTCTTCCTCGATTTGCAACCCTGGAAGTAAAGGGAGACAGCTCATATAAAAGAGACCCATGAGGGGCACCTGGGTGTCTCAGTGGGTTAAAGCCTCTGCTTTCGGCTCAGGTTGTGATCCCAGGGTCCTGGGATCGAGCCCTGCATAAGGCTCTCTGCTCCGCAGGGAGCCTGCTTCCTCCTCTCTCTCTTTCTCTGCCTACTTGTGATCTCTGTCTGTCAAATAAATAAATTCTTTAAAAGAGACCCATGATCCAATAGGAACCAGAGGGAGGAGGCAAAGACCCCACAGGTTTTTCTGGCCACAGTTGCTGGAAGAAGAGCGTTGCCTCTACCTGAGGTTAAAAAGCTCATCTCACCTTGTGAGGAGCCTTCGTCCCTGACTGTCCAATATTCAGCTCCAGAACCCACAAGCTCCAGCCCGACTTCCTAAAATAGGGGTCTGGAAGATCAATAAAGCCCTTCGGCTTATTTGAGTGGGTTTCTCTTCTTTGGAATGACACTGCTTGTGAAAAGAGAGTCCGAAAAAAGAAAAAAAGAAAAGAAAAAAAGACGGGGCCCCTGCTCTGCCGATTCATCTCATTCTGTGGTACCAGGCTCTGTATCTGCTGCATCAGCTTCCAAAGAGAATGCAATATCCCCTCAACCAACAGAATGAACAGTAAATGTACAAAACAGCCCGCATGCATCAAAGTTGAAAGCAACAGAAATCTGCCTCTGACTGGCTTAAGCTAAAAGGGGAATGCACACTGCCCACCAGGTGAGAAGTCAGAGCTGACTCTTCCAGTATGGTGCCTTCAAGTTCAAATTATACCATCAGGTATCTGTCTGTTTGTCTGTCGTCTATCCATCCATCCATCCATCCATCCATCCATTGATCTCTTGGTGTGCCTACTTCCGTGTAGACATTCTCAGACAGATTCTACCCACATGGTAAGAAAGACAACGCCCAGCATCTCTGGGCTTTGATCTGTCGTGGAGAGACTATCCCCTCTCACAATCCTTATCATTTTGGGGGGAAGGTTTCTGTCTGGCCTGCTCAGATCCCCTGTCAGCTCGTGGGGAGAGTGGCACTGCAAGCCCTTCCCTGACTGACCCATTGCATGGGTGCAAGAGTGGTAAATTCCAGAAGGGAGGGGTCATCAGAGTCAGACAAAAAGGTAAGAGACACTGGCTGCCTATAGGTCCTTATTCTAATGTATGAAAATGGTTTTCTCTGTGATTTGCAATTGACATTACAATGAATGTGAGCATATACATCACCACAAAGAATGGCAGGTGTTTCAGTATGTTTAAAGGAAGTTTTCCTTTACACACACACACACAGAAATACAAGGACTCCAGCAAAGGTGTTAACTTAAAAATTCATTTGAAAGGGTACAGGTAAGCATTTCACAGGGATGTAAATCAAGTGTGACTTCCATAGCTACTAGGGTCAGCTAGCTCTTCTTTTTTTAAAACTGTGTGTAAGTTGTGAGGGAAACACTCCTTGGGCTGGGCTGGGAATGGGTTTCAGTGCTGTCTTGCTCAAGGGACATTTTTTTAGACACTAAACTCTTTCTGCTTAGGACAAAAAAAGCAAGGATTTTAAGAAATGAATGAAACACAAATGAATTTCCCAACGCTAGGAAAATAAAAGCCTCTGGGTCTGAAATACAGTGTGGAGAGTCCAGGTCATGAGAAAAAAAGGAGAGTCATTCAAACAAAGATACTCAAGAGACCTACAAAAGTGTCTCATTTTGTGAGCATTACACATATGAGGGAGGGGGAAATTTGTTGGATATTGATTTATGCACAAGGCCACCAAATGTAACTTTTTGTGGGTTTGGGGTTTTCTTCCTTTTCTCTTTCCTTCTTTCTTTCTTTCTTTCTTTCTTTCTTTCTTTCTTTCTTTCTCTCTCTCTCTCTCTCTCTCTTTTTTTTTAGGAAATGTATTTGTTACTTTTGAAAGGAGAATGAAAGCCAACCCTCAGTCCCTTAGGCACTAACCGCTCTGCTGTGAGCCACCCAAAATCCTTTCCCTCGGTGACAACTTTGCCCAATTACATAATCCTGAGGAGAGCACAAGAGAGGAAGAGGTAAAGCTTTAAAACATCAGCTTGGGCAGGGAGGAAGGAAATCCACCAGCTGAAATGAGAGTTAGGGGCAGAAGACTTAAGGCTATCCTCAATCCCCAGATCCTTTTGTAATTTACAAGATTGTCAGTTCATCTCCTGGGAGCCTTCCTCGGCCTTATTAGGAGAGGAGAAGGGCCCCTGGGCTGGGTTGGGGAGAGGAACCAGAGGTAGTGATACTCAAGGGAAATAAAATCCTCTAGAAAAAAAGGCATAAAGTACTAACAACTAAGAATTCCCGAGGCCTTTTACATTGCTTAAGTTTGGATAAAATGTCTTCTTTATAAAAAAAACACACCAGCTATTTACATGTTGTTTCTTAAAATAACGTCTACTTACTTAACTAAGAATGTATATTTTCCTTTAAGTGTTTATAGAATAGGGGTCCCTGGTTGGCTCAGCCGGTTAAGCATCTGTCTTTCACTAGGTCATGATCCAGGGTCCCAGCATCAGGACCACAGGGGGCTCCCCGCTCAGCAGGGAGTCTGCTTCTCCCTCTGCCCCTCCCCCCACCTGTTCACGTGCACCCTCTCTCTCTTTCTCTCTCACACTCTTTCTCTCAAATAAATAGGTAAAAAAATAAAAATAAATGTTCTGAGAATGCAGAATTAGGTGGGGTACAAAAAGAGCCGCCGTTACCTTCTCCACAGTAACCCTGTAGCAGGCCAGTGTGTAACTTCTAGACATTCTTCTCTGTAGTTGTACCCATGCATACAAGCACGCAGACATGTGCACACACCCATGTATGCATCCATGCACACAGAGAGCAGGTATATGAATAGAATTAAAGCATATGGATGATTCTATGTACACTTTTTCACCTAAAAATATTTCTTATAAATCTTTCCGTGTCAGTTCTGCAGACCTACCTTGTTCTCTAACACTGAGGCATATTATTATATAGTATTATCTACATCACAATTTATTCCCCTAATGATACGCATTTAAATGGTTTCTAGTTTTTTCCTATTATAAACAACGCGCACTGAAAATGGTTATCGATGCTTCTTTGTACACCTGTGCAAAGAATCCTCTCAGACAAAAACCTAGAATTGAAAGTAATGACATCATTTTTACTTTTGAGGCACCCTGCCAAATACACATTTTTACTTTTGATATACATGGCCAAACTGACCTCCAAAAGACTACATTTTATACTCCCTCAACGTTGAAAGCAACAGAATTGTTTCCTTTTTGATTTCCAATCTAATGGATGAAACTGTGATCATTGTTCACTGCTTACTAATTAGATTAAGTATCTTTCACATTTGAATTGGTCACTTTGAAGTCTGTGACCTCACTGTTTCTATTTTCCCCATCTTTCCACTTTTTTTCTTTTTCTTATTTATTTGTATGAGCTCTTTATGTATGGTGGATAATAATATTTATCTAATTGTGTAGCTTGCAAACACTTTACTCAGATTGTTGTTCATGTCTTAAACATTTCACTGTATTAAAACTTCAGATTTTTAATGTAACTTAAAAAAAAAAAAACTTTCTCTTGTATGGTTTCTGTGTTTTATAACTTAATGCTTAGAAAGTCATTACTGGGGAGCAGGAGCGGGGTGGGGGGGGTGGTGCCTAGGTGGCTCACTCAGTTAAGCATCTGGCTTTGACACAGGTCATGATCTCAAGGTCCTGTGATTGAGTGCCATGTCCGGCTCCCCATTCAACAGAGAGCCTGCTTCTCCCTCTCCTCTGCCTGTTGCTCCCCTTGCTTGTGCTCTCTCTCTCAAATAAATAAATAAAATCTAAAGGAAAAAAAGGCTGAAAATTACACTATGGTTTTGAGCTTTTTTCCTAATGCTTATATAGTTTTTCCTTTAGATTCAGTTTTTTAAACCATATGAAATAATGGGAGATTGAAATGTTCTTTCCTTCTTATTGTCCTGACATGATTTACTGAATTGGTCATCTCTTCTTGGAAGTGTTACCTTTGTTATACTCTTAATGCCTATGTAAACATAGTACATGCATCTGTGTATAGATTCATTCCATTGATCTATTTCTCTGTTCTTGAGTTACGAACACACTACTTTAATTACCACCATTTTAAAGTATGTTTTGATATAAAGTAGGATAACTCTGTCCCTGTTAGCTTGTTTCTAATAAGAATCAAAAGATTATTAGAAACAAGCTACTTGACATGAACTTGTACATGGGCTTGTCAAGTTTCATGGAATATCTCCTTGTAATTTTTCTGAGAATTGCACTGAATGAATAGATTACTTAGAGAAGAACTGACAGTCTTCACAATTTTGAGTCTACCATCCAACATGGTGTATGTCTTTTTATTCAAGTTTTCTTTTGTCCTTCAATAAGATGTTACAGTGTTCTTCATACTGGGTTTTTTTCTAGACTCTTTTACTACTGTCATTAAGATGTTTTTGTGACATTTCCTAATTGTGTATTAGAGTCACACGAGATTACTAAAATTTCATCCATGCCCCCAGCAACTATTGTTAAATGATTATTCTGGGACACTGCGCAATCCTGATTACCTAGTGGAGGCATACAGACAAATAATTGACTTCTGTGTTATTTAAAGATAAACCGAGGCATGTTAAAAAACGTATAAGAGCTTATTTTTGCAGAAATCGACTCAAATCAGGCCGAGCCAAACCAGAAATGGTCAGGAATGATCCACTGACAGGATCGGAAAAGACTTACACAGACGTTACAGAAGCCGAGCAAAAAAACAATTGGACTGGTATAGTTTAAGTGTTTGCCTTATTTGGAAAAGCCATACTTGGTTATTTTTGATTGGTTGTCCTCTGGCTTCCAGCTCTTAACCTTGAAGCATTCACAAGCTTGGCTTTTGGTTTTGCTTCCATAGACTATGAAGGCTTCAGAACCACCTCTGCCTAATGGCTTCCCTGTTTCATGAATTTAACAGTATTCTTAATCTCTATAAGAGAAGCTACAGGATGAAATATCAGTGAATAAATTTTTTTAAGACTTTATTTATTTATTTGACAGAGATCACAAGTAGGCAGAGAGAGAGAGAACCAGGCTCACTGCCGAGCAGAGAGCCCGATGAGGGGCTCCATCCCAGGACCCTGGGATCATGACCCGAGCCAAAGGCAGAGGCTTAAAGCACTGAGCCACCCAGGTGTCCCATCAGTGAATAAATTTTAATAACCCAGGTTGAATGGATACATGAGCCAGAAAGCTGAAAGAAAAAACAAAGGACTTAAAAAAAAATTAAAAAAAAAAAAACCCAAAAAACTCTTGAGCACATTTCAAGCTCATTTGTAGTGTCTTCTATAGAAAGTCAGACAGTAGACATTTCTTCACTACTGAGTAGTAGAAAAGGCTTTGCTTTCCTGTGGTCATGTGCTTTTTCCTCACAAAGAACCAAAAATATGCAAGGGCATATACTCTTCCCCAACCCGCCTTTCTTCTGCATCTAATGCCAGGAAGTTCAGAGTTAACTTGCTTGGTCAACCGCAGTGAGTGTCCATTATTCCTAGTCCTCTCCTCCCCACCTACCCGGCCCAGTGTTTGCTTTTGTTCATGTTTTCAGTGTGTATTTCCTATAAAATTGCTTGATCTGGGAAGCAAGGCAAGGAAAGAAGAGAAAATATTTCTCAGCATCTAGGACACTAGTTGGTATAAACAGAATTGAGGACAATGTCAGTCAGCTCTGCGCCTTCACCCACACCCCCCAGTCTCAGGCGCCCCCCACTGCCACCCAGCCCAGGTTCAGAGAGACCCAGAACTGCTCTGTACTGACTACAAGGCCCTCTGTCTGGGGTTGAGCCTCTTGCCCCAAATTACCTTTGGCTCCTCAGTCAGCAGCCAAGTTCTCATGGAGCCACAAAGGACAGACAGTCCTGAACCCTTTTATCATGAAGACAGTATTTTATTGAGTTGTTTGTTGTTGTTTTTTCATTTTTCTAGGTGTTTGTAAGGAGAAAAAAACCTTCTCTCCAGGCCTGAAACACCTTTCAAAGCTGCGTGCTCAAAGCAAACAGCTTTTCTCATTCTGTTTATGTGTTTGGGCCCCACAATTTTGAGTGACTCAGATGTCAAAAACCAATTCCGATCTGGGGGAAGGGCTCCCGTGCCCTAATTTAGCGGATTTTTCACATTGCGAAGCCAAGGAGACAGAAAATGCTGAAAAGAAGCTGGGGACCAATTTCAACCTGAGCTACAGGTTTGCATTTTTCCGTGTCTCTGCATTCCCTTCCTGTCTCCACCCTGCCATCCACACCCCCCCCCCCCCCCCCCCAACTTAGCTTTTCTATTGCAAATGATCAGGGACAGGGATTTGAATCAAAGCAGAAACTACTTCCTCTGTTCCTGACCTGCAGATGACTGCATCACAATCTGAAATATTTTGCACACTTACCACCAATTGTGAAATAAAGGAGCTTATCTGATGTATGTCATATGAGTAAAAGAAAATTACAAAATAATAGATAAAAATAAAGGTTTATTGTGCATGCAGGGGAAGTCATCACTGGATGAATAAATGGCCTTTAGGTTTTCATATCAACTGGGCTGGAGCAAGAGGACAATAACAAAGGATTTACACCCCCCCACCACCACCCCACCCCAAAAAGTGATCACCACAACCTTTGCAACAGATTTCTGACCCTTGAATAATGCAGAACCCGGAAACTAGCGGAGCTAAATTTCATCACAGATAGAGAGAGGTGATTCTTCCACTACAAAAATTTCTAAAAGATTCAACTAACAAATTTTCAACCCAAGTAGCTCCAAGAGAGCTCTCCCACGGAGTTCAGTGAATGACAGTCATTGTTCCTTAAAACAGACTCCTGTGTTTGGAGACTCCTGATTGCAGGATAAGATGTTTTTTTTTTTTCTTTTTTTTTAAATCTGAGGACTCCCAAAGTGGCTTGGGAAGGGAGAACATCCCAGCGTTTTCATAACCGGCTCTGTTTAAACCCTGACCTTGATAAAGAAGTCTTTTTTTTCTTTCCCCCTCGGCATCTTTACTCTTTAATAGCGTTGCCCCTGACCACAGAAGCAATGTGTGTTCCCTTAGACGTTCTGCAAAATGCTGAAAATCGCAGGGAGGAAAAAATTTGAATCGCTTGCTCTTCCAGCACGCCTCCATTAATGTTCTTAACTGACTATTTACATTTAACTGTTGAGTCTTCGGGCCTATACGTTTCAGTGTAGATATTCAGTCTCCCACAAAAATGAGAACATACCATTTTTGGTTTTTCATAAATGGTTAAAAATCCTTACCATTGTGGTTGCTGTTAGATGCCATCAAAAGCTGCATCAGAATGTCTTCAATTCATCCCTTCTCACGGGGCATTTGGGTTTTTCTTGTCAACATAGAGGTCATGGCTAAAGTCATAAATGATGTAAAGTCTAACTTAATTCACTCCAAAGGGATATTTCCACCCCAGTGACCAAGAATCCTCTTGGGGCAGAAGCCTGATGGGGGAAAACAATAAAAGGAAAACATTTTACATAGTTTTAGGGAATTTGGCTAAACCAGAATCTAGTGCCATTTTTAAAATGCCAATGACTAGCATTTTGTTGGCTTAGATACACAGGGAAACAACCCACCAAAATGAAAAAAAAATTCTCTCTTTCTCTATGAAAGTGCTCTGTCCCCTTTCTCTGAGGAAGAAAGAAAGAAAGAAAGAAAACCATCTGAACCTTTACATCCCTTTTTGGCAATGAACTCCCAACATTTTAATGTCACCTCCTCTGTAAAACATCCCCGAGTCCCCTCTGTTAGCCCCTGCTCCCCCCACCCCTCCCCCAACCCCACCCACCCCTCCCTACAAACACTGGCTCTGCTCCTGCTCTCGCCAGTGATCACTGCTTTCTGCTAAGCTGGGGCTGCTTTAAAGGAACCTGTTTCATCTTTCCTCCCAGCTTCCTTTCCACCAGGGTCTACATCCTATTCAATCTGGCAGCCCAACACAGTAGGCACATAAATATTTGTCGAATGATTCTTTCAAGGCACCTTGGCAAGGGTCTCAGGGTGTTTCTTCTGCATTTAGGTCTCTCACAGGCTGGAGGCCACAGTTTAACAAAGCTAGGGCAAGGTCAAGGGGAGCCTGAGAAGGCAGCTTTCAAGTTGAGTAATGAAAGGCAATGTTAATTACTGACATGGGCCATTTAGAAGGAAGAAAAATGCTATCACTTACTAATTTTGCTGAAATGAACACACTCTTGTCAGTGGCTAATAGTTAACAAAGCCCATCTTTTCTGAAGACAGAGCAAGGAAATCCCAGTAAAGGACCTGAGTAGACACAGTGCAAGGCAGCTTCCCGCCCCACATGTCTGCACTGGCCAGAGATAACATGTCTTTCTTTTTTTGGTGGTTCACGTATAAAGTTAGACAGAAAACCATGCTTGGGAAGTTAAAAGGTTCATTTGTACCAAGATGTTTATGATGGGCTTATAGGGGGCCTCTGTCACAAAAGCCCAGCTCAGGAATCAGGTTTACATGTTAATGGGGTTGGGGGGTGTGGGTAGAAAGAGAAGAGAAATCAGCATGTGGAATGGGAATTCCTCCTCCTTTTAGTGGGAAACGCTAATTTAATCAAGAAGAAAGGGTTTGTGGTCCCTGGCATTCTCCCTGGGCTTTCAGATTCCTGGATAATCTTGGGTAGAAGTTCATAAATGCTTCTCAAATGCTCCCATGCTTTCAGTCTGAGCACTGGTTTTGGCAGTTGTGAACTTCAAGTGGACCTATTTAAGCTGATCAGAGGAAACAGGCTGACAGTGAGCTGATTAGAAACCCTTCTTTAGAGGGGTTTCTTAGAGACCCTTCTTTAAAGAGGGGAAGGCGTTCTTAACTTTTTTCCCCTGGGCTTTGGAGAGGGCCCTGGGAGTGGGTCATAAAGAAGAAGGGGAGGGGGAGGGGAGCATCCATCCTAGAACAGGAAGAAAAACAACCTCCTTGCCAGACCTTTGCCAACCTTCTTGTTCTTGTCAAGCTCTGCTCTGAGGGAATGTTTGAAGATAACAGGAAAGGAAATAATGAGATGATATGGCAAAGATGAGCTAGACTTGAAAAGACGAGTACAAGCTGTTTCCTTGACCTGGGCTTATCTCAAGCCTGCCAAAAAAATAACCATGGATCAGGGGCCCATGAATAGGTTAGAAACATCAGAGTAAAATGTCTCCTTGAATAATAAAACAATATCCGAGTTCGTTTAGAAAACAACATGACATACGGGGCAGCCAGTGACACTGCATCCACACAAAGGTGTGTGTTTGTGTCCAGGGATGAAAGGTTGGGTGGGAGGGTGAGTCCTTTCCAAACGCGGACTGTTTATTAGGAGTGAGGAGTTCCATTTGAGAAATGTTATAAACATATTAAACATTCAGAGGGAACATTTCAAAACCTCGGGGTGGTGGGGACTGGATTAGGAGTTGCTGACAGTCACACACGCATGGAGGAGAAGGAGAAGTTTCCATGGCAAATTCTCAATAAATGAGTAAGTTACCCTCTTGCGATCCGCAGAGCCCTTATCAGCAACAAAAAAGCTCAGGTGAAGGATTTGTTTTCCAAACTGATAGCCCACAGCGGACCTAAAATAGAGCAGGTCCTCGGGAGTGGGGGAGACCAGAACCCCTGGAAGAAGCCCACAGCCCCTCGAGCCCCTTGGCAATGCCCCGCTGGCCTCGGGGTTGCCATCTGCTAGAACAGAATGACAGTTTAGATTTTGAACCTAAAACTGAAAATGAAGTTTACAAATTAGCTTTGAATAAATATTATCCTTCCCATCTCCAGAGAAGAGCTGCAGCCAAATTAGAAAAAGACGCAATTCAGCTCCTAAATACAGAGAACCAAACCTAAGCCAACCTAACCTGACAGAGGGCTCTTGCTCTACCAAAATAGCATGGTGATGTCATGCTTTTCATCACCCCTCCCCCCAGAAAACCACCTATCCCTCCTAAAAATAGCTTGATGTAGTTCTAAGGGAAAAAAGGAAGAAGTTGAAATAAAAGGAAAAAAATGTTTTCAACTTTAAACCAGAGAAAAATAAAAGTCAATCTTTTCCTTCCTGTTTAATCATCTCCCTGATTCTGTGCACGTGTTTGTGTGTGTGTGTGTGTCAAAATCCCCTTAAAATTGTACAAGAAGGAAAAATCATTTCCAAAATAATTAAATTTATGGAGTCTTCTTTTCTTTTGTTTTTTCTTTTTTTTAAAGATTTTATTTATGTATTTGACAGAGAGAGACACAGAGAGAGAGGGAACACAAGCAGGGGCAGTGGGAGAGGGAGAAACAGGCCTCCTGCTGAGCAGGGAGCCTGACATGGGGCTAGATCCCAGGACCCTGGGACCATGACCTGAGCCAAAGGCAGAGGCTTAAAGACAGAGCCACCCAGGAGCCCTGGAGTCTTATTTTCTGAATTCATCTCATTTTAGTAGATTTTCCCTTTGTTTTTCACCAGTCAAGGCATTTGCTTTGGGATTTTACCAAATTCTTACTTTGGAGCTCTTTTAAAAATGTTATCTGTGGAGGAAAAGGAACAAATTAAGGAGATCACTAAGTGTCAGGAGCCTAAATCAATGGTTCTTGATGCTTTGGAACCCCAGGAGACATGTCAGGCTTATCAAATAGGGAGGCACACCTGTTACATCCTTTTGAACAAGGCATCCGCATTGTTCAAAAGGAACCTAGGCGGTGCTGGGACACAGTCAGCAGTGAGAGCTGCTGAACAGACTGGATTCTAGAGAGCAGGCTCCTGTGTCCCCATCCCCACACCTGGGACCTGGGTCTTGTCCCAGCCCTCACTGATACAACCGAGGTCAGCTATTCTGAGATATCCATGATTTTATTTGATTTTTTTAAAGATTTATTTTATTTATTGGGGTGGGGACAGGGGAGATAAAGACAGGCTCAGCTCAGAGCCCCATTTGAGGCTCAATCTTATGACCCTGAGATCATCACTTGAGCTGAAACCAAGAGCTGGACACTTAACCAACTGGGCCACCCAGGTGCCCTGAGATTCATGATTTTAGAATCACCCTCCCCTCAAAATAGTTTAGCCTCCCTCTCCCACTTCCTTTGTTTCTCCTAAATTGCTGCTGATTTTCTTTGTCCCAAAATCCGAGCTCCCTATGAAAAGGAGGGAAAGTGATGGAGATGGAGAAAAACCTGACCCAAGACTCCAACGGAAGATGAGCCAGGAGGCCCCCTGCCAGAAATGGAAAACTGGACTGGCTGAGTCTTGCCTGGAGACAAGCAGAGTGAGGGGCCACAGGGAGTCACCTGGGACGCCCCACCTACCCTGCCCTTGGGGAGTCCATTTAACTAATGGCTAAGTGACAGAAAACCCAGGTCAGACAAGTGATTCCTAATAATAAAAATCTCTCTCCTTTTGAGACTTAACTATATCAAAGTCCTGCCACATCTATTATCTGTTTTTATAACAAATCCCATAAATAACCATATGTTCATACAAGATCTACAAACCAAGCAAATATAATATTGCTATCATTTCCTAGCTTAAGAGAAACACAGGAGAATTTTCATGGGATTATGAAATTGATTTTTAAATACCAGTGTTTATAATTTATTTTTTAATCCTCACTTATCAAATATCTGCCCAAGTTATCTTGAAAGCCAAATTGTTTGGCTACAGTGGATCATGGCGGGCAGAGTGTGCACTGGTGGGTGTGGGGGGTGAAGCCTTGAAGGGTGGGGTCATGTTTTCAAATTTCTGTCTTCAGTCAGAGCTTCCGTGAAACTTAAAGACACAGAGTCAAGGATTTTTTACCTCCTGCTCAGGCATGCATCCCTCTGTGGACATGCAGACTGGATGCTGAATGATATGCTTAGATTCATGAAATTGCCTTCTGCTCTGTCTCCTTCCAATGAGGTCCCTCTCCTCCCAAACTCCCAACCATCTTGGCTTCCAGTCTTTCACCACCCCCTTGGGCTCCTCAGACACCCTCAAATTCTATGAGACTCATCCAGGGGTCTCCACCACATGACTGGGCTAGTGGGGACAAGGATGGGACAATGTCACGCAGACTACCAGTGACACAGAAAGTCAGAGAAAGGTGGGTTCCCTCCACCACGGACCTACTGGGAAGATGTCAAGAGACGAGGCAGATTCAAATGTGGGCTTCACAGGAAGGATTAGGCTGTGGGGAGGGGACCTTGGCTTTGCATCAGGATGCGTTCCAGGCTTGCCCCACAGCAGCGCTGGGACACAAGTGAATGTGGGGTGGGGTGTGGGTGCCCCAGGGAGGAATAAAGCAATCAGAAGACTCATTCAAAGGTGGACCTTCTCTGGGAGACTCTTAGAAATAGAGATGGAAGGAAAAGGCTGAAAACTTGGTGAAGCCTGAATGCCAAGCTGAGGGCCTCGGGAATCATCCAGAAGGCAACTGAGAAGGCACTCCTGGCTTTTAAAGAAGAGAAAGACATGTAAGAGACTCACACTGGCAGTCAAGCACACAATGTGTCAGAACATCAGTAAATTTGCCATCTGGGTCTGAGGCAAAAGGACCTCTACAAAGGTTTATTGATAAGTGTGTTGCTTAAGACTGAGCCAGAGGCCCCTGGGCGGCTCAGTAGGTTAAAGCCTCTGCCTTCAGCTCAGGTCATGATCTCAGGGTCCTGGGAGACTGCTTCCTCCTCTCTCTCTCTCTCTCTCTCTCTGCCCGCCTCTCTGCCTACTTGTGATCTCTCTCTGCCAAATTAAAAAAAAAAAAAAAATTAAGACTGAGTCAGAAGTCTCACCACAGTCAAGCTAGATTAGGGCTGTCCCTGGCCTTCAACCTAGCCGGTGCACCAAGACAGCCACTGAAGAGATAAAGCTCATTGGACCCAGGCCTTGTTTCTGAAGTTAGGTGAGTTGTTACTCACAGGACCGAGTCTCTCAGAATATGCGTGCTGGCTGATGTGGTGGCTGCTTGCCCCCTCCCATCACCAGTAACTTCAGTATGGAACTGTTGAAAGATATTAGAATCATAGACCGTTGGGATTCGACACAATCGGACGAACCAGGTTGTGGCCATAACACGCTAGCATGTCATTTCACACATTTGCGAGAAAGCAGACCCCAGCTCTAGCAGAGGGAGGGAATGGAACAGAAGGGAAGCATCTCCCCACCCAGAACACCAGCTCCTTCAACTCCCATATCTTCCAGAGGCCCTAGCTGAGAGGCAGGGACATTACATGGTGTGTCCACGATCACGCAGGTATCCGGGAGCCCAGGGAAATTTACCAGCAGATGGAAATATACAAGGAAAGTTCATCTTTGTATCCGTAACGCAGGAAGCTTATATATTTATAACCTCCCTATGTAGTTCCATTATGTGCATACATGTGTCTGTCTATAAATACATATTATATCCGCAAAAGTCTCCATGGTAACTGAGGCCATCAAAGAGTGAATAAATGTACAACCTAATTTGGCATCCAGACAAGGCAGATAGCAAAGCTCCCCTTTGATTCCCTTACTTAGAGGGAAAATATTAGCGATCTTTATCACGGGGCTCCCTGAGGAGCTGCAATCTGGGAGCAGAAAGGGGTGAACTTTTAAATAGCACTCACATTTATGAACACACCACGCTTCCCCCCCAAGTACAAGGAACTACAAAGCATTCCACTCTTAGAATGCAAGTTCCCATCCTGGGATGTTTTCACTTAAAACAGGCAAGAATGGGTTGCATTTAGCACCAAGGGGCAGCCCTGCTGAGTGAGGCCCTGTGGTTTGTTTCCAAGGTATGGCCTCTAAGACTCCCCATTCACAGGATACCTGAGGATTTGGCTTTATCTGTGGGCAAGGGACCAGGCTCTGACAATCTACAGAACTTGCTCCCTTCTCCCCAGATAATGAGAAGATTTGAAAAGCCATTTAGTCATAACTCAGTCAGCCAGTTTTCCTCACCAGTGGGCCTTCATTTCTCCCCTGGGCGGGAGGGTGGGGAGGGGTGTGGCTTACAGGGACCCCAATGCCATCTGTGTTGAGGGACACTGCATGGAGGGCTTGCCGCTGACGGGATCCAAGCCGTGGCCCTCAAGTTCTTGGTAAAGATGGTGAGTTCTGTTTTAGCTCAGGCTAAGACCAAACCTGGAAGTGAAAAGACAATGCACACAGCCAATGTTGAGAATCCTGAAATAGAAAGCAGCTGTCTTTAAAGGAGACTTTGGCTGCCCCTTGGTACCAAGGGTGGCTGAGCAACAGTTACCCCTCCCGGCTCCTTTCCCCAAAGAGGATTAGTGTTCCTGAGAGAGAAACAAAAAGGAAGAAACCAAGAAAGAGCAATTCTGGAGGGAAAATGCTATCAAGCTCAGGACTGTGGAAGAACTCCAGCCAGCCAGCTTGTGAACGAAGGATCTAGAATCTGGTGCTTGTGATCCCTTAGAGATCTTAGATCGGTATCATTTCAGCCCTATTCTGTAGAAATTTGGTCAGGTATTTTTTAAAAAGGGTCTTTGGCAGAGAAAGGCCAGCTGGTGGAGCGTTCCACTGAAATGCATATGGTTTGGATGACTTTCAGCAGAAATGAAAATGTAGACTTTTGAGATATACTTAAGAGATTTTTTTTAAACCATCCCAAAATATAGCTTGAAAGAGCAGAAAAACAATTGCACTAGGAAAATAAAATAAAATAAGGGGGAGGTGAAGGAAGAAAATGGGAGAGAGAAAGCAATGTAAAAAGGCAAGTGAAACTCTGAAATTTTCCCCCAAGGAAGCCCTGGTTTTCACTTCTAATATTTAATAAATCTTTCCATATCACAAGAGCTCTGAGGACCAAAAGTTGACAGAATCAGGAAGAGCTTGAGAGTTGGAGAAAGTAATCTCCAGGGAGGTTCTGGTCTTAGGAAGAAAAGGTTAAGTTCTGGACACACAAGCTGGAGCCCAGGCTGAGGCTCCAGTCCCAGGGGCACACAAGTGAGCCTGCCTGGTGACGCCCTCCCACAGTGGCGACACATTCCAGAACCGGATCTGTACTTACACAGCCTTGCTTGTTGCCCATGCTGTCCCAGGATGCAGGGGACCAAGATGCCTTTATCCATTTGTGACCAGGGGGTCACATCGACAAGGAGCCAGGGGTGAGGAAGGAATGGAAGAAAATTATATGTTTGAAAGAAGATGACGGCGAGGCAGCAAAGATGAACATTTAAGATGGGGGGGAATGGAATACAGATCTAGAATTTCTAAATTACACTTGGCTCAAGGGTCTGGTTTACCACTAAAACAGTATAATTATAAAGTTGGCTTAAAACAGACCAGGGATCTAGTTACTAATTTCTTACTAGCAATAGCATCAAAACTCTTTCTGCTAGTAACTGGTCTCTTGACAAAAACCGTGTGTCTCATACGCCATGGGACCTATAGGGAGAGCTGGTTTTAATCAGGCAGATCTATAAAATGGTATGCAGTTGTGATCTCCCTTCTCAGATGTCGATCTGAGCAGAGGAGAAAGTAAGGGCTGGAACTGTCAAAGTAATGAGGAGAGGGGGAAAAAAAATATTTTACATAAGCGCTCCCTTGCTGGGCAGATGCACCACATAGGCTTAGTTTGTCAGAAACGTCAGTGGGAACCCTCTGGTGGATTTGAGAAAAATGACCAGAAACATTTCTCTTGTGTTCATGTTTTTGGACCGGATTCTGCATGGCCTCAAAAAAGGAAATCCTGGCCTGGTTAGAGCCTTCAGTGGGTGCTCAAATGCCCTGAATATTCATTGCAGAAACGTGTTCATTCTTACCTATTTTAGTTAGTAAGAACAGCAAGAATCAAAGGCACAGAAGGCTTGACTCCTGTTTACCTTGGCAATTACACAGTCAGAATTCAGAAGAAGACTGTGCACTTCTAAGGTACAAAATTCCTGTTTGAAGTTAAGGAAGGAAGGAAGGAAGGAAGGAAGGAAGGAAGGAAGGAAGGAAGGAAAAGGAAGAAAGAAAAAAGAAAGAAAGAAAGAAAGAAAGAAAGAAAGAAAGAAAGAAAGAAAGAAAGAAAGAAAGAAAGGGAGAAAGAAAGGAAAGGAAAGGAAGGCAACAAAAGGAAAGAAAGGAAACAAAAGGAAAGGAAAGGAAGGAAGAGAGAAACCTTCTCTAGAATTTATATATAGTAGGCATAGGTCTCCCTGTAAGTCCTCCTTCTGTTCCCTGGGGGAATGTACAAGTGTAGCTGAAACATCACCCCTGCCAACATGTGAGCCTTTTTTCAGAATCAGGACCCAAAATTCTTTTCTGATATAACTAATCAGTCAATGATTCCTCATGATTGACACTTGCCCTCTTTTTAAAGGCAGATCTCTGGTGAGAGAATGAAGGAAGTGGGCCAGATGGGTTGGGGAGAACACGGGAAAGTCGTGAAAAGATCATCCGTGGAGAGCACAGGGAGGGGGCGGATGACTGTTGGAGGCTCAGGGAGGTTGGGAATGGAATTAGATTTGGCCTCTGGGAAAGAGAAGATTCCCATACCTGGGTCTCCTAAGATGCTGCAAGTCCTCAAGAAATTGTGACTGCCCTTGTCTGATCTCTGGTGCAGATTCCTGGGACAGAGATCAAAAAGCAAATATAAAGAACAACAACAACAAACTTCAGTGAATACTTGGACATTCCCAAGGTATGTTCCCATAATCAAATATCATCCATTCATTTTTTTTAACAAATATATACCCACCACATATTGGAAACTATCATAGATAGTAGTGATTTTAAAAATTATTTTTATGCCATACTAATCATATCATAATGTACAATCATATGAACAAGGGGCATAAAAATGGTTATAATGAAGAGATCAGAATTTATAATTCCAGGAGTGACATTTGAGCCAGTCCTTAAAGGAGAACCAGAATCTGCTGAACTGATAAGCTGATTGTGGCCAGGAGGGCTAGCTAATCATGCATATTCATGATCTGCTTTTTCCCTTACTTGCACAGCTAGACTACATTTCCCAGCCTCCCTTGCAATTGAGTGTGGCCATGTGACTGAGGTCCAGCCAATAGTATGAGAGTGGAAGGGATATACATCATTCAGTCCTGACCATAAAAATCTCCTTGGTGTGCTTCTCAGGGTGCCTGAGTGGCTCAGTGGGCTAAAGCCTCTGCCTTCAGCTCAGGTCATGATCTCAGGGTCCTGGGATCAAGCCCCACATTGGGCTCTCTGCTCGGCAGGGAGTCTGCTTCTCTCTCTCTCTCTGCCTGCCTCTATGCTACTTGTGATCTCTGTCTGTCACATAAATAAATAATCTTTAAGAAAAAAAAAATCTCTTTGGTGTGCTCCTCAATGCTCTTTTCTCTCTTCATGAAGTTGAATGGAGGTGACCCCCACAGCCACTCTGGAAGCTATATACCAAACGTGGCAGATCCTCAACCAGTCTAGGTTCCCAAAAGACTGGTCACAGACACGTTCAGCCATACCATGCTGTTAGGTGAGCCAAAACAGGCTTCTCTTACATCTATGAACATGCATTTGTCTATTCAGTGTGGCAGTCAGCCTTCGTTATGAATAAAGTGTTGAAAGCATGGCACATGAAAAGCCACACAGGTGCTAAGGTGGAGGGCACATTCGAGGAAGTTCAGGAGAGGCCAATATGAAGCTGGAAAGATAGCAGAGTAAGGCCGACATGCTAAGTTTTGACTTCTAGAACAGGCCAGTGCTTTTGAACCAGTAGTGATATTTTGCCCATCACCCCCATCCTATAAGGAATATTTGCCAATGTCTGGAGCCATGTTTTGATTGTTATCCTGAGCAGGGTGCTGCTGCTGACATCTATAGTCCTACAAATCAAAGAATCATCTGGGCCAAATGTCAGCAGTACTAAGATGGAGAGATCTGCTATAGTCAATGGGTTATGGGCAACAATTCTTAAAAGAAGAGTGTTCCAATCATATTTGTGTTTTGGAGAGCTAATTCTGAAAATAACATTGAAGATTCATGGGAGAGGAGAGAGACAGGAGATAAGAAAAATAATTTCATCCTTTGTTTATCAAGTACCTATTATGTGTCAGTCACCAGGTACAAAGATGATAATAGTCTAGCAAGGGAAATAGTAATGACTTTTACAGGACTTGGGAAACTTGAACTCTAGCCTCAGGTCTATCTCCAGCAGGCATCAACTTCTCTGGCCTTTTGTTATTAGTTAGGAGCCTTCCTAAATAAAGCAAGAGAACATTCCAAGCCAGATCGGTAGGTAAAGTAGTGACAAAGAGGAACCTATTTGAGAAATGTGGTGAAAATGAAATAAATGTGACCCAGTCTGAGAGTGGCTGGACAAGTGGAGAGAAGTGAAAGCCATCTCTGAGGTCTATATCTTGGCAGCAGAACGGAGAGTAATGCTAACAACAAAATGGAAGATTAAGAGCTGACTCAAAATAAAAAATAAATAAATAAAATCAGAGCTGACTCAGAGGACTGTAATATGTGTTTTTCTTTTTGAGATCTGTCGAAGTCTGAGATTCCTATAAGACAGGTACAAACAACTCACATAAGAAAATTAACTTTTTAGAAGATTTTGTTCATTTATTTGTGTGAGAGAGAGAGAGAGCACTGGCAGAGTGGAGGGGCAGAGGGAGAGGGACAAGTAGGCTCCCTGCTGAGCAGGGAGCCCCATGCGGGGCTCAATCCCATGCGGGGCTCAATCCCTGGGATCATGACCTAGCCAAAGGCAGACACAAAACCATTGAGACACCCAGGTGCCCCAAGAAATGCTAATTTCTTATTAGAGGTGCCTGTGTGGTTCAGTCAAGTGTCCAACTTTTGACTTTTGCTCAAGTCCTGATCTCAGGGTTGTGATCTTGGGGCTGTGAGACTGAGCCCCATGTCGGGCTCCAAACTGAGCGGGGAGTCTGCTTGTGATTCTCTCTCTCTCCCTCTCCTTCTGCCCCTCCCCACCCCACTCGCCTGCTCTCTCTTTCTCTAAAATGAATAAAGCCAATCTTAAAGAAAAAAAGAAGTACTAATGTTCAATAAACATTTAAAAAGATATTTTACTTTGTTTACAATTGCAGAGAAGGATATTGAATCCAAATGCTCTTTTGTACCTTTCAGATAGGCAAAAAAAAAAAAATTAATTATTACTATCTAATATTAGCCCTGATATGATAAAACAGGAATTCTCAAGCCCTGTAGATGAACAAGAAAATTTATAAATTCTTTAATGAGAAAACTGATTATTGGCAGTTGAAAATAAATATATATGCACATATATTTATATATACATATATATACATATACGTTGGAATCCAGCAATTTCAATTCTAGGAATAAATCCCAAGAAAATAATCAAATAAATATTTTCCTGAAAGTATGCATATCCCAAGCATTTAA
Organism: Lontra canadensis; assembly: GCF_010015895.1. Taxonomy (NCBI): domain Eukaryota; kingdom Metazoa; phylum Chordata; class Mammalia; order Carnivora; family Mustelidae; genus Lontra; species Lontra canadensis. The sequence goes on from NW_022631146.1 coordinate 1,618,041, forward strand.
TATAATATTATTTATATTACATTGAAACAAATGTCCATAAATAGGGGACTGGTTAAATAAATTACAGTACTTTTTGAACTAATAGAAAACTAGGCAGTCACTAGAAAGAACATTTGTTGAATGGAAAGATATTCACAATATTGACAATATTAATAACTTGACAATATTAGAGTGACCAAGCTCAGGTTGGTAGGATTATATAACTATATGTACATATAATAGGAATAATTAAAATTCAATTGGTAGATAACCAAGGGCCATAATGGGTGTCTCTGGGTGATGGACTTGTATGTGATCTTTCATTTCCTGATGAAAGAACGAACATGTGTGGGCTTTTCGCTTTTTAGTTACACAATTTGTCTGATGATTTTTATGAGCATTTTTTTCTTCATTACAGCATAAATAATGCAGATCCTTAAAAATGTTCATAAGAACCCCAGTCCCCCAAAGAGAAACAAAACTGAAAGATGATGGCCTATCTAGTCCTTTGTGTTCAAAGAAATGGTGACCACATGGGCCGGATCCCCCGCGATAGACCTGGGGTCACCTGCTGTCCTGACATTTACTATAGCTGTCCACCTCCACTCTCAAGTGTCCTGGTTGGAGGATTAGTTATATGACATTCTAGTCCAGGAAGAAACTTACAAATGTATCATCACCTAATTTTAATTCTTACAAGCAGTTTTTCTGGTCTCCCAGATGTTCTGTTTGCATCCCCAGAGCTCTCAACCTTGTACTCTAATCATTTCACGTACCATTTATAGAGAAAGAGAACGAGCTAAACTATCTTGCCCCTTTGATTCCCTCGAGCCAGCAGCTATAGTAATTTATCTTAGCCTTTTCTGAAGACTAAATTGTATCATTTAAGGCTTTTGTCTAAATCCTATTATTTTGACTTTTTGACTCCCTTTGCACCCTCTAATATATAAAGTAACAACAATTTCTACAATGAACAATTGTGTTTGTTCATCAGAAATTCTTTCTGTTCCCCAGACTTCTTTCCTGTTTCCTAAAGGTTATGTATGTGAAAATTTGATCAACGGCCTGGCAGAGTCTGAGTTTAATGGGAGCATTTAAACCTACTTTCCCTGCAAAGTTTATCAGTTAGTTACTTAACGTTTATGAATAGGTTAAATATTTTCCACAGTATTTATATAAATATGATACCTGGTTTCAAGTTAAACTTAATAAAAAGGAAGTTATTCTTTGCTTAAGTTCCTCCTATTTCTTTTCATTTTTATCTTCCCCTTCTTCATGACCACTTGACGAAGAAAGAAATTCACAAGGCAGATGTGGGAATGTCATTTTATAAATGCAACATTCAGCCAGCGTACTGTTGCTGTCCTTGTTTTAAGTAAAGAAAAGGTAACTATTCCTCCAGGATGTATGCTTTGGCCATGAAATTGAGGTCTCAAGTCAAGTCAAAGGGCTATGTTGAGTTAAAAAAAAAAAAAATCTTGGAAATAAAACAATCTATGTGTTGAATTCAGAGTGATGATGCAGAGGCTTGTGTGATACACAGAAAGCATCCCCGTGGGTTCTCAGTTCTTTACAAAGCATTCCTTGTTTCCGTATTTCCCAAAGGCTCCGAGCACACACACACTACCTCTCTCTGCCAATGGAGAAATGCTCACGAAGTGCTTCATTCATTCTCACATGCTATGTTTATTTATTTTTCCAACAAAAAGTGGCATATTGAATATGCATTCCTGGAAATTCCTGAAATCCATTCATTAGGCTTTCAGGTAGTTTCTCATCCACCTCCATTTCCCAGGAGCCAACCCCAGCAAACCCCAGTCCTGGGTCACTCAGCAGTCTAATGCCTTAGGGTGGAGAAAACCATCGTTAGGCCAAGTGCACGTGATGGTAAGTAATCAGCTAGCCCTGTCACCTTGTAACTCTCAATAAAACCCAATCTCCTAACTGTGATGCCACCCAAATTATTAGCCTTCGTCTGGGGGCCCTATGCCTCGTGCCTTCTATTTTCTTCCCTGAAATCGTACAGGAAAAGAATTAGACCAACGTATGACTGACCCACTCTCATTATCAGGGACAGCCCCTGAAATGTAAACAAGTGGGAGGGAGAAGCTTCAGGCAAGTCTGAGGTTGGCTGCCTGACCTTCATCCATTTCATGAAGCCCTTGACACACATCCTTGACCTTCAGAGGGGATGCAGCAAAGACACTGACAGCTCAAACCTCACACCCAGCATGCTTGACCTATTTCAGGAAATGGGAAAACAAACTTCCCTGGAAATGCATCTGAAATTGTGCAGTTTTCAACAGAACTAGAACAAAAGAAAAAAGTGTTTAGGGGCACCTGGGTGACTCAGTTGGTTAAGTGGCTGACCCTTGATTTTCTTTGAGGGGTTTTTAAATAATTATAATAATTTAAAAATTTAATTATTTTTTTTATTTTTTAAGTAATCTCTATACCCAATGTGGGACTCAAATTTACAACCCCAAGATTAAGAGTCACATGCTCTACCCACTGAGCCAGCCAGGCACCCTGATTACTACAACTTTGTAGCTTATCTTGAAATCTGAGATTGTGCTACTTCCAGTTTTTTCCTTCTCAAGATTGCTTTGGCTATGTGGGGTCTTGTGGTTCCATACAAATTTTAGGATTATTTGTTCTAGTCTGTGAAAAATGTTGTTGGTGTTTTGATAAGGATTGCAAAAAGAGTAATCATAATAAAGACTTTTAAAACTAGAATAGCTATCAGAGAGAGTGGGGTCTCGTATGTGATTGGTAAATGTCCAGACATAGAAAGCAAAGAATCATAGATAAATACAGAGGAAAAGTCTGAGAACCCAAGCTCTGAAAAAAAACTCATTCTCTTGGTCAATCATAATAATAGCAACAATATAACAAATATTTATTGAGTTCACACCATATGCTGGGCTCTATTCTAGAAGCTCCCGTTGTTTAACTCATTTAATCCTCAAAACAACTGGATAAGGTCAATTACAGTGAATACTCCCACTACACAGATGAGAAAACCGAGGCCCAGAGAGGTCTACTTACTCCCCAAGTTCCACAGCTTCTAAGTGATTGAACCAAGTTCCAACCCAAGCACTCTGTTTCTAGACCCAGTGACTCAATCCTAAACCAGGACGCCACATACATTTCAAAAGATTACAGGCAAAAATTCAGGGCATGAGTTCAGTGTTGCCTGAAAATAAAATACCTTTTTATTTGGGTGGCTCTGAACACGTCACTTGTTTATGACTTTTACGTACTACTTTCCTGTGTAGTCTGTATTTCAGGTACGGCTTCTGGCCACTTCTGCAACTAGGCAGCTGGAAAAGAGAACTAACACCAGCTGAACCCTTATTCCGGATTAGCATTGTTGCATTTCATCTCGCATTGCTGCATTTCATCTCGCATTGCTGCTAGTGAGGAAGAGGGTGTTCCGAGGAGATAAGCAACTGTCCCAATTGAAGTGCTCCAGGAACAGGGTATGACCCCAGTGATTTCTCTCCCGTCCATGCTGAGGAGACCTCTGAGAAGGGAAGTGAAACTAGGAGGCCCAGAGTCCCATGTGGGCTCCATGCAAGGCCGGCAGGGCCCTGTTGTGACTTTTGTGGGCCCTGGCATTTTTGCCTTCGCGGGTTTCTTCTTCAATCAATCAATTAATCAAAATTATCATCTATGATTGTATCGGTATAAGGACAAATATATTAGTATTACATATTAAAACATTTTTCAAAGATTTTATTTATTTGTCAGAGAAAGAGAGGACAAGCAGGCAGGGTGGCAGGCAGAGGCATAGAGAGAAGCAAGCTCCCTGCTGAGCAAGGAGACCGAAGCAAGACTCAAACTCAGGACTCTGGGATCATGACCTGAGCCAAAGGCAGCTGCTTAACCAACTGAGCCACACAGGCACCCCTAAAACATTTTTTTTTAAATCTAGAAGTTCATTTTTCGTCTTTTGATCTTAAAAGAAATTGCAACATTGTTTCAGCCCCTGAAAGACTCCTGGGCCCAAGGCACTATGACTCCTGGTGAAGTGTCAGCCTTGGTTGCTCCTTACCCAAAGGGAAGCTGAATCCCAGAAACAGTGGAGATCCTGAACTACACTCCTGGGAGGGATGAGTGCTGAGAACATAAAAACGGGACCAACCCAAGCGTTGTGACTAATATTCTTGTGCTCGACAAAACCTTTGATGACGCCAAAAGAAAATGCATCTGTATACATGGTGATCCAAACTGGTGACAAATGTTGTGATAAGTACAGTTGAATGCCGGCACCATCATCCAACCTTGAGTAACTACGTTAATCTCTCTAAGCCTGTTTCCTCATTTGTAAAATGACAGGATAAATGTCTGTAACTCAGGGGCACCTGGGTGGCAAAGTTGGTTGGGCATCTGCCTTTGGATCAGGTCGTGATCTTGGGGTCCCGGGATGGAGCCCTGCACTGAGCTCCCTGCTCAGTGGGAAGTCTGCTTCTCCCTCTCCCTCTGCTTCATGTCCCCGCTCATGCTTGCTCTCACTCTCTCTAACATAAATAAATAAAATCTTTTTTTTAATCATTTTTTAAATTTATTTTCAACATAACAGTATTCATTGTTTTTGTACCACACCCAGTGCTCCATGCAATCTGTGCCCTCTCTAATACCCACCACCTGGTTCCCCCAACCTCCCACCCCCCCACCACTTCAAACCCTTCAGATTTTTTTTCAGAGTCCATAGTCTCTCATGGTTCACCTCCCCTTCCAATTTCCCCCAACTCCCTTCTCCTAACTCCCCATGTCCTCCATGCTATTTGTTATGCTCCACAAATAAGTGAAACCATATGATAATTGACTCTTTCTGCTTGACTTATTTCACTCAGCATAATCTCTTCCAGTCCTGTCCATGTTGCTACAAAAGTTGGGTATTCATCCTTTCTGATGGAGGCATAATACTCCATAGTGTATATGGACCACATCTTCCTTATCCATTCGTCCACTGAAGGGCATCTTGGTTCTTTCCACAGTTTGGCAACTGTGGCCATTGCTGCTATAAACATTGGGGTACAGATGGCCCTTCTTTTCACTACATCTGTATCTTTGGGGTAAATACCCAGTAGTGCAATTGCAGGGTCATAGGGAAGCTCTATTTTTAATTTCTTGAGGAATCTCCACACTGTTCTTCAAAAAGGCTACACCAACTTGCATTCCCACCAACAGTGTAAGAGGGTTCCCCTTTCTCCACATCCCCTCCAACACATGTTGTTTCCTGTCTTGCTAATTTTGGCCATTCTAACTGGTGTAAGGTGATATCTCAATGTGGTTTTCATTTGAATCTCCCTGATGGCTAGTGATGATGAACATTTTTCATGTGTCTGATAGCCATTTGGATGTCTTCATTGGAGAAGTGTCTGTTCATATCTTCTGCCCATTTTTTGATATGATTATCTGTTTTGTGTGTGTTGAGTTTGAAGAGCTCTTTATAGATCCTGGATATCAATCTTTTGTCTGTACTGTCATTGCAAGTATCTTCCCCCATTCTGTGGGTTGCCTCTTTGTTTTCTTGACTGTTTCCTTTGCTGTGCAGAAGCTTTTGATTTTGATGAAGTCCCAAAAGTTTATTTTGGCTTTTGTTTCCTTTGCCTTTGGAGACATATCTTGACAGAAGTTGCTGTGGCTGATATAGAAGAGTTTATAGCGCATATTCTCCTCTAGGATTCTGATGGATTCCTGTGTCATGTTGAGGTCTTTTATCCATTTTGAGTTTATCTTTGTGTACGGTGTAAGAGAATGGTCGAGTTTCATTCTTCTACATATATCTGTCCAGTTTTCCCAGCACCATTTATTGAAGAGACTGTCTTTTTTCCACTGTATAGTGTGGTTTTAGTGCTATGGTTAAGATCCCATGAATCCCTAGGTCCTGAGTATATTTTACTATTTTCTTTTTAAAAAGTTTTATACTTGTATGCTTTATTTTGATTCAATGATATAATAAGTGTATAGTTCTCTATTGTGAAGTTTAGGTGTAGTTATTTTGGTTTGCTTTGGTTTTCTTTCTCTGCCAGTGAGGGTCTAAAGTCTCTGACACATTTTGTTGAAAAGACTATCCTTCTCATGAAGGAGATTATTTACCATTGTCAAAAATCAGTGAGTCATAGTGGCATATGTCTAATTCATGGTCCTTTCTTCTCTTTTATTGTTCATTTCCACCACCAATCTTCAAATGGAACATACTGATTGCTCCCATTTCATTTATTTTACTCTTCTTTTCTTTTTTAAAAACTTTTATTTTAATTTAAATTCAACCTAGTTAACACATTGTGTATTTTCAGAGTCAGGGGCAGAATTTAGTGATTCAGTAGTTGCATATTATCCAATCCTCTGCCAATGGATATTTGGGACTTTTCCTTATTTTGGCAACTGTGGACATTTCTGCTACAAACATTGGGGTGCAGGTTCCACTTCGAATAACTAGGTTTGTGTCCTTTGGATAAATAGTTGTGCAATTCCTTGGTTGTATGGTAGTTTTATTTTTAATTTTTTGAGGAACCTTTATACTTTTTCCAGTGTGGATGCTCCAGTTTGAATTCCCACCAATAGGTAAGTGGACTCCCCTTTCTCTGCATCTTGACCAGCATCTGTTTTTTCCTTACTCGTTTCCTACTCTGATATGTGTGAATTCCATCTTAGTCTGTTTGTTTATTTGTTTGTTTTGTTTTGTTTCCTATGGGGGAGTCATGTTTGTTTATAATTTATTTATTTTTATATTTTATTGTATTTTTCAGTGTTACAAGATTCATTTTTATGTGCCACATCCAGTGTTCCATACAGTATATGCCGTCCTTAATACCAACCGCCAGACTCACCTATCCCCACATCCCCCTCCCTCTAAAACCCTCCATTTTTTTCCTCAGAGTCCACAGTATCTTGTTTGTCTACCCCTCCAATTTCCCCAAAGTCACTTTTCCTTTCCTTCTCCTAAGTGAAACAATATAATTGACTTTCTCCTAAGTGAAACAATATGATAATTGACTTTCTCTCCTTGACTTATTTCACTCAGCATGATTTCCTCCAGGTCCATACAAAAGTTGGGTATTCATCCTTTCTGATAGCTGAGTAATATTCTATTGTGTATATGGTCCACATCTTCTTTATCCATTTATCTCTTGAGGGGCATTTCATCTCTTTCCTCAGTTTGGCGATTGTGACCATTGTTGCTATGAACATCGGGATACAGATGGCCCTTCTTTTCACTACATCTGTATCTTTGGGGTAAATACCCAGGGGTGCAATTGCAGGGTCAGAGGGTAGCTCTATTTTTAATTTTTTTAGGAATCTCCACACTGTTTTCCAAAGAAGCTACACCAACTTGCATTCCCACCAAGAGTGGGAATTTCTTTGTTTCTTACTCTTTCACTTATTATAGTGAACTGTCAAATTTATATGGCTTATTTATATTAGACTGGGAATAATACTTCCTTTTCCCCTAGATAGGTAAGTTTAATCAGTGTTTGATAATTATTACCTAGAAGTCTCCTCATTTTTCTGAAAGCATTGTGATCCTATAATCCCAGCATTATACGGATGCAAAAAAATGTTATTGTTAAACTGGGGCCCTGTCTTGAATATAAAATGAATTATTTATTAATGTTTTTATCTTCTGTCTCATAGCACTATAATTTAAATTTGTGATTTAGATGTATTCTTGTTTTTATTTATTCCTGTTTTAGTGGTTGGATAGCTAACAAGATGGCCTTTGAGGTTATCATTTGATATCCTGAAAATTATTGAAGGTAGTATTGGTACATATTTCTTTCTTTCTTTCTTTCTTTTCTTTTCTTTTTTCTTCTTTTTTTTTTTTTTTTTAGATTTGCTCTATAACTCTATAGTATCCATAAGAACTTTTGTTGCTCTTTAGAAAAAAACACAATAAACAGAATCTTGCCTCAGGGTGCCTAGTTTACAAATGACAACACAGCACAGACCTTTAAAGGAGAAATTGTGAATGGATTGAAAGAAATGCAATGTTTCTCATCTGGTTTTTCTCTTGACTCCCTAGATCTGTGTTACCCCCTGTGCTTGTTAGGTTTGCAGATTTAAGGCTCCCACACAGTCCCACAGAACCCCCTGAGCTGGGGCCAGGAGCTCCAGGTAACAAGCCCTCTGGAATGCACTTATGTCAGAATGATGGGTGCTTCCAGTACACTCACTCTCTGGGTAAGTTTTGTCACATTGATGATAAAAATAGCTTTGTGATTTCTGGCACCTAAAGGGGAAAAAAAAAAAAGAGAGCAAGAGAGAGAGATTGAGGTTCCTAATTTTTCCTTTTTCTCCACAATAATTTGATCTAGATTTAATTCTTTATCTACATTCTGGTATTTTTATTTCTCTTAGTTAAAGTATAATACTCTTAAGTTTTATTTATGTAATTTTTAAAAAATATTTTATTTGAGTGAGAGAGAGAGCATATAAGCAGGAACAGAGGGAGAGAGAGAAGCAAACTCCACGCTGAGCAGGGAGCCTGATGTGGGACTCCATCCTGGGACCCTAGGATCATGGACCTGTGCCAAAGGCAGAAACTTAACCCATGGAGCCACCCAGGTGCCCTTATTATTTAAGTTTTGATGGGGGTGTATGATGGATTCCTTTCACAATCTAGGAAAGCCATGGAACCTCTGGCAAGAAAAATGCATATCACATTTTTGCATACAATATCAAGGGTTTATGGAGCACCTGAACTCACCATGGTCCATAAGATAATAATCCCCCTACCAGTTGGACTTCATAATTAATATGTCTGTGATTTAGAGATTTATTTGTTTTTTTGCATATGTGATCACTGTTGGACAGTGGACAGCACAATCCCCGGTTTTTCAATGTGTATGTGGTTTACTTGTACTTCATAATGGTTTGTCAGGGCCCCTAAGTGTATAAAAATGTAATTACTGAATTAAAAACAATCTGTATAGTTCTTTGGATAGTTCAGAATAGCACCAAAGTGTAAACATGCAATTTCGTTTTTTTAAGGTTACATTTACTCCACAGGCCACGAAAATTGCAAAAAATTTCTTTTTTTTTTTTACGTTTTCAGAAAGACTAACGCCAGAGAAGACTTTATATTAAATCAGAGCTTATTGTCAAATTGACATGGGTGTACCTCCTAAGACCTTATGATAAACTTTTACATGAGAAGACATGTTTTTAGTTCTTAGTTTTTAGCTATATATAGTTTTTAGTTTTTAGCTATATACCCAGATGTGGGACTGCTGGATCATACGGCAGTTCTAGTGTTAATTTCTGGAAGAACTTCCATACTGTTTTCTATAACGGCTGCACCATTTTGCATTCGCATCAGCAGTGTTGCAAGGGTTCCATTTTGTTTAGAAGTATCCAGGAGTGTCTTTTGGTATATTGATGCATTCTATTTGATAACTTAAAAAGAATTCTGCTTCATTATTCTCTAATTCTATAAATGAAATTGATTATATATTTATATTCATATTATAATTATCAGGTTTTGTATAATATTTATGCTTAACTTAAAATAATTTCAGGAATTTTCTGTGTTTTCTATAGTCTTAATAAATAATTTAAATTAATAATAATTTAAATAAATTTGGAATTGTCCACTTTTTAAAGGTTACTGAAGAATTCTCTGTAAAAAAAAGGAGACATTCAGAAATTTATTTAACAAAACACATTCTCATCTAGTTGCTTTTCTGAAGGCTTCACTATGCTTAATAAAGACATGTCTAAATACCTTTTATTTTTTTGGAAAAAAGACCACACATATCAAAGCACAGAGTTATCAGTTGTATTCATCAGACACACTGCAGGCCAGAAGATCAAAGCTTTAGTTTTCATAATTTCATTTAACCTCTCCAAAATGCAGTCAGCTGCCCCATATGGCAGCACAGTTGTATTTGAAGAGTGAGAATGACGCAGGTTTTTGGCTGTCAAAGCTAACCTGCTAAACAAAGACATATTAAATTTATGTGAAGACTTGGAAAGACAGTGTGAATGTGTTGTTTCTTCTGTCATTTTGAGAATTTATTAGGGAGATGTGAAATTGATAAATGAAAAGTATCCACTCACAGGCAGAAAGGAATCTAAATGTGTTTCCACATAATATGTACCAAACTATCATTTTTAGCATTATCCTTTTGATTTTCCAAACCAATTTTACAGGTGAGGAAGTTAAGGTGAACATAACTTGCTCAAATAAGTGCATTTTTTTTATATAATTTTATTTTTTATATATATATATATATATTTTTTTTTCCCCCCAGGGGTACAGGTCTGTGAATCTCCACATTTACAAACTTCACAGCACTCACCATAGCACATACCCTACCCAATGTCCATAACCCCCCCCAACCCCCCTCTGCCCAACAACCCTCAGTTTGTTTTGTGAGATTAAGAGTCACTTATGGTTTGTCTCCCTCCCAATCCCATCTTGTTTCATTTACTCTTCTCCTACCCCCTTAACCCCCCATGTTGCATCTCCTCTCCCTCATATCAGGGAGATCATATGATAGTTGTCTTTCTCTGATTGACTTATTTCGCTAAGCATGATAGGGTGAGGATAACACAGAGTTCTAGGGGAATACAGGATAGATCTCATTAAAACATCAACTGTTGCATTTAGAGCTATGCAGATAGTTCTCTTCTTGGTAGAATTTGAGAATCTAGGCTAATGGACTTCAGGTCAGACTGTGTGGATCAAAATCGATATCATTGGGCCTGTATTGTAAAATAATGAATAAGATATGAATTCTACATACTATTGACAAAGCAGGGTTGTGGAGGCAGCTGAGGTCAGTATCAGCAAATTCTAGGAACCACTGGGTATTGTGGTGGAACCTTTAATTGAGAGTGGGGCACATTAAGCAACCATAGTAATGGGGATGGTCATGAGGACCCCAGAAACACAGATAGATAAACTCATGTTTTGAAAGACATTCTTACCCAAAGGCTAAGATTGCATTGATATCTCTTTGTAAGCATGTATATGTATATGTGTGTATAAATACACACACACACACACAGAGATATATGTGTAAATATATGTATATACATGACGTGTATATACACATGTAAGCATATATATGCTGTGTGATTATTTGTGTGTGTTCATGTGTACATATATAATTATTATTTCTGGTTACTAGAATGTTAGTTTACTGTTTTAAATGAAGCATTACATAGGAACTATATAGGACATGATGGAGCAATTTAGTAAGAGCTCATTTTGTTGAGTAGTATGGAAAATTAAATCACAAATAAAAGCTTTTCTTTTGAATCCCTATAAGAATTCACTGTTACAGTGAACAGAAACACAAATTTCACATCAAGCAGTACATTATTTCCTTACATGGGAAACAAAATCGTAATCAAAAAGGCATGTGAAGAGTTGGATGAATCAAGGGGGCTGGTCATGACAGAAGTACTCCAGTGGACCCACTGGGTTAAAAGACCCACCAAGCAAAATTTTCCCTGGGCTTGGATGTTGCAGGATCTCATTTTAAAGAGACAACCCAATCAGAACTTATCAGATTTCCCCAAATCTTGCCCAGTAGCGTTTTCCAGAGTGTGTGGAGAAGGAATATTTTAGCAAGTGGCTACCCCCTTGTTTGGTTGTCTGCCTGCTATTTCATCTGTAATACTCTCACATTCATCATGGTAAGAGAACAATGATCAGCTAGATGCTTGCCGGTCTGTTTTTCAGGAACAAAATTACTTGCCAGAGTAACCTGTTTTATTTATTTAGTGACCATGGAGTGTCTGCTTTATCCTTCCTGCAGCACTGAACACTTTAGGACCACATGGGGTTTAGTCCTGAGGATCTTACAAACATTGGCAACGTAGGGCTGGAGAGAGACTTATGTGAATAAAAAGATGCATGCTCTCCCTCTGCAAATGTTTCTCAAAAATGAAGACTATACCAGGAGGTAGCCCCAAAATATATAACCTCCAGAAAAACTAAATGAAGAGCTGAGGATGTGGATTTGATTGAGAACCAGCTGCACCAATATGTTCCAAAAATTTTATTTTTTTATACTTTATTTTTTGGAAATTATAATATATGAATTTTTCTTACATTATATTTTATCTTTTTAGAGATTTTTATTTTTTCCTCAAGTTTTTATTTAAGTTTCACTCAGTTAACATACAGCGTGATATTAGTTTCAGGTGTTCCAAAAATTTTAAATTGCAGTATATATAATAATCTCTAGTAAACTTCCTGGAGGTTTCCATATATGAAAAATGCTCTTTGTCTCTCTCTCATACACTCATACCTCTCTCCTTTGCACTTCTCTTCATGTGTAATGTCTCTTTGTCTCTCATCCAATCCAACTCAGTGTATGCCTCCTTGAGGAAGTTAAGAGAAGAGCATTTTTGGAATTTCTGCAGTGTGTATTAGCCACATTGGCAGGTGCCTTCCCAAAGTCTTTACTGCTCATCCCAGAACCGCCACAAAGGTGTTCATCACAGATGTCTGGCAGGGGGAATGGGATGGAGGTTTAGAGAGGCTAGGTGGGTCCACACTGATCAGCTCCCAGACCTTTGTCCTTTCCACATTATGGCACATCCCATGCCTGTTAACGTCTTTGGGACAGATGGTGATTTCAGAATAAGTGCTTGGTTTCCAGTTATCACTAAAGCCTCTAAATCTTCTGTCAGCATTTAAGAGTTACTTCTAATAAATCACAACCACAAGAAACAAAGTAAATGTAAACTGAAGCCAGAAACAAAGGAGATGAAGTCCTTTTTATTTCAATAATTTTTCTGGATATTAGGAGCACAGTTTTCTACATATCTCTTGAGGGTCTGATACTGTGTTGTACAAATGTCCAAGAGTAAGTCAGTCTATAAAGGGCAATCATATAAAATGTATTCATGTGTTTGAAGTTAAATTTTATGATGTACCATAATATGATGATCTCTCCTTAGTTTATAACTCTGGTGACATACTGTTGGAAGGCATTTGGAAGTAAACTAAAGGCTGATATTGTCCTTTCTTTATAGGAACAATAGCTATCAGAAAATCACACTGAATTTTATTGAAGGTCTATCAATAGGTAACATGAAAATAAGTATGTCTTTCTAATCCTGTCATCTTATTGGGGAAAATCTGGGAAATATATCAAGTAATTTAATAGGTAATTCATTGTTTTCATCTATGTAGAAAACAAAGAATATAAAATTAACCTCTAAGTTTGTTTTCTCTAGATTGTCCTCCTATCTGGACTTTAAGAAATGTTATATCACATATTTCTGGTTAAATTTCCCCTCTGTTTCACTTTCCTTTTAATTTACTTTGATACCTGATTTACATCAAAATCTTACTTGTGCTATAGAACTACCAATTATCTGTGTATGACAGAAGTGAGTAAAATTAAATAAGGGTAGTAGATTAGAAATGCCATGCATTTGATAATTTGCTGTCAGTTATAAATCTGTATGTCTGGGAACAACATTGGAATGAAAAATGTGGTTGTATTAGTAGTAGTAGTATAGCCACTCATGTCCTCCTAGGAGTTATAAGCAAGCATTTTGCAATCCAGATTCCAGCTTGCCCTCTACAGGGCAAATTATCTCTAAGGCCCAATTTTTTTTTTCTTTTTTTGTAGTAAAATGGAGGATAGTTTATTCATTTGTGGGAATGAAAAATGAATACACACACACATATGTATGCATGCGTGTGTGTGTGTTTGTGTGTGTGTATGTATATAGTGTTTAGGAGAGTGTGTCATACTCCCTCAGTAACTCAGAACTGTCACTGACATGCCCTTCTCTGGTATCCCTGTGGCCAGTCCTTTGTAAACCCTGTTTTCTCTTCTGTCTTCTATTTATTGCTTTTGCCCATTTTCATCATTGTCACTTTATCATAGCTTGCCTGGACCATGGTGATTGCCATAATGGCCCATCCTGTCTCTTCACTCCCCCAACTCCATTCACCCACTGCCACTTCCTGACAGAGCACGGGAGAAGAATGAGGCACAAACAAGTCAGCTGCAAGAGAAAGGGAGCAGGGGACAACAGTAGAAAAGACTGTTGCCCCGAACAACTCCTCAGTCCTGCTTTTATTAGTTAGAAACAGTAATCAACAGAAGAGCTGAGGAAGGCCAAACATTAATCATATGCCTTGTAGATAAACAAGAAGGCAGACAAAATATGTCTGGACAAGCAGTTTAAAGTTTATAGTTGAACGAGCACATTCAGAGGACTTATCTAACTAGACACAGGCGCTCTCGGGGTTGGGGTGGGGGAAATAATGTAAAAATGAAGCAGGCAGCCTTCTGCCCTGAGCCAGCCTGGCATCCCCCGCTGCTCAGCTTCAAGGCCATATATCGTCCTCTCCCCCAGAGGCCTGTTGCCAGTATGTGTTTTTCTTAAGACTATATCTAAACGTTCTTGGCAACTAGTAAAATTTCCCATGGGTTATATTTTAAGTGATACATTGTTCTGAGGGACAGTTGCAATCCACATTGCTGTTAGATTACCATTTGTAATGTACAAACACAGTAATACCTTCACCACGGTCAGATTCTTCCTAATACTGCTTTTTGTTGATTTGTTTGTTTGTTTGTTTGTTTGTTTTTGGCCTATTGAGTTCAGATGTAGCATCTTAGCATCAGTGACCTTCCACAGTATAAACTTTCAGTCTCTTCCCTCCTACTCTACTGTACATACCCTGTTATCTAATAAACTGAACTTCTTTCTATTCTTACTTACTCTTCTTTATTCCTTGAGTTTGCTCCTGTGGTTCTTTCTGCCTACAACAGCCATTCTTAAAATCCATCTCTCATGACCTGTTCCCATACTGGATCCCACAAATACCTGTGACCTTCTGTCAACCTGCAAAACCTTTGACTTTCCTTCCCTTATGACATATACCATTTTTTTTCCTAGCACGTATTATTGTCAGTTATGTATCTTTTTCCTCCTATAATGTAAGGTCTTTGTTGTATAAAGACTTACACTTACCATGAGTCCCTGGGAACATTCATTCAGGGCAGTACATATAGTAAATAGCCAATGAATAAATTGTTTAATTGAATAGCTACATCTCAAAGCCCTCTCTTCCTGTTATTAGTTCTGTGAGTTTCTGTAAGTGTGTAAATTATAATACTGAAAAAATTTTTTAAAAATGGTCATTCTCTAATACCATTTGGCCTCTTCAGGAATCCATAGAGACAAAGATATAAGGTCAAAGTGCTGTGGGGAAGGAAGGGGTGGGAGTTATGTTGAATGAGCTTCTAGGGTGGGAGTTTTTTTTTTTTTTTTTAAGATTTTATTTATTTATTTGACAGAGATCACAAGTAGTAGGAGAGGCAGGCAGAGAGAGAGGAAGGGAAGCAGGCTCCCTGCTGAGCAGAGAGCCTGATGCAGGGCTCCATAAAAGGACCCTGGAATCATGACCTGAGCTGAAAGCAGAGGCTTTAAACCCACTGAGCCACCCAGGCGCCCCAAGGGTGGGAGTATTTTTTAAATTAAATAATGTGGATTTTTATTTTCCAGCTGGATTATAATAGTTTTGAGGCTGTCTAAAGTGGTCAATGTTTGTCTTAGGTTTATAGGTAGCTATAGCAATTAATATCATAGTCTGGACTTCAAATTTACTTATCTCTCTCATTTGTTATTTTTACTGCCAAATGAAGTTTCATTTTGTACCACCTATTTTTATAGACAACATGACAACATCTATGAACTTTCCATTTGTACTAGCAGGCAGGAGAATTAAGGCATAAAGGGATGGAAACTGTCCGTCTTCTGACCCCTTCTTTGAGTTTCTAGTTGATGCCTAGTTAAGTTGCAATCAAGTGATCTTATTTCTGAGAAGACTGTACGCAGCTATAGCATCAACACACAAAAAAGCTAACTAGTGTTCAGGCCCTCTTGGCCTGTGGGTAATGTTTGCAGCAGAGTTGGTACATTTCTCACAGCCTTCCTTGTCTGATGCTTCTCCTGGGCCTAGAAATACATCAGCGCCTGCATCATGCTGTGCGCTGAGGGCAGTAATGCAGTGCACTGAACAAGAAAACATTCTTCCCATCTATAAATGCAGGCCTCCTCTTCCTTTCTTTCCCATGATCTTCTCCATCTCAACTAGGGAAAATGATACTAACTCAACAAAGCCCAATTATTTCTGCCGTAACGATAAAGTTGTGTCATAAGTAATATAGTTATTGTGAAAGATACATTTAAATGAAGAAAGCTCATTTTGTAAACATGTTTTCTTCTTTCAGCTATAAAGATGAGATTATCAAAGAATATATGATAATCTTTTGAAGATGCATATTACCTCTTCCAGAGTGAGTTTGTGTTTTCTTTTTTGTTGTTTTTGTTTGTTTACGTGTTTTGTTTTTCTTTTGTTCCTGTTGTTGAAAGCATGGGGAAGGCATAAAATGATGTTTGGGGATCTGTCAGTGTCTTTTAGATTGCCCCAGCCCATTTTAAAATATCAGAAGAAGTGAGACTATAATTGGCTCCAATGTTGTGTGAGACTAGAATTGGCTCCAATGTTCACCATTAGTTCACTGCAGAGTTTCTAGGTGTTTCCCTTTCTGCATTTTGAAAACAAAGAATTTAAATGGCTTAGGTTACCCTTTTCAGTCTGTATAGGCTGTCATATGTTACACTGTGAACCATTCAACCCTGCATCTAATGCTGATTCTTGGGCCAGTCACCCAAGGGCAGGTCCCACGTAGGGTCACAGTGGTATGAAATGTGGCTGCTTAGGCAAAGGACTATGGTTGGGCTGGGCAATTATCCAGGAGAGATCCTTTGACATCTCTGGTGCAGTCATAAGATCAGAAGTGCCATCAGGTAATGGCAGGTGATGGTTCACTACCATCAGGTAATGAACACAAATGCAGAGAGCTCTGTTGCACAGTTGTAGGCTAGGGTGGTACAAACACAGATCCCGGACTTCATTTATAACAGACAAGGCTAGATGCATAAGAAATTGTGTTATCAGTAACAGAGAAAACATTTGAGAGGTTGATGAATGGCTGTTCATATCCCTTATGTGACATCAAATCTTAGAAAGGCAGTTGTTCACAGATTTTGGTGCTTGGTAAATCATCTCAAGCTGCTGTGGAGTCAGTATCAGGCATATGACAAAATTCGGCAAGTCAAATGGGTGTTACCAGAGTGGCTCGTTTTGCCTTATGCTCTGTTACATTTGTAGCTACATCTGCATCTTTGGCACGTAGCAGTAATTGACGTTCAGAATGCTAACACTGAGTCTTTAAGGAAATTTGCTATTATGCCTAGTACCATACACTTGAGAAGTGAAGAGATGTGGTCCAGGAAGGAATAAGACTTATGGAATACCTGCCGAGTATACACAGAGAGAGATGAACTGCTTATGCTTTTGCCGTGAAGAAACAGAATTTCTGTGAGGCAGGTACAGTTACCCCAACTTTACAACTCAAGAGACATATTTAGACAGGTTATGTACATTGTCCAAAGTCAGATCAGGAATCTACATCCAACTTAAACTCCAGAACTTATCCTCTCCTTCTTCTATCGCATGTTTGTTAAAAAAGAGAGAGAGAGAGAAAAATGTTTGAGTCAGAATTTAAATGAGTTCCTCTTGGCTAGTCAACTTTAGCTAGTCAATGATTGGAAATTTCCACAAAAGAGGGAAGAGAACTGACATTTGGAATCATGCACGATTATTTATTACCCTGTGAGCTAGGTATGGCGATCTCCAAGGTATAAATTGAGGAAATAAGAGTTCAATGGGGCAAAGTGACTTGCTCAAGGCTATACACTTACAAAGCTGGGCCTTTAGTCATTCTTCACAGGCTTCTCTTTTTCAAGAAGAAAAATACTACTTAAATATTGTTTTTTATTTTAAGTTAGTTCTAGCTTCAGCCCTTTTTTCTTCTTCAGTATACTTTTTAAAATTGTAATACGTATAATATTATGTTGAATTTAATATAATGTATTGAATTGATCATAACAAATATTTGACTAATATGACATAAATATTAATATTAGCAATTATTAATAGTTGTTATGATACCCTATAGATGTAGAGCATTTTCTGATATACATACAGTATAGAATGTGATCTTCATCTTCAGTATAGTTTTTTTTAAGATTTTATTTATTTATTTGAGAGACAGAGATCTCAAGTAGGCAGAGAGGCAGGCAGAGAGAGAGGAGGGAGCATGCTCCCTGCTGAGCAGAGCCGGATGCAGGGCTCGATCCCAGGACTCTGGGATCATGACCTGAGCTGAAGGCAGAGGCTTTAAACCACTGAGCCACCCAGGCACCCCACTTCAGTATAGTTTTTAAGAGTAGTTTCAGGGGCAACTGGGTGGCTCAGTGGGTTAAAGCCTCTGCCTTCGGCTCAGGTCATGATCCCAGAGTCCTGGGATCGAGCCCCGCATCGGGCTCTCTGCTCGGCGGGGAGCCTGCTTCCCCTGTCTCGGTCTGCCTCTCTGCCTACTTGTGATCTCTGTCTGTCAAATAAATAAATAAAATTAAAAAAAAAAAAGAGTAGTTTCAGATACTGTACCAAGTTTGAAGTTGTTAGCTTTAAACCCCACCTCTCTCTCAGATTCTCTTAGATTCTCCCACCTTAATGTCTGATGGAACAGTCAGACTCCAAATATGTAATATTACTGTTGTTAGTATGCATTTATTATGTCGTTATTTTCAATAGCCTACCATAGCTGCCTCCCACCCTGTGTTCTTGTGCCAGTGAGTGGCCCTAGTTTACCAAGCAAGAAATCTATGCATCATCCTGTTGGGAGTCAGTCAATGCTGATTACTTTCTGGTATTGTTGACTTTCATCCCCTCCTTCTGCTTGTATGCAGTTTCTCTGGTTACAGTAGAATGGTCTTTCAGTTGAGTAATTTTGATCATTATCCTCTCTTGCTCACAGTTCTTCAGTTGCTCCCCAAAGCCTAAAGAATAGAATAGCATCCATACCTCTTTGCATAATATATATAAACCTTCATGACCTGGATTCTGTTGCCTTTCTAATCTTATTCCTGCTACTCACTCTCACTTCATGAGGCTACATTGATTTTGAGATACTTATGGTTCCCTGGACACACCAAATATTATTGCAGTTTCTTGATTTCCTATGATGTTCCCCTCACCTGCTGTTTCACTTAAGTTTAAGCTTTTCCATTTTTTTTTTTCCCAGGAGGGCTACTACTGTTCCCTCAAACTTCCAATACTGTGGCTATCTAGTGTGTTAAATTACACCTGGATCTTTGCTCCCTTAGCTGATAATCTTTAACTGAGATGCAGAGTGTATGTGGGTAGTCATACTGTTTGTGGTGGGCATTCTTCCTAATTTTATCAGGCATTTGTGCTGATTGGTTGGGGCTCATGGCATATAGTTGTTACATACTTTGAATATCGACTCCAGCTTACTACCAAGCAGCGTGTGGCATGGAGAGGGTTCCCCAAAATGCCGGCTGTTAGTTAGATTATGAATGGCTAAATGCCTAATTGATGGCTGGCTCCAAAGCCCCATCTGCCCCTCTTATTCTCACTGCCGCTGGTTGTACTGTGCTAAGTCAGCTGAGTCCCTCTAATATATCCACCTGGGCTGGTTCTGTACAAAATCAAAGAACAAATATATCTCACAACACACTCATTTAAAGAAAATTTCCATGTCTTATTGAGATATCATTCCTTTTTTTCGCTTTTACTTATTCAAGTATGGTTAACATACATTATTATATTAGTTTTAGGTATACGATAAAATGATTCGACAATTCTGTACATTTCTCAGTGCTCATCAAAGTAAGTATACTCTTAATCTCCTTTATCTGTTTTACACATTCCCTTGTCCTCCTCTCCTCTGACAACCACTCATTTATTCTTTCAGTCTTTTTGTTTGTTTGTCTGATTTTTCTTTTTTTTTCCCTTAAATTCCACATATGAGTAAAATCGTGTAGTATTTCTCTTTCTCTGACTAATTTCACTTAGTCTTATGCCCTTTAGGTCCATCTATATTGTTGTAAATGAAAAGATTTCATTCTTTTTATGACTGAGTAATATTTCCTTATATATATCTATTAGCCACATCCATTTTATATAAACACACACACACCCCCCCCACATGTTTTTTTATTCATTTATCTATCAGTGGACTCTTGGTTTGCTTCCATAATTTGGCTATTGTAAATAATGCTGCAGTAAACATAGGGGTTCATATATCTTTTTGAATTAGTGTTTTCATTTTCTTTAGGTAAACTCAACACCAAAATATATAACCTAATTAAAAAACAGTCAGAAGACCTATATAGATATTTTCCCAAAGAAGGCATACAGATGGCCAACAGACATATGAAGATATGTTTGACATCACCAGTCATCAGGGAAATACAAATCAAAGGCACGTTGGTGCTATTACATTACACCTGTTATAATGGCTAAACTTTAAAACAGGAAAAAGCAAGTGTTGGCAAGGATGTTGCTACGTGCACTGTTAGTAGGAATGCAACTTGGTGCAACTACTGTGGTAAACAATGGAAAGTCCTCAAAGACTTAAAATAGAACTACCCTATGATCCAGAACTTCTGCTAGGTATTTACACAAGGCTTCATTTTTAACAAACTAATATCCTCACTTCCCTTGGTTCTTTCTCAAGTAGTTGTAACTAGATTTAAGACTTTCTGCTTCCCATAGACTGTCCACTAATCATCCAAATTTCTGCCTACAGAACAGGAATCAGAGCTAAGATTATAAATAATGGCATGGTGAAGTAAGATGATTGCCTCCCATGAGTTGGAAGGACTTTGTCTGATAACCAATGCAGCTCCCTTCCCAAACATATAACATTGAACTTGTAATTTTTAAAGCCCAGTGTTTTGTTTTATTTTTTCCATAGGAGCTGCTATCAGGTTAGGTAATTATGCTACCATACTTGTATCATTGATTTTTAAAATCTAAATGTAAGCCTTTAATTATTTTCCTGAATATTTGAAAAAATAAGTTTATATTTCCAGTGATCTCATCCTGTATTCACTTTTGTTTTCCATCCTGTTTGGGATTCTCTGTTGTTTGTCAAGTTTGCTTTTTATAGCTTTCTTACAAATCACTGACAAAAATACGTAAATGGAAATGTAAGTCACAGAACCCCAAATTCTACCACTTTCCCTTCAACTTCAGATAGCTTCATCAATCGACATTGTTTGGGTGCAAAATATTCAGGTTTCTGACTCTTGGGGTGTTTTTATTTTTATTTCCCTCTGTCTCATCCCTCTGCTTTACCCACAGAAGATAAGACTTACCTAATGCATTGTTTAAATTAACAAGTACCAGGTCTGCAAGTTTACTTAATCAATTACCTGCTTTATTAGAAATTAATGCTCATTGTTGTCATCGTCATTGATATCATCACGCATCTTTTGAAGTCAATTTACGTTTGTAAACCCCAGTCTTAGCTGTTAGCAGGACTCCAGTCCTGTATCTCAGAGTAATTTTTAACATGGATTAACCTTGAATTCCTTGGCCTGGAATGTTCAAGTTCTCTCCAGCCTTTCTGCTGAGGCCCAGAAGGGCTCACTCATGGTCTCCTTTGCCTCTGTCTCCTCTCAGCTGCCTTCATAAACTCAGGTGCAAACTGAGCACCTTTTCCTGATATCCTACAAAGTCCATCCAGGCTGAGCCTTTTGGGAGATCTGTGTAGAGATCTCCATGCACAGAGGTGGGTTACATTACTTATTGTGTCGCCATCTGCCACCTTGTTGACTCAGGGGATTTAGGGTTCAGAATCCATTTTTGTGACTCAGAGACATCCATGTGAGATATTGGATTAAATCATCCTGTTATCTCATGAGCAGATTTCCTTTTTTTCCTTCTTCCCTTCTCTCTTCAGCCCTCTCCTCATAAGATGTCTAGGATAAAGGCCAGAGCCTAGGTTCATCCTTTCCAGGTCAAACCCCTAAATGGAAATCGGAATATTTTTCACATACCGTCCAACAAATTATACACAATGGAAAGAGGACAATGTTTTTCCTTGTTGTTGTTTTAGTTTTGTTTGTTTTTGTTTTTAATTTTGATTTAATTTTAGCCAAGCATTAGTGATAAGGAAGAAAATCTCTACAGTCTGGTTAAACTGTGAGCTCAGTTCTTCAAGCATGGTTTCTGATCTGCAAAAGGAAGCAACATGGAGAAAACTTTCTTTAGGGAGTTGCCTCATTTTATAGACTTTTGACTTCTTGCCTAATCATATTTTCATGTCAGAAACTGACCATGCTTCAGTTTTTCTGTTTGCAATGTATCTAAAACAAATCTTAATGAGTCCCTAAGCAGATGAATGCCTTAAACTAAGAGGGGAACAATAAAAGAAAAAAATGGTAATATTTAAATGGTCCACTTAAGTAAAAGATTGGCTATATTAATAATTTTTAGTTTTATTTTTGATTTGATTTGAGATTTTCTTTGAGAACATGGAAGAAAATCACAGCTGAGAAGTTAAAGTTTTGATCTAACAAGTGCTAATATTATGTAATCCTCTGATACTTGTAGTGGATCCATCACTTCCATGATTATTTTCTTTTTAAAATATGCCTTTTATCTTAATATTATTGTCCTTAGTATTTTTAATAAGTCTCCATTCATTTTGAACTGTAATCACCTTAGAAGAACTCTATTAGCTTCTGATTTTATTTTTTCCTTCTTTTGTGACACTTTTCATGGCCATTTTTTTCCTAGGGAGTTTATTAGAAAGCAGGCCATGAAATGACATTTTTTTAATGATCTCACATTTTTTTCTCCTTAAGATTATTATTATTATTTAAAAAAATAAAGACTTTATTTATTTGCTAGAGATAGACACAGCGAGAGAGGAAACACAAGCAGGGGGAGTAGGAGAGGGAGAAGTAGGTTTTCTGTTGATCAGGGAGCCCAATGTGGGGCTTGATTCCAGGATCCTCAGATCATGACCTGAGCTGAAGACAGATGCTTAATGGCTGAGCCACCCAATGCCCCTAATATTATTTTTTAAAGATGTATTTATTTATTTGAGAGACAGAGAGTGAGCAAGTGCCAGGTAGGGTAAGGGAGAGGGAGAGAATCTCATACAATCTATCAATATAATAAAAACTCATGCACTGAAACTTTTCAACTGATAATTTTTACTATTATACTATACAAAGCTACTCCAGTCTATTTTATGGGATTTTCTATTAAGACAGCAAGAAAAACAACCAATTAAATGTGTCTGGTTAGGAACTGAATGTTGACTTTTTTTTTTTTTTTAATGTTGAATCCATTGTAGTTAACAGTGTTAGTTAGTTTCAGGTGTATCACATAGCGATTCAACAGGTCTACGTTACTCAATGCTCAACAAAATGTGTAGACTTGTGTT
This sequence comes from Lontra canadensis, assembly GCF_010015895.1. NCBI lineage: Eukaryota > Metazoa > Chordata > Mammalia > Carnivora > Mustelidae > Lontra > Lontra canadensis. The sequence continues at coordinate 1,641,353 of NW_022631146.1, forward strand.
TTCTAACTGATTTGGTCCACAGTGAGAATTTATCAAAATAACAACAGGTTATCAGAGTGAAATGGCAGGTTATCTTTGTATCTCTGTCATCATCACATTGATCAAGTGGTTATTATCTATCTGCCTGTTTTGTGTACAGTACTTTACCATTATCATAAGTCTAATAGAGCAGACTTACCTAATAGGTCCAGTTTGTTGTTTGTCAGGTTCCCCTTCTCACACTCTGCAGTGTTCAGGCTAGCTTTAATGATTTCTCACAGTGCACAAGTACATCTTAAATATGACACTGGGAGTTTTCCTCCAAAAGAGTTCTATGTGGGAATGTACAGAGAAGAGTCTGTAATTAAGTAGTTAATGGGCTTTTCACTCAGTGAATGCCAATGAACCTGATATGCATACTAAATAAATTCTTCTGTTGATTAGCAAGCCTGCATACATCTAAAAATTTCACTCCAATTTTCCCTCCCTCACATGGATATAATTCTAACTAACTGAACTGGAGAGAACAGATTGGTGGAGGAAACCTGGTTGGACCTGTTTTGGGGATGTGTCTAAACATCTGGGCTCAAATGACCAGTAATTTTATTTTTTTAAAGGTCAATAGTCATGAAATTAATCATATTATTTACATATTTATGAATACTTACTGAAAGGGGCTAATTACTCTTTTGTAATCTTAAAATACTTAGAAAATGGAAAAATTTCTAGGAAAGTTAATCCATTTCTTTTTTTAAATTTTTTTAATTAACATATAATGTATTATTAGCCCCAGGGGTACAGGTGTGTGACTCGCCAGGTTTACACACTGCACAGCACTCACCATAACACATACTCTCCCCAATATCCATAACCCCACAACCCTCTCCCTACCTCCCTTCCCCGGCAACCCTCAGGGTTTTTTTTTTTTGTTTTTTTTTTTTTTGGTGAGATTAAGAGCCTCTTATGGTTTGTCTCCCTCCAGATCCCATCTTGTTTCATTTATTCTTTTCTTACCCCCCAGCCCTCCCATGTTGCATCTCCACTTCCAAAATCTATAAAGAACTTATAATCAATTTCTTTTATGATGAGAAATGTTTGGGTTCCTATCAAGAATGTGAAGGGTCTGAGATTTTCTTCTACTTTCATGCCAGCTTTTTAGCCTGCAACAGTTTTATGGCTGATTCTGGCAGGAAGCATGATATTCCTGGATCAGAGACAAAGACTTTATTACTCACAGTAGAGCAAGGGTCATCAACTGTATTAGCCCTCCAAGTGCTTCTGGAATGACATGGATAGGCCCACCCAGTATACAAAACTGGTTTGTATCACAGCTGCCGAATCTTGAATTTAGGAAATCTAAATCTTTTATAATGGATACTAAGCAAATCTGTTTGAATTTTGTTAGGGAGAGAGGTATTATCTATCTTGATTATACTGGACAGTAAACATACCTGCCCTCTGTTCTCATGGGAGACATTAACTGTCTTCCCAAGCTATTTACTATAGGGCAGTTAGTATTTCTGCCTCATTCTATACAGAAATGAGAGAGACCCATAGAGATCTAGCACTTATGATATGTCCTATGCCCTAGAGTCTGTGGTAGCTTATGATAAATGATAATGAGGACTGATGAAGCTCTTGATGAGCTTGTGTAATATTTCTGACTCAGGTAAAATAAAGGCAATATATGGAAAACAACATCAGTGGGGATAAACATGCCTCAGTTTTACCAACAGCTAGTGTAACTAATACAAGAATTTCTTTAGCCCCAGGTTAAACTGATATGTTCCATCTTACATCAAATGTGAGAATGTTACTAATCCTTGACTATATATGAATATATATTTCTATCTCATTGCTCATTCAACATGTATATCATTATATATACCAAATAATTAAGTTTAATTTTGGAATTGTTTTCTGGGTTTTCAAACAATTTTTTATAGCAGCTAAATGTAACACATTATACCAACAATGCACAGGGCTCAGTCAGGTAAAGACAATTTGCTTAGCTATGATCAAGAGCAAGTATTTGCAACTATATAACAACTGTCCCTTATATTTGTCTTCCCAGCATTTGCAAGACCCCATCAGTTTTAAAAGGTGTCCTGACTTAGAGATGTTAAAATGTAAACAATAACAACAACAACAACAACAACAACAACAACAGGCCTAAAAAATTCAGTCTTGAAATTGGTGAAATATGATACCTCCTTAAGATCTGCAAGATCAGAGTATTAATTCTTGAGTAATATTTTTTACAGAATACTCTGCTTATTTACCTATAAAGGCTCCTTATCTCTTGCTGCCCCTCTAACCAGAGAAATACATCTGGGACTTTTGATTGCATGCATATCCCAATACATTTTCATATTTTCCCAAACCTGATAGTTTGCTTAGTAAATGCTCCTTAGTATATAAGTTTGAAGTTTTAACTTTGTGTTTGGTAGATTGCTCTTGTGTCAGAAAACTTATTTACATGCAATGAATAAGTGATCACAGATTTTTAAAATTGAGAGTGGTCTGTTCTTCATTTTTTAAAATTGAAATATATTTCAAAAGAATATAACTTCAAAATCATTAAACTACCCAAAGCATTACCCAGTTCTCTACTATTTATTTGAATCATGTTGTTGAATATTCAGTACCAAAAAGTTTGATTAGTTGTTTTTGTTGTTTTTTTTGTTTGTTTGTTTTTTAGTACCTTGGTTTAGAATATTTTGACTCTATGTAGAGGACAGGAATTTAATTTCGAATAAGTTTTCCAACTCTTTCTAGCTCACCAAGTCGTAATTAGTATTTTGACAGTTATGTCTCATAGTTATGTTATGTCTCATTTATTTTACAGTTATGTCTCATTTATTTTAATTGCATATGTTAACAATCCATTTTGGCATGACAGTCTCTGCCATTGGTGTGTTGCTGAATTATGCTTATAGAAACTATGTCAGAAATTCAACATGTAGAGAACAGTAATTAACCTGAATCATCATAGCTTTTGTGAATACAGATGTCCTAGAATACACTGCAGTTGTTTTTTTTTTCTTTTTTAATTGAGTAAAATCTCACTAATCCTGAGTGTCTTTGCTTATCCCCTATTTCTAACCCAACACTAAGTCTTCTTGATTTCCTTCCTAAATATGATTTGAACATGTCCTCTCTTATCTGCACCATCATTACCCTTGTATGTCTTAACTTTAGCTCTCACCTAGGTTCTGCTAATAGCCTGCTGCCTCCCCCACACCCACTCTTAACCCTTGCAATTCATTTCCCACTTTGTAAATAGAGGACTGTTTATAAATGCAAGTCATACCTTATCACACCTGCTTGCTTAGAAAGATTCAGGGGCTACTCCATAGGAAAAGACTAACATCCTTGAGAGAGGCAAGGGCTGTGCACATTTGATCCCACTACCCTGAGTCTCACCGTATGCCCTTGACTACGCCCACAGGCCACACTATCTTGCCAGTAGAAAGTTTGCTGCCTCCTCCATAAGGCATGTGTTTCTTCTACTAGAGTACTCTTAAGGTTCCCCTTAGCTTGGCCAGCTCCCTTAATTTGCATATCAAGCCCCTGCAATCATTGCCTCCTCTGACCGCCCAAACCAGCTTCAGTATTCTCTATGTGTTCCCATAGAAACTTGAACTTGTCCTATATTATTCTCAACACAAAGTGCGAACATATATTTGTGTGCTTATTTTCACAGGGTATCTTTGCTGGAGCATAGTGAACTTTGTAGGGAATCTGTATTTACCAGAGTATTCTCAGCCATCGGCCCAGCAATTGTCAGATAATAAGTGTGCAATACTTACTTGTAGGGAGAAAAAAAAAAGAATAATTCTACTATAACGAAATGAGTGATTGTTCAATCTAGGCTAAAGTGAAGTTAACTTTTTATTTTTTTAAAGATTTTTATTTATTTATTTATTTGAGAGAGAGAGAGAGATCACAATTAGGCAGAGAGGCAGGCAGAGGGAGAGGGGGAAGCAGGCTCCCCACCAAGTAGAGAGCTCGATGCAGGACTCAATCCCAGGACCCTAAGATCAGGACCTGAGCTGAAGGCAAAGGCTTAACCCACTAAGCCACCCAAGTGCCCCGTGAAGATGACTTTAAAAACAAAACAAAACAAAAAGTGGGGCATAAAAAATAGCATGATCAATACATTGGTCCTTTTAAATGGCCTTTGAGGAATTTAACAATATGTAGTTTGGGAATGCTCTTAATTAAAAAAATGTACCTTACCATTTGTGAGTCAGACACCTTATATATTTAGTTGAGCACTGCTACTTACTGGCTGTGTGAAGTTGAGCAATTAATTACCTTCCTGAATCTGCTTCCTGCTCTACCTATTTCTCTGCTTTGTTGTAAAGAGAAAGCCCTGAGGGGTCGGGGTGTGTGAATGATAAAGCAATGTTTATTAGGTTTAACTATTTAAGTATGCCAATCAGATTCCCTGGCAGCCATTGATTTGATTTTTACTACATCTTTTAAAATAATTTCTAAACTGCCTTTAAGATATTCTATACTTTGTATTTCCACCAATTAAAATTGGCTATCTTTAAAGTAGTTTAAATTTTAATGCACATTAGTATATCATATGCATTTGTTTCACTAACCAATATTTGTATTGAGGACAATGCATTCAATTCAGTTCTTAAATCTAAAGTTTCAACTCACCTGAAAAAGAACTCATAATAAATCCAAAGCTTTTCTCTGCTGTCATACAAATTCCTTAATAAAATTTTCAGCTCTTGCAGTCATACAGATTACAAAGGGCATTTTTTAAATTAGTACAGTGACTCTTTTAATCATATATATATATATATATACATACATACAGTAGTGTGTATATATATATGTGTATATACATATACATATACTAATACATATTCAGCACAAATGTTGATTAGGCTTTTATCTAGATTACCACTTTTGCAATTTGGATGCATATATACTATATTATAGACATATTTTTATAAATGCACATTTAAGTACAAGGGATATGTATACACTTAAAAAAAAAACCTTAAACACTTTGTTGTTGTTGTTGTTGTTTTTAAAGATTTTATTTGTTTATTTGTCAGAGAGAGATAAAGAGCACAAGCAGGCAAAGGCACAGTGACAGGCAGAGGTAGAGGGAGAAGCAGGCTCCCCACCGAGCAAGGACCAGTTGCAGGACTCGATCCCAGGACCCTAGGATCATGACCTGACCCTAAGGCAGCCACTTAACCAACTGAACCATCCCAAAAACCTTAAACACTTCGAAATATCTCCTTCTGATCCTATCCATGCCATGCCTTACCATTATCTTATATACAAATCTGGAGAAGTATTTGAAGTGCCTATTCAATTAATTAGGCTTTAGTGTTTTACAATAATAGTTTACAACAATAAGCAGTTTATATCTATCCCTTACCCAAGGTTGTATTTTCTTAAGAGAAGATCAGGACTTGACAATTTTCACTGAATTCATTCTATGTTTTAGGTTAAAGTTTATAACTGAAGTTACATAATTGTAAATTAGACACTAAGTAAGATTAACCAATATTTATAACCTCCTGGATGGTCTGGAATCATTGAAGCTCAATAGCTCCCATCCCCCAAATATAGGGAGGTAGACACTTTTCTTGCTTAATAAGCCATATTTACCTCTAATTATGAACATTAAAGTGATTAAAGACTTTCTATTGCTGAAATAGATTATCTTTTCCCATGTCTCTTATTTGTGGAGCATAAGGAATAACATGGAGGACATGGGGAGATGGAGAGGAGAAGGGAGTTTGGGGAAGCTGGAGGGGGAGACAAACCATGAGAGACTGGGGACTCCGAGGAACTAACAGGGTTTTGGAGGAGAGAAGGGTGGGAGTTTGCGTGAGCCTGGTTGTTGGTATTAAGGAGGGCACATATGACATGGAGCACTGGGTGTGGTGCATAATCAATTAATTCTGGAACACTGAAAAGAAATTAAAAAAATAAATAAAAATTTAAAAAAAGAAAAATAAAAGATATTGTTGAAAGAAATACAGGCCTAATGACTGGAATTCAGATACCATGTATATTTTGTAATATGTAACAATAGATGTATTTTGAAGTTAGTATGTATGTAATAATGTCATATATGACCTACTTTAGTAACTAATCATGACATTTAATTCTGAGTCCACTTCAGTTTCATTCAAGTTACCAGAGACTTTCCAGAATAAATTTTATGTTTGATATCTATTTGCGCTATGCCAAATGGGATGCATTTTTGTTTGGCTAAGACTTTGAATGCAAATTTATCCCTTTTAGTGAATACTGGGTTGACTTTTGCTCATTCTTTCATGAATACCTGTTAAAGAATACATTAACTACTGTGCTTAAGCTTAAGACTACTTATAGACAGTTATGTTTTTATTTCTTTGTATTATCCTTCAGTTAAAATGTGTAGCTTTCCTAGATGTCCCAAGGTTTGTGAAACTACTGAATCTGACATCATAAATCCTGCTAGTACATGCCTGTATATAGTGCCATTCCCAGTCATAATAGTTAACTTCATGAAGATATTCATGAAAATATTGTTGCAGAAGTTAGGGTTTGTAGGGAACCTCCTATGTTCACCCAACATAGGAGGTGCTTCCCAACTTATCCAACATCAATTCGTAACGTGCCCATGGTAGTCGAAAAATTCCTACATTATAGAAATTTGTTAGAACCAGTGAAACATGATGAAATATGAAAACTAATAGTGCCTAATATCAGCCATTTAACTGAGGGGGGAAAAAGCAGACAACCATGTTTTTATTGACCATACTGGAAATAATTTAGGGAGTGCTTTGTCCTTTTATAAGTGGTTGGAATTACTGAAAGAGAGGAGAAATACTTTTATTTATCTCCTGTGATTGAAATGTTTATGATATAGATAACTCTTCAAGAAATATAATTAATATCATAATTATTTCCATCTCCAGAATGATTTTTTTAAAGATTTTATTTATTTATTTGACAAAGAGACAGTGAGAAGGGAATATAAGCAGGGGTAGTGAGAGAGGGAGAAGCAGGCTCCTTACAGGGTCAATCCTAGGACTCTGGGATCACAACCTGAGCCAAGGGCAGACACTTAACCACAAGCAACCCAGGTGCCCCTCCAAAATGATTTTGTAAGACCTACAGCATTATTCAACACTGAATGTTTACTGTGTGTATACATCCATTCCAAATGCTTTTGAATGAATTTGAATGAAATTATTTCATTCCGTCTTTATGGTAACCCTCTGCATTAGTCTGCTGTGGCTGCCATAACAAAATACCACAGTATTGAAGCCACTGAATGGCTTCAATAACAGAGATTTATTTTTCCATACTCCTGGAGGTTGGAAGTCTGATGTCTGCATGCCGGCATGATTGGTTTCTGGAGAGGGCTCTCTTCATGGTTTACAGACAGCTGCCTTTTGTCTGTGTCTTTATATGGCCTCTTTTTGTGTGTGCATAGGGAGAGAAAGAGAGAGAGAGAGCTCTGTGATATCTCTTATAGAGAGAGACACTAATCTTACTGGACCCACACCTTTACCTTCTTTACCCTTCATTACTACTGTAGGGTCCCCATCTCCAAATAAAGCCATACTAGGGGGCTAGGGCTTCAACACAATGAAATTTGGGGGACAAACACATTTGTTCCACATTGCCTACTGAAGCAGGTTCTCTTACAATCATCTCCAGTTTTCAGAAGAGACAGTTGAGACACAGAGTTTGGTGATTTGCCAGGTGCCACCTGGTAGCAAGTGTTAGAACTAGGTTTCCAAACCAGGCTATCTCACTCAAATCTCATGCCCCTTATCATAATCTCATTCTCTGCTTTGTCCTGAGGAAACACAGAAAAGGTAAAAAGAGTAGAGACATTAGTGATAAGAGTAATGGATGAGGAAAAGGGACTTAGAACAGTAACATGTCTTACTCATAGTTACAGAACATGTGAAATGGCTCTAATCTAGAATCAACTTGGTCATGCTTTCTGAATTTGTTCTGTGATCTCTGTCTCTGTCAGTTAGTTTTAAATCAGTCTTTTTTAAAGGAGAGACCACAGTAGATTCTCAAGCCCACCTCACAATTACTGAATCAGAGTCTCTGGGTGAGATTGCATTTTGAAAGTTTCTCAAATGCTCCATATGTGTTCTAAGGTTTGAGAATTGCCATGTCTCAAAGGGACATCCAGTTCAGGTTAGGAGACATGTGTTTGAAGGCGAACCCATATTTGGGTGGTGCATTGGCTATGTTTAAGCTCGGGCTCAGGGAGAAAAGGTGGACATGCACCAAGCTCTTTCAAGACAGCTCTCCAAGGAAAATGTGTTCTTCTTTTAGGTAATCAATTCCTACTGCAAGCATTTTCTCCTTGTGCCTATTTCACAGTTTCCTTGGGTGTTTTTCCAGTCTCTTGACTTGGCTCCACTTTCTGATTGCCATCTTGATACAACTTTTGTTCGCCCACTCCCATCTTCCCTGCAAAGTGCATTCACTTTATCATGTAACACCTTTCATTTCTTATAAGAAAAGTGTTGTATGTATAATATCCCATACTGATATCTTGCATATCATAAAAGGATGTCAGATATCATGTACTGCTTTCATTCAGGACAGACTCCCTTGTCCTCTTTTCTCTCACTTTGCCACTTTTTATGCCTAAGATAGTGGTAAGTCATTTATCTGGCTCTATTTGAGCAGCACTGACAGGCTCACCTGACCCGACATTATTTGAAAGTCTAATTTCTGCAGTATGTTATGCATGGACTACTTACACTGCATGGAGCAATTTTTCCAAGGTAGAGTTCAAGCAAAGCTCCACGGTCAGTTTTGATTGTAAAACACTTCAGACTGACCTCATCTTAGAGGTGAACCATGCATGTCTAGCATAGTAAATGATCTGAAAGGAAAAGACTTAATTAAGTGTAGTTGAACTTACCAATCTCCAAAGATATTTAATCACAGAACCCATGTCTTCTGCATAACTGTGTTGATGTTCTGAGGAACTGATTGTGGACACACTTGGAGGTCTGCTACGCTGCACCGGTATGCCTTGAAGTACTGGTTGAGGCTTAATTTCCCAAACATCTTTTATAAATACAAGCAGTGTGCCTGGGGCAGGGGGTGGCAGGAGTTTCTGAATACCCGTGGAAAATTGTATCACAAAGAGTTTAAAAGATAGGTGAGCAGAGAGTACAGAATAAGAACCATGCCTTGACACACCAACATATCAAATATGTATGTTTTGAGATGAGAAAGGTAGTGTGAAGGAACTAGAATGGAATGTGGGTGCAACTAGCGTGATTGTGATGTTCTTGAGTTAACTCTGATGTACTTGGGAGGGAACAAATGAATGGAGAAGATGAAAGGAAAGATGGATATGAAGATGGGGTATTTAAAAGCAGATTTTATGTCCTTCACAAAATTGTTTTTACCTGTTAACCCTATCAGGAAGGTAGAAAATTGAAATCTAGAGGTAAGGGTGTGTGTGTGTGTGTGTGTGTGTGTGTGTGTGTGTGTCTATCGAACATTAAGTTACTAAAACTCATCATGTCTGGACTCTAAACTTATATCAATGTCATAGTCCTCTCTAAAACTTTTCAAAATTGTGAAGTTCCTGAGCAAGAGACCTAATAGCCTACCATGTGTGAAGACAAGAACATAGCCATAGATTAGAATGCGTGGAACTTTTTTTTTTGTTTTTACTTTTACTTTCAAGTCTGTCATTTTTATGAAGGTTCTTAGAACCTCTTTCTCTGAGGATGGACTCTGAAACTTTCTGTATTTTTTTTTTTAAGAGACAGACTCTCTATTAAGTTGAACAGAAGCAGGTGAGCTTAGATTTCATCCCTTTTTCATGTTCCCATTTGAATTTATATAATAGCAAAATGCATGTGTGCCCTAGGGTGACGATCCTGCTTGCATCCCCTATTGGCAAATACAGTTTTTTGAAGCAGATATGTAAGCGTGTATCCTAAGAAAACTTCCTGAATTTTAGCTTGAAATTACAAATCATCCATAGAATGTGTACTTCAGGTAAAAACTCTAAAAAGAGTGGCGCCTGGGTGGCTCAGTGGGTTAAAGCCTCTGCCTTCAGCTCAGGTCATGATATCAGGGTCCTGGGATTGAGCCCCACAATGGGCTCTCTGCTCTGCAGAGAGCCTCCTTCCCCACCCCCCTGCCTGCCTCTCTGCCTATTTGTAATCTCTGTCTGTCAAATAAATAAATAAATCTTAAAAAAAAACTCTAAAAAGTGTGTACTCTGTCTAAAAGTTCATAATAAAACTGAGCAATTGAAATTTCTTACTATTTGCGTTTGTCACAGCAATGTACGGCCACATATGAAAGGCCATTCCAAACTTAATCTTCAATTTGGCTCATCTTGCTTCATTGAGAATCTCCTTGTGGGTCTGTTTTTTTTCCACATCTCTTCACATGTCTCCACATGGTCACTCTGTCCATCAAAGCCTGCCCTCAGGAAAGGAGCAGATGGGTGAGTTCCTAATAAGTATTAATAACTGATATGGCTGAACATATTATAGGAGGAGCTCATTATGTTTTATTAATGTTAACCCTTGATCTTAGTGAATTAAGTTCTTGTTAGGAAATATCATCTATATTTAAAAGTTATCTGTGAACTGTGTGCTTCCCTTTCTATATATAACTAACATTTATTGAAAACTTATATATGTATATATGTCCACACACTTTCTCAGAAATTCAGGTGTTACATATGGAGCAGCAGACCATTGAGAAGAGTGTGCATGAATCCCTTTAATCAGATTGTCTCCGTGTATGTGTCATTTGCTGAAAGTTTAGAGCTACTAATTTTCATGTTTTCCCAGTTGTTTACCAAACATTTAATATAGGGACAGAAAAAAATCCTTATCTATTATGTTCGTGTTATTTGAAAGAGAGATAGGAAATTTTTGCTTTCTAAATGTGGAACAACTAATATTAATTGCATTGTGTCTTTTTTATGCAAAACCCCAAAAGTACTTAACTGTGGTTTAATAAATGTAATATTTTCACAAAAATGCTATTCAGATACTTCTACTGCAAAGACGAAGTTCAAGTGTGAATAATTGCAGGTGGTTTAGTTTTCAAAGCCTCTGAAAACACTAGAACATTGAAACCTCCATGGTATTTTATCTCCTCAAGAGAGAGAGCTTGAGTGGATTCCACAGTTGTTTGAAGTTCCTGGTGGTGGGTATTGTGGAAGGCACATATTGCATGGAAGCACTGGGTGTGGGGCAAAAACAATGAATCTTGAAACACTGAAAAGAAATTAAAAAAATAAAATTAAAAAAAATGTTTGTAGTTTCATAATGCCTCAGAATTTCAAATTCAAGATTTAATAATCTCTCACCTGCTAAATCGTCAAATGCCTTTTCATAATGGAATGCTATAGAATGGCAGCCATGGGATAATATCGTCTTAAGCCATTGATAGTGATAAAGAACCTGCAGAGCATCAAGGGGAGGAAAAAGCCAGAAAGAAAGATTCTGCATGGACTTAATATGTTTTTGCTTCTTCAAAATAGGCCGGAGAATATTAACTTTAATTGACAGAGTTATTTGTTTTTTTTCAGCCTGCAGCATTACATTACATAATGTGGAAAATAAAATGAAAAGAATAGATATGCAAAATAGTAGTTCCTTGTATGAATAGTGCTTTTCATTATATTATATTCACAGTGCAAAGAAAATAAGGATTCTCTTTGCTTGACTTGACTTAGCAATGAATATGATGGAAAGACAAAATCAATATGAAATGAAATTTACATAAAGGCTGTTTTCTGTGTGGTACAGATCTTATACACTTCCAGAGTACATATATTTGGCTTTGTAAAGCGGTTTATTTTTTTAAGATTTTATTTCTTTATTTGACAGACAGAGATCACAAGTAGGCAGAGAGGCAGGCAGAGAGAGAGGGTGAAGCAGGCTCCCTGCCAAACAGAGAGCCATATGTGGGGCTCGATCCCAGGACCCTGAGATCATGACTGAGCCAAAGGCAGAGCCACCCAGGTGCCCCTGTAAAGCAGTTTAAAAAGAAGTACCTGGAGTCAGTGGCAATAACCATGTGGCAGAATAAGTATGTTATTTCTAGAATGGTGGTAATAGAATCCTGCTTTAGAATTGTTACTTTATAACTCTGACAGGTTTTAAACTGGACTAATTTGGGGCGGATACTTCTTTAACTATGCAGGGATCTTAAACCCTTACCTTGAGCCAGTGCTCAAGGTTATTGTGTATAGGACTATGAGCAAAATATTTCATTGCTATTTTTTCTTTTTGATGTACCAAAGCCTAAGGTTTCTGAGCCCTCAATCTTACCCCAACCACCCAGGCAACAGCACCATTGTTTTCTCCACTCTACATGCCAACTAAGAGTAAGGAAAACAATTCAGATTCCTTCAAACTTGATATAAGATTCACATTCATATTTTGACTATACCTATTAATTATGAGAGGTTCAGATAATGGAATGCTAATAATTTGTTTTTCAATGGTGGTTAAAGTAGAATTTAAACAAGTTACTAGTATGTGTACGATTTTCCCTCTTGAATTAAGAGTCTGTGAGGGCATTAAAATTTGCAATTTTAAATCACTTTAGAGTTGCCATTTAAACTTCATACATTGGGGCAAAATGTAAATAGAATATAGCCTGTTAACAATTATTAATATAATATCAATGCAAATGCGAGCATCAGAATAGTGAATGTTAGCCTTATCCACCTGTGTTGATACATGGTGTTGAATATATTACTTGTCTTTATTATAGTCTCCCAAAAAATTGAATGCATTATTGAACAACTTAATAAAGAACAAAATAAAAAGTAACACTGAAGGTTTATTTGTTTGTTTTTTAATTTCTAAAGTTCAAATATGCATAAGTTTGCTTATAAGTGAGTAAACATGTATTACACATACAGGTACACATTATTAAGGCTTGTTCTTAATTGATTGACTTGTTTCTACAGGGCAGAGTATATTGTCAATGAATTCAAGAGTTCACTATTTATCAGGGCAATTAGCTTCATGGTTAAATAACAAAAAAAAAAAAAGTAATTTTCTGGCTTAATTTCGTAACCACTTGCTTAATTTTTTCACATTATTCCCCAGTTTGAGCCCTTCTATGTGACCCATTAGGATTATTTGACATGTCTGGCTGTATTTCTTGTTTTGTTGTTGTTATTGTTGGTGGTGGTGGTGGTGGTGTTTTCTCTCTCTGTGTACCTGAAATGTCTTGCAATTATCTTCTGTAACTAGCTACAGAATTATTAGTCAACATTATGATACAGGTATTAGAATAGTAATGATTTGGGAACACTGGGTGTTGAGTGAGCCTTGAACTACAAAAAGAGAGTTAAGTCCAAAATACCATAATTTTTCTGAGATGTATTTGTATTGGAGATGGGGTGAAGAGGGAGAGAAGAGAAGGGGAGAGATGGTATGGGAGAAAGAGAAAGACCAAGCAGATAGAGCAGAGGGTTGGGAGGGGATGTTTTGGGGTCCACAACAGTATGTCTTATTAGGTTAGCATTTATTCAAGTTGGTCATTATCAGAGTGATCTGGGAGTGCTAATCAGAACTGTGAGGAGCACTGGATCAGGACAATGTTGTTTGAAAGGTCATATTAAAATTATATGTCCCCTTTGATAAGCTTGAAACATTTTGTTTAGTTAGATCTATCAAAAACTTTATTGCCATGTGATCAAATTTTTTTTTCTAGAAAAATGTCCACATTATTGTCCACCATATAGCCTGACATTTGCAGAGTAATTGTTGGCTCTGATTTAGATGCTGGAGATGCAAAAGTGTGTATGATGCAGACCCTTGTCAACCTCAGAGGAGTGAACATCTTAGGGATTCCAGGACTATAAAATCATGTGCTTATACTAATATTGTATTTGTCACTTTCAGACACTTTAATAGACTTAAAATCTTGTAGACATGCATAGGGGGTAGGGTTTCTTAATTCTTAAAGTGTAGAATTTATAGAGATAACTTTTAGGTTGACTGTTAAGGAGAGATTTAACTATATATAGTTTGTATGAAAAGGAATCAGGCTATGATATTTCAGTTTGTGCACAGAGCATGAAGAAAGGTGGCAAGGGTGTCAGCTGCATTTCATTCTGCTTCTGTGTGACCCTGGGGGTAGATAGGGATAGGGAGGGGGTTGGGTTTGGGGCGGCCATAAAATATAAATATAAAAGGATACTAAGAATATGATTTTAAAGGACAATGGTAAGCTACAGAATTTGAGCATGGTTTATAAATAGTGGGACCCATTAAGTAGATTTTTAAACTAGAGGTGACCATTATTGTAAAAAAAAAAAAAAGATACCGTATAAGAATGATAAATTTAATAGCAAGATAGCAATTGGAGAGATAAGAAAATTGTGGGAAAGTGGCAGGAGAAATTGGAAGACTACTGCAATAATTCAGTAAGAAAGGAGAAGTACGTGACCAAGGGTCATCAATGTGGAAATGCAATAGAAAGAGTGTATTTGAGCTTAAAGCCTAAACTGAAAGAAAACTCCTTCTGTCACATTTTCCCTTTTACTCTTCTTCCTCCTATTCTTTCCTTTCTTCCTTTCTTTCTTTTTTCTTCTTTTTTTTTTTTTTAATTTTCCACATAGGTATTGGTACTCAGTGCCTACCCTGTGCCAGGCTGTGGGAGTGGGGAAGAGAATGGATCAAAGATAATTCCAGTAGGTTGAGCTTGGTGAATAGGGCTGTGAACTATGACAGGGAATATTTTAGGAAAAGAAACAGTTTTGCAGCAGGGAATAAAATGACTTTGAATTTGGACAGATTGATTTGGAAATGCCTTTGGGACTCTCTTATTGAGATGTCCAGGAAAGAGCTGAAAAGGTTCCCTTACATTACTGTGGCTGTGTGCAATGAACAGTTCCCTGATGAGCTCAGGAACTCCTAGCACTAGGAAGAGACATGACTTGGCCAGATGGCCTTGAGCCAGACATGTTAGATGGAACTCTGATGAGAAGTAAGTAGCAGTCTTGAACCATATGGAACACAATGTCCTTCCAACTATACAAGTCTGTACGTCTGTGGATGTGTAAGAGACACACACACCTTGACTTCTTTTTAAACACATCTGGTATCATAAGCATTATTACATCTGTTGACATTGTCCATGTCACTTTTCTTAACTTCTTAACCTCTAAAGTGAATGTCTGGACTACTATGGATATTTGAATCCTCTGTTTCCCCTGAGCCTGCTCATGTCTTGTCTGATAAGCACATATTCATGGATTTGCCACAACCTAAATGTCACTTGGTACTGCATATCTCAACCAAATTAAGGTAAATAGTTGAGGACATATTTTCTATTCACAATATCATTAGGATTTCCCATTGTAAATTAAAACTCTGGAAATTTTACACAGTTCTTCTTGGTGATTTTTTTTGGGGGGGGGTTAAACTTGTCACTAGTAAGAAATAAGGGTGAGCCAATATTTTTTAACTTTAAAGTTAAGGTTAGGTTATATTATAATTATTATTCCTATTAATTTTTAAGTTCCCTATATTCAGACTTTCACGTATGCTTCTGTGGTTTTTAAGTCTTGGGAAAGTATGTGAAATGATATGCTATCCATAACTTCAACATACGTGTAAATACAATTCATATCTTTCATAAGATTCTAAAAATGTAGCACTGACATACACCAAACTATCAAAAAGAGAAAGTGATGTTGGATCTAACGTCTTATTTTTAATATCTATATACATATCTGAAATCATTTGCCTTCAATACAGGAACATTAGTTTTAGATTCTGTGAGGTTTTTCTCTGGATGAGGTTAAACTCAGCAATGTAAATTCTTAGGAAAGCTGTTCCTGACACTCAGTTATCAACCATGAATTTGATAGGTGAGTTAAGATTAAAATTTTGACCTACAGAGCTGTTTTTGCACTCTTCAGTTCTCACCTTTCTCTGAAATGAATCAGTTTGGTCGTTACTGAATGATTCACAGCAGTTGAAACAGGCACTGATTAAGGCAACACAAATGACTTTTTATAACCCTAAATAAAAGGAAATGATGAGTTAACATTTAGTAAATAAAAGAAAAAGTTAAAAAAATTAAAATAATTGACATTATTGATGGAATTATAAAGTGGAAAGAAAACTTCTGGAGAAAAATATGTCAAAATCAAAATTAAAGTGATACTTTTTTTTTAACTCCATGAACTCATGTGCAGCACTCTAAGTAAATACATGTACAGGTGACCAAATATGTATGTACTATAAGTTCTGATGGTAAAAGATTACATCAAGCTAACTGGTATATACTCTAGAGTACCAACAAATGAAAACATGGAGTTCTATAAAGAATGAGTTAGATATACATGCAGTGACCTGGAAAAGTTCATGATATCCTGTTGAATGAAAATCAACAAATTATATGGGTGCAATCCCATTTTATAAGTGTATTTATATACATTCAAAGTCTGGAAAGATACACAGATACTGTTATCCGTTAGCATTCTCTCATTCAATAAATGTTTAGTGAGCCCCAATTATACAGTATGCAACATAGTGGCCAAAAGACTTATGAAACAGTTATTAAAAATAAACTGTGATGGCTTATGATATGTTTGATTTTAATTGAGGTTGTGAGGGTTGCATGTGGGAGGGAAACTACCGGTTTAACCATCTGGGAAGACATTCTTGGGGAAAAAAAAAAAAAAAAAAGATGTTTCAGTGAAACCAGAAAGAGAAGTAAGAATCAACCAGGAAAAAATTATTTCAGGCCAAGGGAGTAACATCTAAGAAAGACTACAGGCCAGAGAGGTTTAATTTATTGAAGGAACTGAAAAAGTTGGGGATAAACGGATTGTGGCGTACAAGAGAGGTTTACCTTTTGGATGAGCATTATGCATACAAGTTGACTTCCTATTTATAAATTTCTATTTTTGTTAACAGACATGTTCCCATTAAAGCACACATAACTAAGAAATTAGCTAAAATTGATCACAGAAATAATGAGACATTTAAAATAGGACACAGAAAACTAATAAAACAAAAGAGGTTGCAAACAATTAAGTTGAAGCCAAAAACAAAAGGAAAACACAGACTATGTATTCTTCCTTCCCTTTCTGAATTGGAGAGGAGTACAGTGATTTTAGAAGATATTTATAATAGACTTAAATTGAAACATTAAATTAAAAAAAAGTGTACATCTTTTAAAATCAGATTCTTATTCTATAAAGACCCACAGGAATATTTGTGCCAACATTGCTGTGAAACACTTAGCTGACCTTCCTTTCGATGATTCTTTTAAGGTCTCAGGTGTCCAGGTCGATATCTTGAGGCAAAAGCAGGATCCAAAGGTCTACATTAGTGTTTTTTTTCCTCATTGTTTCCAGTCCAGTTTTATTTTCTGTAATCCTTTCCAAAGGGACAGATGAGTAGTTCTAAACCTTGGCTTCATGTTAGAATCACCAGGAGAGATTTTTTAAAATGTGAGGCTCATGTCCACTTCAGGTCAATGAAATCATTATCTCTGGCATTGGGACCCAGATAGCAGATGTTTTTAATCCTCCCAGGTTATTCTTACAGGTGACTGAGACTGAAAAAAATCACTGTTCTAGGAAGGTTTGGCCTATTAACACCTTCTGTGTATCAACAAAGTTGCCTAGAGTCAAACTGGGGACAGCATCACTCCAATGAATGAGTCCAAAGGACTCAGAAGGACAGGTCTCAAACTTCACTGACAGGTTGGGTGGTGAGGTTGTTTGGGATGTCGCCATTTGAAAGGTGTTCTGTGAAGAATGGAGGAGGACTCTTTGCTGGAGAGATTAGCTATAATACATAGGAGAAATTTAAAATTAAGATAGTGTAGAAGCCAAGGGCAGGCCGCCTCAAAATGTGCCACTTTGGGAGATGATTTTAAATAAAAGTTACTTAAGAAACAGTGCAAAGACACTCAGACCCTCCTCTGTACCCCTGAAAGCAGGAAACAGACATCCCATTTAAAAAATGGATTCACCATGCTAAGAAGTAAAAAGACATCCCATTGTCAGAAAAAGAGCTGACAGAGCTGTACAAACATTGTTACTTTTTCCTTATCACTATCTCTGCCCAAATTCCACTTATAATTCTTTACTAATTAAAGCTCCCAAACAACAGCTTTCTGTATCCTGTGAATGAATTCCTTGTACATTTACTGCCTATCTAAAATCTATTAAAAACTGCCAGCCTTCTTCATTTCATTCACTTATTTATTTATTTATTTATTTATTTATTTATTTATTTTGTCTTCTTCATTTCTTTAGGTCTCAATTTGGGCCTTTATATGCAGATAATAAAGCTGATTTTTTTTCCTTCTATTTATCTGTCTCATCTAAATTGAAATCTTAGTCCAGCTAGAAGACCTTGAAGGGTCAAGATAAGAATTTTCTTTCTCTACAATAACATTGCATATGTTAAAGATAAGCTTCACATTCCTAGGACTCTCAGTTTTGTCATCTGTGAAATGAGAATTAACTAGTTCATTCCAAAGTTGTGGTAATTAAATCAGAAATCATCTGTAAGCATGGTGCAATAGTGTGGTTCCCTTAGAGTTCAGAGGCTCAATAAATAGAATAAAAAATAGAAAAGTAGAGAATCAGGATCTTTTATATCTTATCTGTCAAATGTATGATAGATTCCATTCTTGGTTTCCATCAATTAAGTTTTTTTTTTTTCCTTTTACTGGACACTAGTGCTGTTTTGTTCATAGTAACTAGACCCAAAAAGCAGTAAGTAGAAATTGTACATATTATCTTGGACAGGTTGGAAGAGTAGTGCTCTTTTTGGCTTTTTGAAGATATTTGTATGTCCCTAATGATCTTTCCGTGGAATGCTTGCCTATACATTGGTTTTCTATTGCTGTATAACAAGTTACCACAAATTACCTGCCTGTTGGAGGAGGGCATCAAGAGCATGTGACTGTCAATTGACCCTGGAAGTAGACCTTGGACAATGGGATGCTCATCACCCTCTCCCTTGAACTTGGAATGTATATTCTGCTCCGTGTTCCCATGGTGGGAGCTATTCGAAGGCTATAGCCTTGAAAGAGAAACATGCTGTTTTGACCATCTGTACCCCATATGTGGCTAAACCAAGTAAGGCCCCTGTATGTACTTTTAAGATTCTGGTGGGCTGGCATAGAAATCTACTTGTCCTATGGCCACCTAAGACAGGCCCCATATGGAAGTTCTCTTGCTTCTTAAAGCTGCCATCTGCCAGTCTGGAGTGTTTTGCCTCTATCTTTGGTCTCTGCTCGCCCTCCATGTATGGGGCTATTTTGAAAACCACCAGTGCTTTAAAGTAGCTATTTATTAGCTGAGATCTGTAGGTAAGAAAACTAGGCTGATGAGGCCGGTTTTCCTGTCCAGGGTCTTACAAGGCAAAAAACAAGTTTTTAGCTGAGTTGCTTTATCACCTGAACTCAGATTCTTTTCCAAGCTCACATGATTGTGGCTGGGTCAAATTTTTGGCAGTTAGAGGGCTGAGCATTTTGTCTCCTTTCTGGCTTTTAGCCAGAGGTCCCCTCCTCTTTTGGAGGCAGCCTGCATTCCTTGTCCAGTGGCCCCCTCTGTTGTCAGAGCCAGTGACAGAGAATTTCCTTCTGATGTTTCAAATCTGTGACTTTCTCTCTCTGATACCCCCATCTACAGTTAAGGGGTTCAAGTGATTGGATAAGGCCTCCCTTATAAGAGACTCATGCTTCCTTAAAGTCAGTGGTACCAAATAAACTAGTTACAGGAGTGAGACTGCCTCTGTTCACAGGTGTATCTCAAAGAGGGAGATGATGATACAAGGGTGTAAGACACTGAGGACCACCTTAGAAGGTGCCCTACCTCCTCATTTAAGAAGGAGAAGACTGTGTCACATGATAAGATGACTTGAAAGCACAGAATGAGAAAACTGTCACTACTTTGCTTTGTCAGTGAATATTGCTTTTTATTGGCTATGGTGTATAAGCCTTGCTTTAACTCCTACAGGAAAAATAGGGGGAAAAAGCATAGAAAGATATTAACTCATGAGTTAAAAATATAAACTTTGTTTTTTCATTATGATTTTGGTGCCTAGTAAACACTATATGCACTCTTATTTCTTCGTTCTTTCCTTCCTTTTCATTCTTAATAAATAAAATTTCTCATACCACCTCCTCTCATGTTAAGTAGATATTTAAGTATGTAAACTTAAACCTTCCTAAAGAGTGACATTCAGCAAATAAAAATTGACACACATTCACTGGGTTTTTTGGATGTTTGTAGTTTGATACAAGAAAACAAGAATAGCTTGGCGGCACTCTTGCCCGCATTCAGTGAAACTGGTTGTATGAGTTCCATGGACTTACCACAGAACAAGGAAGGTATCTGCGTGCAGACTCTCAAAGTTGTAAAACTGCTCAACACTTGTTTTAAGTATTTGGCTGCTTTCTTAATTCCCTGTAACCCTTTAAGAAATGGTGTCTGGCGCTAGGAAATATTGTTTAGGTTTGAGCCAATTTTCTATTTCTCGGAACCCAGCTAAGGAAATACATCTAATTGTTTTCAAAAAATTAAAAATGAATGGATTAATGGGTATTACTAATAATGCTTGGCCTTGTTTGGTTGGTACAATATTCCTGAGGAAAGTAAAACAAATCCTGGCATTTTTTGGAAGATTTCTTCATAATTTGTATTAAAACTGAATACAGTGCCATAGATATTTGAATCGTTAAGGGTGTGTGTGTGTGTGTGTGTGTGTGTGTGTATGCTGATGATAAAAAAGAAAATCCTTAGGATGATTGATTTCATTTAAAGTTATTTGATTCATATTTACGGTGTGCTCTATTTTCACTCATGTATTTTAAGAGAATTTAAGTGGGCATCAGACTGTTGTGTAGCTGACTTTAAATTGGAGTGTGCATATCCTTGGGGTTATATGAGTATTTCCCACTGCCATACAGACTCAATTGTTTGAGGATACCAAAAAACAGATTATTTGTTTGGTCATAGTATTGACGGATGGAATGACTCTGATGACTGGGTAACAGATCCATTTGCAAGGCAGGTGGTTTGCAGTTCTCTACTTTAAACAAAGCTGCAGAAGGGCCTAACTGAGTTCACAGCCATTATATGATTAAAATAATTTTTCATTATTTAAATAATTTTTGAAGAATTGATTTGATATTGATTTTAATTGATATTGTTAAATTGACCATTTTAATAATAATTGTTGATTAGATCACTGACTTTTGACATATTACTGAAGAGTTTGAGGAATTGAGTGACATTGCTATAATGGAAGGGATTTCTTCCATTTTCATCTGTTTAATTCACATGAGCAAAATCTCCATAGTTAACAGTAATAGAAACAAAAGCTAAAAAAAAAAAAAAAGAAGAAAAAAGAAAGAAAGAAAGAAAACTGATGCTGGGCCCTGTTTCATTTTAGCAGTAAGTAATATTTCATGTATTCCATGGGTGATGGGGAAAAAAAGACAAATCTGTACATATTATTAAGAAATTAATTTCCAGTAACTGTGATATTTATTTAATCCTATTTAATTCATCACAATTTTAAGTATGTTTTGGTAATTGTGTTTTTCCAAGTGATTTTAACTGCAACTCAGTCCAGAAGAAACTTTTTTTTTTCCCACTTACAGTCATATCATCATGGGAAACTTTTTTAAGTCAATTTTCATACATATTTTTGTTGCAGAGAAATATGATTGGTGAAAAGACTTTGGAGCATAAAAATTTTTTACATTAGGATAAATTCGGTGGGGAGGAAAATGAGTTCAGAAAAGAATAGGAATGAAATAAAACACCCAGCTGTAAATAAGGTCCTGTTCATATGGTTGTCTATAGTAGTTAGATGACTCTGGTTTCATTAAAAGAATTATTCAAGTTTTATTCCAAAACATCAATATTTCTAATAATATGTTACAACTTGTGTCCCTTATTTTAACTTAGCATGAAAAAAATTAAATGTCCACCTCAAGGTGTGTGAAGGGTATAGAATGTCAAATTGCTTAGATGTGTATGTGAAGTTTGAAGACTATTGCTGCTGTGGAAAGGACTATCCATGGTTGGCCTTCTCAGTGTTGCAGCTAGATCAAAGATTGGCAGTAGTTCCCTCTTCTCTGAACTCCTAAAGCCCTCATCAATCCTCCCAATTATGTGATGTGTTTCACATGTCTGATATTGTGGACTCAAATTTTTGGTCACATTAGACTGGATCTTGACTGCACTTTAGACCAGCTCTTAATGTACCATCCATAGATGGATGGTTTCAATGAAATAATTAGTTGGACTTTAAATACTAAAATATTTTATTAAATACACATACAGTGTCTTCCAAGTCCTGAACTTAACAATGATGTCCAGAATGCTTTCCCATATACACATATTGTATGTTTTAATAATGAAATGAAAATATATGCTACAAGGAGTAGTAAAGAAATAAAGCAAAATTCACTTTTCTTAAAGAAGTTAAAGCTTATTTTGATCCCATTTATATCTGAGGAGTGTTAATCTGTTTTGTTTAATGCAGTTTAAAACTCTACAATTACAATTTTGATTATCAGATGCTTCATGAGTACTTAAATCCTTGATTTCTGTGTTTGCTGAAGTGTTCTGCACTTTAGAACTAGTCCTGCCATTTGAAGTCCATGACCTGGAAATGGCATTTGAAGACCCAGGCAGACATGAGATGGAGAAGGCGAAGGGTATACTGTGAGAGTAGAAGTAAGGTTCTTGGATATTTAAAATAATGGTGGGGAAGGATAAGGCAAGGTTGGAAGGATCCTGAGAAGGATAGTAAGAGAAGAAAACCTGGAGCATGGGGAGATCTCAAGGCAACAGGAAGAGACAGCACCATATGATGCTTAGCAATTAAGTAAAAAGAGGAATGAAGTGTCCACAGGAATTTTAACATAAAATATTTCCAAGGACATAAAATTCAAAGGGAGAAGAAAAAGCCTCACTTTCTGTAAGACAGACTTAAAACTTGGAAGTGGTCATTTGTGGTTAATTTTGTTATTTCATGTGGCTAGAAGTGAGAAAGGATGAGAAAAATATCTTTTTTAATGTTCTCTGGTATGAGTGGTGGAGGTAGAGGCGTGTAAAGACAGGTAGGCATTTAGGGTAGGTAATAATGTGTCACTGGCAGAATGAAGTTTCCTCTGTTTTCTTAAGAAAATAGAGAGTTCTCTTTTCTCATGAAAGGGATTTCTGCTGAGAATGAATGAGGGGGGTTCCTAAGATGTCAGAGGTTGAAAACAGTACTTAAATTTGGAAAACCTGTGCAGAGTGGAAGAATTCATTGATTAGGGAATGTGGTAGAGTCGTTGGACTTAATGGATGAAAATATTAGAATATTGACCAAATATTTTGGGTCAACTGATAAAATATTTATTCCTTCATGAGGAAAATGTAAACTAATATAAGTGTATATACCAATCAATTAAACTGTAACATATTTATTGAGCTTAAGACCTTAATGTAATGATTTGAAGACAAGATTATAAAATTATGAATATGTGTATAATGGAAAAACAGATGGATTGCCTTTTTGAACAGAGACCACTATGCAGAATAACTATGAAATATTTGATGGCAGGCAAGTCTGGGACTGGAAGAGATAAAGCTGGAGTGACCTTATTAGACTAAATCAATGACTAAAGAAGGTGATCTTTATTAGTGGGAGCCGAGTGGTGTTGCTTCCAGATACATTTACTGTCTCTTGTTTCTCTTTTATCCCCTTGTGGTACATTTGCCTCTAAAATAAGCTCTGTAACAAAACTATTATGAGCCCGTAATCTTTGTTCTACTAACTAGGTTTGAAGCCCAGCCTTACTGCTTACTATTTCTGAGAACCCACACAAAGACCATAAACTGTTTTTTTTTTCCCTATCTGGTGAAGCAGGAATGATAATACACCCGTTTCCTCAGTGAGCTGTGAGAATCAAATAGAATAAGTTATGTAACAAACTTGGCACACTCTGTGGTATATAAAAACTCAATTGTGTTAACATGTTATTGTTAACTTTCTTAATAGGGTGTTTAAGGCACAAGAGTATTCACCTATTTCTGCCCACATCATTTTCTGTCATTGTTACACTGTGCTAATTATTCTAATTCACTTCATTATCATAAGTGATAATACAATTGAGGTATGAAGATCATTCTGATTATAGTTATAAGGGAATTAGTGTAGTAACAGCTATGCATTTCGGCAGTCTGACCAGTATTAGATGAAAATCAAGAGTAGTCCATAAGTCTTAAAATTTTATGAGTTAATATTTAGTGTTCTTTGATATTTTGAAAAGGACACTTTCTCTTCAAGCCTCAAGCTCTATATGGGCATAACCCATGTGTTTCATTGGTATCCAATTTGCTTACTTAACTATCCTTAAATAAAACCTTTAACAGTTGCGGTGCCTGGATGGCTCAGTGGGTTAAAGCCTCTGTCTTCAGCTCAGGTCATGATCTCAGGGTCCTGGGATCGAGCCCCACATTGGGCTCTCTGCTCAGCAGGCAGCCTATTTCCTCCTCTCTCTCTGCCTGCCTCTCGGCCTACTTGTGATCTCTCTCTGTGTCAAATAAATAAGTAAAATCTTGGAAAAAAACCTTTAATGGTTGACTCTTGTTGTTGATGATGTCAATACCTACTGATTAAATGAAAGTCAACTAGGTAGTTATTTTGACAACCAGTGCTTCTAGAGTGATCCATATCCAGGGTGCATTCTCCCCAGAGTTACATTGCTTGTAAATTTTATTGATGATTCATATAAGGTTTTATGTTCCAATATTTTTCTAAGGACATCCTTTATGTCCATGTGCCTGCCCTTTGCTATAGTGTAACTGTCCATTTTATATTAAGGATCATATAGAAAGTAGTTCTTGTGATATTTCTGAATTATGGGAGTATTGCATTCCTTTTCCAGTAAAGCTCTGGTGCAGCTGAAATGTATTGTGGCTATGCAGTAAGCTAATTGGAGTAAAAATAATTTCAATGACCTTTCATGGTATTGAAATGGCTAATAGAGCTTACTTTGCCTTGGCCAGATGGAGGGCTCAGGTATAGAGCCAGATTACCCACAACCATCCTTTGTGGTTGGAAAGTTTGTTGGAAAGTTTTCTATTGAGACTCAAAGTGTTTGTCCTTGGGCAGTCGTGGCTTTAAATGTGTTCTGCCCACTGAGCTCTGTGAAGTAAACTTCAGTTTGGTGAAGGGAGAGGGACAAAGAAATCAAAATTTTTTTTCCCTCATTTTCTGAGATTGCATCTCTCAACCTTTTCAGTGTACCCCTGGATACACATTGCATTTCCAGGCTTTCTCTAGCCTAAAATGGAGTGGAGGAATAGAGTTTCTGATCTTGACATAATTTACCACTTTGTTGTAGGTCATACTTAGTTGCCCTGTAAGAAAATAGGCTCTCAGAGCATTTTCCCCAGAATGTCAGGAAGCTCTCTGCTTAAACTGGAGAGAAAAGCATAGCTCAGTTACACCAACAATCCTCTTCTCATACCTTCCCCCACTGGCCTCCTATTGGCTGTAACCAAATGAGTTCGTTTGATCTCCTTTATATAAAAGGGCCACCCTTCTTACAAAGATGTGTCCTATAGGTTTCTGTGCTACCTGTTGTAGGAAAAAAAAAAAAAAAAAAACAAACAAAAAACAAACTTAAAACCAGTGCACTATTAGTCTGCTTTGTTATAACAAGGTCCTGAGAAACCTTACGCTGCCATTGTTTTGTATTTTGACCTGTTTGTGGGAGAGCTAAATGTTATGCCCACTTTTTGAGGTGTAAGGAGCATAAGGAAGAACCAACTTAATAGAATTCAAAGGCTGCATTTTTTAATTTTTTATTTACTTATTTTTAGGCTCTCTAAGTAAAAATTGCAAAATGGGGAAGGGAATTTAGTCAGTCCTGTTAACATTTGGTGAATGTTTGTCATGTGCCAGGTGCTATTGGCAAGTCTGGGGACCCAAATAAAAGAAAGACAGTCCTGTCCTTAAGGACCTCACAGTCTTCTGGGAGAGATTAATTTGAAGGATTTTAACAAATGACACGATGGAGGTGGGCCTCATAACCACCAACGATGAGGAGGAGCTAGCCAGGTGACAAAAGGTGACAAGAAAGTTCCAGGCAAAATATTTGGAAATGGGAGAGAAGAACCAAGAACTTGCCCTTTAGAAACAGACAAAAGCATACAGAATCCCTTCTGCATGACTGGACTGTGTGAACTAGCTTCCTGAGAAGTAAAAATAGTTAATTCTTGTCTTTGTAAGGGAGTTCCTGAGGGATAAGTAGAATAATTTATGGAAGGCACCAAGTATGGTTGGCAGAATTGTTAAAAAAGGGTAAATTCTCTTTCATCCCCTTTCATTAGCTCCTTAATCATGAAATCAGTATTTTAAAGATGAAGCAATTTACATGTAATCAGAAATTAATGAGTAGTCAGATGATGAATTGGCCCTTTTTTGATGTAGTTGGTTCCATCAGATAGAAATCCAAAACCACCATCTTTGCTATAAAGGCATTAAAACATTACCAATAGTTTTTGTAAATTCACAGAAAGATTTTATTTGTAAGTCTGAAGGATTTTCTTGGTAGATGTTTTAATAGTTATTTTTTAAATTTATTTATCTTTATTTTTAAAATTTCTTTTAAGTGTACCAGAATTCATTGTGTATGTGCCACACCCAGTGCTCAATGCAATATGTGCCCTCCTTAATACCCACCACCTGGCTCATCCAACGTCCCATCCCCCACCCCTTCAAAACCCTCAGATTGTTTTTCAGAGTCGCATTCTCTCGTGGTTTATTTCCCCCTCCAATTTCCCTCAACTCCCTTCTCCTCTCCATCTCCCCATGTCATCCATGTTATTTCTTATGCTCCACAAATAAGTGAAACCATATGATAATTGACTCTCTCTGCTTGACTTATTTCACTCAGCATAATCTCTTCCATTCCCATCCATGTTGATACAAAAGTTGGGTATTCATCCTTTCTGATGGAGGCATAATATCCCATAGTTTATATGGGCTTTAATAGTCATTAAATAATCCACAGGTTGGTTATTCAAAAAAATTGAAAGTCCCCAATACAATCAGTTAGCTGTGTATACATTTTACCTCTATCATTCATTATTATTATTGAGATTGCTGATAGTTTAACAAAGAATTAAGACTATCCGTGGAGTCAAGTACCAAACATAGCCAGATGAATTTTTTCTTTTTTTTTAACAAATGAGTTTGTCATCTTAGTAAATGGGAAATTTTCGCTTTCCCTTAAAATCCTCATCAGTTAGTGAGATCTGGGTATAACATGTCTAAAAGTTTGTATTTTCAGGATATTTGAAGCAACAAAAGGGTGTATAAAGAGGAAACAAAACCATAGAAGCCTTTTATTAAATATTCAGTTCTTTTTAATCCACCTTTCCTATTTCATTCTTCTTCTTCTTCTTCTTTTTTTCCCTTAGCTGCATTGACTCGTACTTTTTTTAAACTGAAAGATAAAGTAAATTTCAGGTCTGTAATGGTGAATAGTAAACAAAACTTCTTTTCTCTCATATTTTCCTAGTGAGGTCCTCAGTGCTTGGCCCCATTAGTGTTTACGGTAGCTTACTATTCTCAAAAACTTTCAAGTAAATATTATGCCATTGTACTCTTAAATAATAGGTTATATTTCAGTCATGAAAGTGATTTTCTTGGAAGGTAATGTTTAGTTTCCAGCTAACAAGTTTGTAATCTCTCAATATTAATGTGTAAAGTAGAACAAACTTTATATTGCAGTTTGGATGCCTAAAGGTTAAAAGTAACAATATTAAATTTCAAATTATCAACTAGTAAGTCCTAAATATAATCTTTTCTATACTTCTGTGATACATACCTTTGCCGTATTTGTCTGAGACATTTGAAAATTCTTTACTTCTACTGACATTATAGTTTCTCTTTAAATCTCTTTGAATCCAAACTTCTTCATTATTTGAGATTAACAAATGTAAGAAATTTCTTAGAAAGTTTATCTTGTCAATTATTTGAAACTCTTTGTTTCATAAGATTTTATTCTGATTAAGAGGACATTTGAACTTCATTTCAGTATATGGATACTTTGGCAGATAATTTTACCTTACTAAAATGGTTAAATACAATTATTTTTATGAACAGAAACAGCATTTAATTGTGAATATATTTTGCTACTGTCATTTGAAAGAGTTATTTAGAATTACAGACTTGCATTTTGTTCCAAATTTTATATTATTTTTCTTTAAAGGATATTGGAGATTTGATATAATTGGACTGTGCATATCTGATGCATAGCGACTTTCAGCAAGCAGCAACTATTTTGTCAACTGTCAATATAATGTATGATTAGAAGATAAACATATTAAGTCACTTGAATAAGCTGTTATTTATTTTAGGCTGATGTGTTTTGTAATAAGTAACTCTAGCTGTCATAGATACCATGCATTAAATATAATCTATCTCAAGCATTTTCTCCTATAATATTCCTGTGACTGTTCTCTATAAACATGGTCAAATAGAACTAGCCTATAAAACATGTTTCATCTAATTCACTGCTACCCATTTATAGCTGTACCATGTGGTAGGAATCCAGGAACATCAGGTCTGCTGTTCTTGCAACATTCAAGTGGCCTTCGGGTGAGCGGCACAGCCAACTGTCTTGGCTAAGTGCCAATTCACAATGGCCCTATCAACCAGCCCCACTTAGCAAATTACTTTGAGGCAGTGAATGATCTTATGTGGAACAAGAAAGGATTTTGCAAAGTGGATATTAAGTTCTTCTTTCTTTGAACTATGATGCGTCACTAGCTGGAGTCTACTGTTCTTTATTGAAACAATTTGCTTTTTGGACCCTCTAGGGTTTTTTTTTTTTTTTTTTTTTTTTTAGATGGAATTAGGACAGCCGTGTGTAGACCTAGTCCTTCATCTCAGTTACTTCCACATTGCACACCCCTTTTTATTTTGTCTTTGATATTTATATTTTGATCAAGTATGTTTTATGTTAATTATAATTGTAGGTTTTGCTTCTTTTTAAAATTGTATTTATTTATTTGAGAGAGTGAGAGAGAGAGGGGAGAAGGTCAGAGGGAGAAGCAGACTCCCCATGGAGCTGGGAGCCTGATGCGGGACTCGATTCCGGGATTCCGGGTTCATGACCTGAGCCAAAGGCAGTCGACTAACCAACTGAGCCACCCAGGAGCCCTAGGTTTTGCTTCTTAAATAAGTAATATCGGTTTGGCTTTGATTCTTTGATATAACAAAGATATGGGGTAGAGGAAGGCAACCTACCAAAAGATTTGTTTGTATCTACAGATCACTTAATGTTGGATTTTTCAGTTTTGCATTTTCTTTTTATTTAGAAGAAATTCTCCAAGGGAATAATGGGTATTCTTATTGAGCATCTTTATATACTCTATTGAATGATAAAGATAAAGAAGCATATGTCAGTAACGTCAAACAAAGGAAACTATGTGCTCTTTGTGGTGAAGTTTGGTTCTTGACAGTTTGGTTCTCTGAAGCAAATAGAATTGGAAAAAGTGATTCTGTATTGTATGGTTCACAATGAAAATCCTGGGGTAAAAAAACAGAAACCTCAACAACTTCAAAAATAGAGACAAATCTCAACCCTGAAGTCAAAATGGATCCAGTTAAAATGGGCATCCAACAGGATTATAATAAGCTGATTAAAGCGGCATTGAGGGAGCAATGGGGGAAGTTCCACAGAATTATCATGGATAGAATTAGCAAATGAAAGCTTAATTCTTATGGGGTATTGGCAGTGACCTCTATTAGAAGTTATTTTATTTATTTATTATTTATTTATTTTTAAAGATTTTATTTATTTGACAGAGAGACAGCAAGAGCAGGAACACAAGCAGGGGGAGTGTGAGAGGAAAAGTAGGCTTCTCACTAAGCAAGGAACCAGATGGGGCTCCATCCCAGGACCCTGGGATCATGACCTGAGCCAAAAGCAGATGCTTAATGACCAAGCCACCCAGGAGCCCCTGGAAGGCATTAAAAAAAATTTAAAAGTCAAATTAGATAGTTCTTGTCTTTGAGGAATGTATAGTAAAATCTACATAAACCACCTAAAAATGTTTATAGTACATCTTATAGTCAGGGCTATAAAAATGGTAACAGGTATTGTTCTGAATTAAAGATAGTCTGAAGGGCACCTGGGTGGCTCAGTAGGTTAGGTGGCTGCCTTCAGTTTGGGTCATGATCTCAGGGTCCTGGGATCAAGCCCCATGTCAGGCTCCCTGTTCACTGTGGAGCCTGCTTCCTCCTTTCCCTCTATATGCCGCTCTTGCTGCTTTCTTTCTCTCTCTAATAAATAAATCAAATCTTTTTCAAAAATAGTCTTAAAAAAGTTTGGTCATCCCTGGCCTAAACCTGACATGCTTTGAATAGCCCTCATGCTGGATTGGTTTGAGTTGTTACTAGATTTCCTCCTGAAGTCCCTGATGATGCCAGAATCAGACTATATTTTGCTGAGGGTGATAGCATCTAAAAAGATGACACAAACGCTCCACAATTTATGTTCCATATGCTTTTAGTTTACATTTTTAAAAGCTAAATACTACCAGTTTTTGACATAGTCTTCATTATTTAAAACTTCATAGATTTAATTTCATTTTAATAAACTTAAGCATTTGCCTTTTTGTTGTTGTTATGAGCTAAGCATCGGCTCCTAAATTAAATAGTTCATTAATTTTTATGTCAGCCTTGATGCTATTTACATGCGTACAAATGAAAATAACTACCCCAGGGAGCTTGTAGAGGGTCAGTTTCAAATCCATGAATTAATGCAAAGGGTAAGGTTATGTCATTTGGGTATAAGCTATAAGCTTTGGAGAATGGAGAATAAGCAATCAAGGTAAAAAAGCCCTGGTGCTTGCATTATTTATGAAAGTGAGATCCTGTCATTTCTCTTCCAAGGTGCTGTTGCAGGAGATAGAGCAGGGGCACTATAATGGTCAGTGTGTGTCTAGGACCAGCCTGATGTATGGGCAGAAAAACTCCTCTGCTGCATCTTTATTCATAGGAAATCCACGGGGCTTTCATTTGACCCACTGTATTTCTGATATTTATTGCTACTATAACTTAATATTCATTTTATTGTCCCAAATATCATTTCCCTTTTCATATATTTCTGTACCAATGTTGGCAAAGTGCCAACTTTGCGTAGTCATTTAAATAACAAAAATAAACCTTTTGTCCTACATACTTTACAAAATCCAATCATTTGTTTCCTTGAAGAAAATTACCTATTTATTATCCATTAACATGTGAAAAAAATTAGTTCTGATTGTCTGGTATGGTTATATCAGGGTGACAACGGGATAAGATTCAGGAGACCTGGCTTTTGCTGCTATATCTGTGTTAAGGCATTTCAACCAGCTGGGCAATCTGCCACCAATCTCATCAATCCCCTTGAATCTTAGAACTATTCCTTTTTTTTTTTTTTGTCATTCTTAGAGACAGGCTTTTGTCATCTCACTGCAGGATTCCTGTGAATCCTGCAGGGAGAGGAACTCCTGGCAGTTCCTCTGCATCTTTTTCTTTCTCTGCTCATCCACCCTTAACAGTCCAGCAAGGTTCAAAACCATGAAATCTTTTACTGTTTGTGTAGAATTTACTTTAAATAATTCCGTATGTTTACTGTAAAAAAGTAAACATAATTTTTATGTTTTCTTCATGGCATTTGAGAATAGCCTGAAACATTCTTGAGAGGAGGGGTGGTTGAAAAGATTTTTGAAAGGAGGTGTACTTTCCGCAGGGTCTTTAAAAAAAAAGAGTAGAATTTACTCAGGAACATTTTCTAGGGGAAGAGCAATGTCATGAGAAAGGTTTAAACTCACCTGGCTTTTTCAAGCAGTGGTGAGCAGACTGAGATCAAAGTCCCAACATCTATGGGAGATAAAGTTGTTGAGCGGTGCTAATCTAGATTGTGTAGGAGACAGGGCTATGGAGCTAAATTGTAAGCCTTAGGGAGTGGAATACGGGAGGGAAATATTAGTTAGTATGCTTTTGGTTTCTAGTGATAAAAACACAATTCCAGTCTAGCTTAAAATACAAAGGTGGAGGGAGGATTTTTATTGACTCCTATAACTAAGAAGTTTAAGGGGAACATTGGCATTAGGTCCTGCTAAGCTCAAACAGCTGTACTTAAGAATACCGGAAATCAAATTATTTTCCCTTTCTTCAGCGCATTCCTTTGTAACCCAGAAGAGTTTTGCCATTTTGTTTATAAATCCACAGCTGTTGCTTTCTAATTGTTCTAGCAAATTCCATCCCCCCCATCCCACCCCAGAGGAGGTTGCCCCTAATTGGACCTGGCAGGATGTAGAGCTCCAATGGTCATATATGCATACTTGAAGGTGAAGGTGGTAGGATCTGGACTTATTTTCTCCATCAAATAGACTAAAGGAGAGCAGGACTGACCTCCACCCTCGCCAAAGGGGAAAAAAAAAAAAAGTCCTTTATCAGAGGGAGGAGTATGCACAGTTGAAATTAACAGAAGCCATTCTAGGTTTTTCAGCAGAACACTGAGAAAGAACTGTGGCTAAGTGACCTATGCAAATTTGGCTGTTCAGAAATTTACAAGAATCTACTACTATAGTGTGTGTTGGTTAGAGATAAGAGGACTATATTACACACACAGCCCCCCACCCCCCTACGAGCCACTTCTACAACCATGGGGTTGCAACCAGTGAGTCTGTACAACAAAAGCAACACTCAGGTTACATTCTGCTAAATGAAAAAAAAAAAAAGTAATAAAAAAAATAAATTCTGCTAAATGGACAAATATTTATTGTCAAGCCATTGCAAAACTCTCATACAGTCCCTTCTCATAGCTCAGGAGTAGCTGTGTTCTGCCTGAGGCATCTGGTGAGCCTGTACATGGAAGGTCTTCTCAGGAGCAGCTGCCATGGTATCTCCCAGCCTGGATTCACCAGCCTTCTACTTGTGTGTTGTCTGCCTGTCTGTCCAACTATCGGTAGCCAATGCTGTTACTGGACTTGCCCTTGGGATTCCTACCATGACTGCAAGATGCCCTCACTGGTAGCTGTCAGGAAACTTTGGTGAGGGGCAGTCTGGAAATGAGGTGGGGCATCCCTGGGCACTCACAGCAGGATCCTGGGTAGGGAGAGAAAACAGGCATATGCTAGGGCCTGGGGTTCTGCTCTCACTAGGAGTGAGGCTGGGAGCCTAGAGTTTTCGCAGGTTCACTCTTTATTGGTGAATTTAAAATATAAGGGTAAGATTTTAGAACATGGAAGAGGAAAAAAAAAATCAGCCAAGGTCTTAGGCTGGGGCAGATGCGGGTGCTTCTGAACAGTTTATCCAGTCCTGTGGCCAGCATTGAGCTCAATGGAGGTAGTCCTCTCTGAAGCGGACGTCTTTGCTATCAAAGCCAAAGTCAGGCACTCATATCACACAGAAAAAAAGCCAACCATTAGGGCTTATCCTACATTAGATCAGGTGACTAAGGCATTGTTGAAGTAGAGTGACACAGGACTAATGGGGATCTGGACCTCAACCTGCCGTAATATTTATTATGTGGACGTTTGCCAGACTGATGGAAGGGCAGATCATTCTAACCAACTGTTTATATGGAACACCTCTTATTTCACCAGTGAAATATGATTTTTGACCCCTTACCCTCTCTGGTATAGAGTACAGTCACATTTGAGGCCCTTAGTTTTACTTCCCTAGGGTTTATTCCTGTTCAGGCCACATCAAACGGTGACCATCCTGAAAATGTGTAATAAAGTTAACTGAAATAAACACATCATAGCTTAAATCTGTTTATTTTTCAAATTGCAGTGGGTGATCATGATATTAATTCACTGGGTCATTACTACCTTTTTAAAATAAAACTATAGAAATATCAAGATAGAATAAAATAGGATTTTTTAAAATAAAACATGTAATAAGTGTAAGGATTGTTTTGTGAAACTTTAGTTTTATGTCTTAATTTAACTGTCATGAAGTATATTTTTGGTGGGCTACTGTTAAAAAGGTTGTGAAAGCCACACATTTAAAGCGTGTGGACATTTTATTTCCTTATTTTGTTACTATCACAGCTGCTGGTTAGAATATATATTATATAAATATATAGTGAATTCTTATATTTTATCATATTTTATAGGGTTTTATTAAATTACACTCAAGAGCATTTATATTGAATCTGTAGATTATTTTTACACAAAATCATCTGAATTTATCATAGAATAAGTGGGATATTGAATTAATTATATTTAAAAGCACCTGTTCCTCTCATCTCTCTCACTCACTGTAAGGCTTTTCTCCTTCCCTCTCTCTTTCTTTACTAATAATTATTGAATGGTAAGCACTTTATATATATTATGTCATTTAATCCTCTGCCCTTGAGGGGTTATTGTTCCCATTTTACAGGTGGAGATATTAAGGATTAGAATCTTGACAGTAGTTTTCTCAACATCACTTAGTTAGTATTTAAACCAGGCAGTTTGATTCTATAGCCTGCTATCTTGACTGATTTTTTTTTTTCCGATATAAGAAACCAAGTTGGATCACCGCATCCGTGCTTTTTGGATCTGATTGCCCTGAACACAGAGAACATAGGGAAGGCGAGCAGTGGAGGGTTTCTATTCCACTGAATCACAAACGCTCTACCCTGCCAATTTCATGTTCTCATATCTCTAGGGCTTTGATTTTGGGATGACAGGCAAAGACATGAACAGGGAGAAAGAGATTGAAAGAGAGCTGTGCACCTGATCACTCGACAAAGAGCAAACAGACAGTGTTATGTAGGCCATATTCTGTTTAAAGCCCCTGTCCACCATCTCCTGCTGGCCATGTTGACCCAGCAACGACCCATGAGTCAACCCAGGGCAGAGGGTACAGCCAGGATGAGGAGTACTGGGTTTTGTTTTTTGTTTGTTTGTTTGTTTTTTAAACATGAGTTCTCTAATGGCTCTGCTTTGGTCAGAAGGTTTCAGTGGCGTCCACAGAGAAATGCGATCTTCCATCTCATGTGTTCATTTTTATTCCTCTTTGTGTTCTCATTGCCTGCCTGCAAGGGTCTGTTTACAAGCATCCATTCCTTTTTTCTTAACAACTAAGGAGTAGGACTGTTGTATAAACCACCCCCCCCCCAAAAAAAAACCACAAACATGTAGACACTTATCACAAGGAACAAGGTAATTGTAGGTCATGACTACTCACATTATGTACATCTTTTTGTAAACTACTTGAGAACTATTAATTCCATAAGTGCATGAAAGTGAAAGGTATTGTCATCAGTCTGCCCCAGAGCCCTTTGGGCAGGAGAGGAAATGGCCTTTGTGAAGCAGTTCCAGAGAATCAGCACAAATCCCATTATGAGGCCTTCAAGACCACGAACCTGAAGTCAGTAATTCAGAAGTAGCAGGAACTGTGGCAAAGTGTGTTTGCTTGGCTGCACGTTTCTGAAAGCTTGTGCTGATACCCTACTGTGAGGGCCTGGTTAGCGGGACACAGCCATTTCGTTGTAAACTGGGATTGACCCTGCCCCTCCCAGAGGAATTTACTTGCAAACCCCGGATATAGTGGTGGGTCAGGCCGGATATAGGGGCGGGCCAGGCCCATCCAATCAGGGGGGCGTGCATATATTTACTGTGGTGAATTGAAATTCAATTGGTCACCCGTATTGCCCACCTAGCATGACTGTGCAGTTTTCCCTGCGTACTGCAATCTCATTGGCCACCTGTGTGGGGGCCGGGCTCAGCCACCTCTATAAAGGTTAGCCTGTGAGGCTGGGAAGAGTAGTCTTCGGCAGCAGCGTTGTTGTCTGCAGCCGCGGAGTTGCCCTGGGGAGCGGGAGCTTCGCCGGGAGCGGGAGCCGCTGGGAGCATCGTCCTTGGGAAGGGGCCTCACCGGGAGCACCACTGGCAGGATCGTCGCCGTCCGGAAGCGGCCTCGCTGGGGAGTGGCGCCGCCGGGAGCATCTTAGTCCGGAAGGGGCCTCGCCGAGGAGCATCACTGCTGGGAGCGTCGTCGTTGGGAAGGGGTCTCCCCAGGGAGCGGCCTCGACGGGGAGCAGCGAGGCCAGGAGCGTAGTCGTCGGGAAGAGGCCTCACCAGGGAGCAGCCTCGACGGGGAGCAGCACCACCAGGAGTGCCATCCTTGGGAAGGGGCCTTGGCCAGGAGCAGCGCCGCCGGGAGCGTCGTCGTTGGGAAGGGGTCTCCCCAGGGAGCGGCCTCGACGGGGAGCAGCGCTGCCTGGAGTGTCATCGTCGGGAAGGGGCCTCACAGGGGAGTGGCCTCCCCGGGGAGTAGCTGTGCCTGGAGTGGCGTCGTGGGGAAGCTGCCTCGCCAGGGAGCAGCACCGCAGGGAGCATCGTCGTTGTGAAGGGTCGTCCTTAGCGTAGTCATAGGGTAGCGGCATTCTCCGGAAGGGGCCTCGCTGGGAGCAGTGCCACCGGGAGCGTCGTTGTCAGGAAGGGGTGTCGCTGGTGAGCAGCACCACCGGGAGCATTGTCCTCGGGAAGAGTCGTCTTCAGGTAGGGTAGTCGTCAAGTAGCGGCGTCCTGGGGAAGGGGCCTCGCCGGGGAGCAGCGCCGCTGGGAGGGTCGTAGAGGCAAGGGGCCTCGGCGGGAAGCAACCTCGCAGGGGAGCAGCGCAAGGATTCAGTGAATAAGTGCTTAGTAGGCACTTTTTTGGAATGAAAGTGTATAGAGCCTTTAAAACATCAGGCACTTATAAAGTACTAAATAACAGTAAATTGTCACTTGCCTTGTTATGAGACCCCATAAGCCTGGTAACTTAGAGCCATCCTGCTGGGAATTAGTTACTATTTTGTATTGTAGCAGAGCCTTGAGCCTCCTCTTGCTGGAATACATTCTTTCGGGCAGTTTGTGTGTAAACCTACATGCACGCCCACACCTACCCGGTGGCGTTTTGAATCTTTCCAGTGATGATTCTTTCACGCATGTGGTTTGTTTTTGTCAATGTTTTTGTGTCCATTTTTTCATTCTTCTCTTTTGCTGCTTACAAACTGCTGTTAGCTTGGAAACCATATTAAGAGATTTGCTATAAATATAGATGAGCTGAGAATGAACCATTTTACAGGAAGGAGGCAAGGAGTTCACTTATTATTCAAGTGGGTGAGGTTTATGGGCCAGGAGACATTGATTTGATCTTGCCTGTGGCCTTTTAAAATAACTAATTCTTGGGTTTCACCAACAGGGTAGCCAAGTGAAGTGCAATGAGAACATTTCATTTTCTCACTCGTAGTGAAATGAATATCATATACTGAATTTGAAAATTCTTAATTGTATTTCATTATGAAAAACTGAAAGTTTAATTACGGAAGATTAGCATTGAGGCTAGTATTAGCTTTGAGGTTAATATTTCAGTTTGCAATTTATTTCATATGACTACTGTACTCCATTTGTGCTTCAGTCCTCTTAGTTTCATTCTTACTTGGGAAATGTATTGGGAAAAGAATATAGTTTTTTTCTTATCAGGTCTGTAGTGTAGTACCTTTAAAAGGGTTTTGGGGTTGGAACTTGAAGATCTGAATCAACCATTTCCATAGAAAACTAACTATTTTAATGTAGTTTTTCTACGCAAATGGACTATTTTCTGCATTTTTGGACTCTAACATTTATTACTTTTGATCAAGATTCAGCCTAGCTGAAAATAATTTCTCAAGGATTTGTAGGGCAGAAGGGGAAATTAAATCTGCTTGAATCCACAAGTACTTATTAACATGTCAACTATGTGCCACCATGAGACAGTGTTGTTAACACATTTTACAGATATTAACTCATTGAATCTTACAATAAGAGCCCTTTGAGATAGATACTATTATTGAGCCCACTTTACAGATGAGAAAATTGCAGCCCAGAGAGGTTAAGTAATTTGACAAAAGTCACACAGCTCATAAATGGCAAAAGGGGGTTTGAATCCAGACAGTCTAACCCCAGTCCATGCACTTAATCAAGCCTGAGAATTATCTGCACAGCAAAGCAAATTGAAGAGCTCTTACCTTCCACATGCTATAATCTTAGTCTAAAGAAGTTCCCTTATTTTTTTAAATACCTCTAATATTAAATATGTTCACCTGTTTTGAAAATGAGGTGTTTATTTTATATACATCACATTAAGTGAAAAAAAGCATAGGTGACATTTATTTGTGTGTGTGTACAATTATAAACCAAATAAAATGGGTATTTTGTTTATTTTCATATAGATTATAGGTTTAAATCTTGTATCTCTAATTATTTTGTCATTTCTTAGGAAAATGTTGAAGTTACTTGAGTTAGCGGTTCTAACAAAAATGTATCCTGGATTCATTTCCTTCTTCCTTTTGCTGTGTTATTTTCTGGTAGTTGTATGTATTTATCAGGCGTTAGCAGTGGAGACAAAAAAAATGGTCAAACAGAATTATTCAGTTTTGACAAAACAGTAGAATTTGTGAAAGATTCTTTATTGTGAGGTAGAAATCACTGGATAATATTTTGTTTTGAATTCTCTTCTCCAGGTGAAAGTATAAATTAGAATTTATTTTGTTTTGGGCTCCTGGGTGGCTTAGTCACTAAGCAGCTGTCTTTGGCTTAGGTCATGATCCCAGAGTCCTTGGATGGAGCCCCACATCTGGCTTCCTGCTCAGCGGGAAGCCTTCTCCCTCTCCTTCTCCCTCTCCCACTGTTTGTGTTCCCTCTCTCTCTGTGTCTCTCTCTGTAGAGTAAATAAATAATTTTTTAAAAAAATTATTTTGTTTCCCCTTGGAATATGTGCATGCGTGTGTGTGTGTGTGTGTGTGTGTGTTGGAGAGAGAAAGGGATATGTTTTAATTTTGACAGTATTTATAACTTTAGATAATAATGTAATCACTTCAAAAAATTAAGTGTTTTAATTTATCAGATAGCTGGAGAACGATATGGTGTACTGACTTGTAACCATCCTTGTGTGTTTCCTTTCTGCTTAGCATTTTCACTAATTGGGCATATATATATTGGATAATGGGCTGTGTCAGTTTAAAACTTCTTGTTCTGGGCATGCCATTTATTTTGCGAAGCTTATAGCACTATAGAGTATTAGTAAAATCATAACTTACTCTAACGCGACAGCCTGGACCCAGGAAACTTGCCTTTCTCTTGCCACTGAGAGGAAAAGAAAGTATTACTCAAGGCAAAATTAAAGGTAGTGAGCAGAGAGGAAAGGATTGACACTGAGATGGGCGGTCGTCTCTGTCCTCCGAGAGAAAGGATGGGAAGACCTAGAGGGGAAAGGAAGCTTGGGCCTCAAAGGAACCTTGCATTCACACAGAAGTGGGAACTATAGATTAATGCCCAGGGCAAACCCATGTGATGCGGAAGCTGGGACCTCAGGTTTACTCAGCTGTCTTCTAAGAGTCAGTCCTGCAGGGTAGGTTCTGTACACTGGGCGTCTTGCGTGAGTTAGCTTAGGCTGATGCATTTCCCCATCTCCTTGGAGTTCCACATTGGTAAATTGCAGATACTCTAAGATTTGCCACAGATATGTATTAAATTCTTCAAGATCTTTCATGAAGGCTCCTTTGTTCCTAGGTTAGAACTGAGTTAGTGGGTCTCTTGCGATTTCTTCTAGATCTATCAGTCTCTATAAACTCAAGGTACACTTTTCATTTTTTTACTTAAATACTTCTGATGATCAGAGATTTTTTTTTTCAAAAATTGAATATCACTTTTTACTAATTTCTTGTATACCTTAAATATTTTGTCAATTTCCAATTTATATGTAATGCATGGATAGATGTGATATATTTATAATCTCCAACAGCTATAAAATTCCCTTGAGTTTATATTATACCAAAAATCATTGTAAAAACTGAATTCCTTAATAAAAGAAAGAAAAAAGAAAATAAACTGAAGATAATTAGCTAGCACTTTAATTAAATGGTCCTCCTTGATTGAATCTCTCTTTGCTCTCAAGCACACACAGAACTAAATGCAAAATCATTTCCCAGCTCATTGTAGGAGATCCTTTTACATTTCTCTGTCTTCTCCATATTTATATAAATAAGAAAAATATTTTCAAAATAAATCTCTGGGAATACAAATTCTTAACATTTTTCTAGTACTAATCTTGGCAGGTATGTCTCACATTGCCAAAAACTTCAGAGAAATTAAGAAGCCTTATAGACTACATTTTTAATCATAAACTAACTTATCTCCATCAATGCAAATATCACCATAGTAATAACTGGATTGCAAGGCAGTTGGCTTTAAGGATTTATTTATTCACTGGTATTTGATAGTTTAGTTAAGATAAAGTAAAAATAAATTCCCTAGTATTGAAAAATAATCATTTAGTCTGATATTAAAAGATTTGTATTGTATAACAATGTTCCTGGATGGCACTTTTCATCAGCACCTCTATTTCAAAGAATTTTATCTGCCAAGGAACCCTGGATGACTGAAGAACTTACTTTATTTGCCAATATAATTGTAAAAAATATAAGGAATGGTGTTTCTGTACAGCAATGAAATCAATTTTATGTGTGATTAGAGGAATCAGACAAGACATTTTGAGATAAGGTTTTATTACTAGTTTACTAAAATGTTCATGTTTCATTCATATAGCTTTTACCTAAGATTTGCATTCATTTTTATACAATATATTCTGTTTCTGCTCTTTGCTAGGATTGAATGGTATTATCTTCAGAGTCTCAAGGACTATTAAGTATAGAATTTGGCAATTACTCATAAATTCTGTTGTCTCTTGCAGAGACATTTTGCAAAAGGAACTTAAAGGAAGGAGGAAAATACTTGCTAATTATTTTTAATTAAATATGCTATATTATATTTAATATATTTAATTAAATATGCTACAAGTTAATAATCTTGAGTTGAATAGTCTAGCAGAGATATAATATAGGTTAATTTTTTGATATACTGTGATGCTTATTGAAAATACTGAGAATCAAAAAGAACTATGGCTCTTCAAGGCCAATTTGCAGAGTGAAACCATAGACTTTTAGGACTAGGACTTACTTTAGAAAATCTAGTTAAAATATGTTTTGTTAGGATAATAAGGTTCAAAAATTTTGAATGACATTTTTGTGCAATGACAGTGGTAGTTGGATTAAACAGTTATTTTTAGGTTAAATGGCATTAATAATGATCACTAAATTAAAAATCTGACATCTTCAGCATCTTGATTAGCCAGTCCTCTGAGGATTGCAGTTAGGCAAATAGATCACAAAGATAAATATGATCCAACTCCAGATTTCATGGGAGAAAGAAAATTAAGCCAATGTCAAGTGTGAGTAAGGATATGATAAAGGTATTTTAGGAATTCACAGAAAGAGGCGAATAACCCAGTCAGGCACCAAGATGGTGTGTTGGAAAGCATGGTCATGGACTGGAAGAGAGAAAGGGAAACCTAACCTGGATTCCAAATTATGAATTAGTGGCAAGTACTGGATCTGAAGCATTAGTTCTCTGTGTACTTAGTGAGCTTTCCACTCTATTCCTATGCTAAACATCAATGAAAATAAAACCGTTATCATGAGATATTTAATAGACTTTTTTTTTCCTCCCAAAGTCACATAACATTACAGGCTATTGACATAGGGTATAGTCTATTTTTGAAATTCATATTCATTTAACTGTAGACAGGTCCTATTGCATGTTAGAAATTGACGTAAAATATATGATCATTCATTCATAGTGTGCACTTGTATATAATTTAAGTTGACTCATCTATAAAATTTTGTTTTGTTTTTCCCTTATAGGTTCCTTTTATTATTCATTCATTGAGAAATAGAAATTTGGTATTTTACTAAAATGTGAAACTTATAGAAATAAAATATATTCCTGCTTCAAATAGCTGTTTTTAGTAAATGGTCAATATGAAAAAGAAGATACTCATTAGAATTCTTCCAAATTTAGGAAGTCATTCACAAGATTCAGAATCCAAATTTCAAAATAATTCTTTTTTTTTTTAAAGATTTTATTTATTTATTTGACAGACAGAGATCACAAGTAGGCAGAGAGGCAGGCAGAGAGAGACAGGGGGAAGCAGACTGCCTACCGAGCAGAGTGTCTGACACGGGGCTTGGTCCCAGGACCCTGAGATCAT
Organism: Lontra canadensis; assembly: GCF_010015895.1. Taxonomy (NCBI): domain Eukaryota; kingdom Metazoa; phylum Chordata; class Mammalia; order Carnivora; family Mustelidae; genus Lontra; species Lontra canadensis. The sequence continues at coordinate 1,683,466 of NW_022631146.1, forward strand.
GACCTGAGCTGAAGGCAGAGGCTTCACCCACTGAGCCACCCAGGCACCCCTCAAAATAATTCTTATAAGCCAAACTCCGTGGGTTTCTGAATGGTAGTGGCATCTAGGTAGGATCTTACAAAATACAACTGTGACTAATATTGAGAATTGAATAATTTATACACATGTCTCCCATATACACAGTGTATACAGTGCCTAGTAACAAGTTGTGGGTATTTATGCCCATGAAATTAAGAATATTATTTAGGATCTATTATAATAAGTAATCATTATTGCTTTCATTTATATTAACTATTTTATCTCAAATGTCTCCCCAGTGTGAGAAAAATTTATTTGGAAGAAAATAGGACTGCTTTTTATTTTGATTCCTAATAAACTCATACTACAATAGATAGATATTTATCTTCCCTTACATCTAAAATATGCATATAATATTTGTTTTGAATGATTTGGGGTTACAGTAAATTGAATGCTGATTTTTTTATTACTAATTGTGTGACTTCAGGCAAATTATTTAACATCTTAACATTAGTGTATTCATCTATAAAATGAGATATTTAAGGAACTTCTTTATAGGATTGTTTCAAGATTTCCATGAAATAATCCACGAAAAACATCAAGTAGAGCTTGGCACACAGTTATGTTTAATAAGTGTTAACCATTCTATCATTGTTATCATTGCCATCATTACTTTTCTAAACATAAAAATATTATCAGGAAACAAACTGAGGGTTGCTGGAAGGGAGGGAAGTGGGAGGGATGGGGTGACTGGGTGATGGACATTGGAGAGGGTATGTGCTATGGTGAATGCTAATGTATTGTGTAAGGCTGTTGAGTCACAGACCTGTACCCCTGAAATAAATAATATATGTCAAAAAATATTTTCGGTAAATATTACATGTATAAATATTTTTCTTTTGGTGAAAGATAATGCTATTTTATTTTTCTCTAGATCCCAAATTTCCCTTTATTTCCATGACATAAAATTTATATTTAGTGGTGGTTCTTTCATCAATTCATACCTTCCTTATGTGCTCACAAGAATTTTTAATTGATAATCACACACTTAAATTTCAAATCAATCTATAATGTTCATCAGGGTTTTTGACATGTTCCTTTCATTCTATGCCAAATTCAAGTTGGGACCATTTCTCAGTTATCTGTAGCAGTGGATCAGATCTCTACAATTGGGATATCTACAAAAAGGGAACAAATCCTTTTTCAAATGTGCTAATAAGAGAGATCTAACAATAATCAGGTCTCTGTGATTAGAATGAGTGTATTGGCACTTTTAAAGGCCCCTGTGTTACAGGGAGCATGAGGATTTCACAGAATTGCAAATTCCCACAAAGCTGATCCCCAGCTGATAATCTGGGAACAAAAGGGGGATCAAAAATGACCCTAGAAAATATCATAAATGTTTTATTCTTAATCCTGAGAGTAACAGGGACCCATTGTTTTGTGTAGTGATGTGGCAAAATGAGATTTTCTATTTAGGAGAGTCATTTTGGTTGCCACTAGATACCGAACTAAAAGGCACAAGGTCCCCGGTGGGTAGATTATTACAATCATCTGCATGAGAAGTGATGAAGGCCTAGATTAATGTGGTAAGGAGTAAAGACGTATTTGAGTGTGCAGAGAACTGACGCTTACTAACTGGTTAGCATAGTTACATCTGGAGTGAAGTGGATGTAGTGGGTTTAGATGCTGTCAGGTTTCTGGCTTGGTTGCCATGGGGTATGTCCCTTAGATGAGAGGAAAGAGGAAATGGGACAAATTGGAACTGGAAAGAGGAGATGAACACGTTGGTTTTGGACATCTTGTGTCTCATATTTCAGATCAAAACTCTATTCTTGTGGTTCCTAGGTGGCTCAGTGGGTTAAGAATCTAACTCTTGATTTTGGCTCAGGTCATGATCTCAGGGTCATGAGATCGAGCCCCACATTGCTTGATTTTGGGGGACCAGCTCTGTGCTGGGTGTGGAGACTGCTTTAGATTCTCTCTCTCCCTCTGCCCCTTCACCTGCTCTCTCTCTCTCTCTCTCTCTTTGTCTCTCTCTCTTTCTTAAAACCAAACCAAAGCAGCAGTGTATTCTCTTGTACAACTTCTGTGAGTAGTATTAATCTTATATTTTTACACAGCCTGATAGTTATATCTATAGATAGATGTAATCTTATATTTTTACACAAACTGCTTCCACATGCGCTAGGTCATCTCCCCTGTGAGGTACTATGTGTAGAAAAGGAGAGATGTTCTCTATCCCCTTATAGAAACCAAGGCTCAGAGATCAAACACCTGCAACTTGACATGTCTAGACCTGAAGTCAAGGTAATTGTATCTATCTATATATAATATATATAGATAGATATAATTATATATAATTGTATCATTATATAAGAATCTTTTTGGGTCAAGAAGAAAGCCTACTGGAAGAGAAGGTAGCAGGATTTACAAGAAACTTCTCCTGTCTTCATAGAAAAGAAAAATATCTCTCCACCTAAAAAAATGTGCTAGTCTTGCTAAGAAACCCAAAGGACATTTTCCATCAAAAAGCAGTGCACAACAGGTAAATGCTATGATGATATTTGCTTAAAGAGTTTAAAATTTGTTAAAAGGAGGCTCACACCAGGATCTTACAGGTCAATTTTTCACATGTATTTTATAAGTTAGAAAGGCTGTAAATAGTATATTTTGTAGTAAAAAACTGGCAGTGTTGTCTTCAATATGTGAAACCAAACTCAGGAAAATGCTCTTTTAAAAAAACATATGATGATTACAGTTCAGTTAATTATTTTATGCTCATCAGTTGGAATTCATATTTATGTGGCAATGGGGATTTTTAAATGTAATTACTAAATTTAAAATCTATAAAATTTCCAGTGGTCTATTTATTAAAGAACATTGAGAACTATAATTTATGCTAAAGAGAAATGAATGAAATAATGAACCTTGAATTTGACATTTAACAAAAATGCATTGAATGACATTTAAAATCATTGTATCAAATGATATATAGAGTATACATACTGTCACAGAACTGGGTGGGGGAGTAGGCAAATTGGAAGAATAGGCAGTGGGCAGGTAGCCTTTTGCATCTGGCAGATGCAGACTTAGGCTCAAATCCCAGATCATCTGTTGTCTGGCTGTTATCCTTGGCACATTGCTGACTTTGGTTGGTGTTCCTTTCTTTACCTGTACACCTAAGTCCTAAGTTAGTAATACTTCATATGGTGTTAAGAGGATTAAATTTAAAAAAAAATATATATATGGCATGCATTTTTTTAATACAAAGTTGTACATATATATGTGTTGTATATATGTACATATGTACAACTTTGTGCTAAGCACTACTTTATTTTTATTATTTATTTTATTTTTTATTTTTTAAGATTCTATTTGGTGAGCAGGGAGCCTGAGACAGGGCTTGATCCCAGGACTCTGGGATCATGACCTAAGCTGAAGGCAGATGCTTAACCACCTCAGCCAACCAGGTGCCCCTGTTTTATTTTATTTTCATTGATATAAGTATGATCCTTAATCTCCATACCCTTTTTAACCCATACTGCCACCCACCTTTCCTCTGATAAACGTCAGTTTGTTCTTCATATTCCATCTCCTGGTTTGTCTCTCTCTCTTTTTTTTTTCCTTTGTGCCTTTTTTTATTTCTTAAATTTCACATATGAGTGAGATTGCATGGGATTTGTCTTTCTCTGACTGAATTATTTCACTTAGCATTATACCCTCTGACTCTATCCATGTCGTTGCAAATGGCAAGATTTCATTCTTTTTAATGGCTGAGTAATATTCCGCTGTATATGTAAACACCACTTTTTCTTTATTCATTCATCTGTTGATGGACACTGGGCTGCTTCCATAATTTGACTATTATAGATAATGCTGAATAAACATAGGGGTGCATGTGAATTAGTGATTTGTATTTTGAGGGTAAATACCAAATCGTGCAATTGCTAGATTGTAGTGTATTTCTATTTGAATTTAGGGGGTAACTGCCCTACTGTTTTACACAGTTGCTGCAACAGTTCACATTCTCACCAACAGTGCACAAGAGTTCCTCTTTCTCAACATCCTTGCCAACGCTTGTCTCTTGTGGCTTTGATTTTAGCCGTTCTGACAGGTGTGAGGTGATATCTCATTGTAGTTTTGATTTGCATGTCCCTGAGAAGTGATGTTGAGCATCATTTGATATGTCTGCTGGCCATCCGGATGTCTTCTTTGGAGAAATGTCTGTTCATGTCTTCTATTTTTTTTTTTTGTAATATTTGTTTTTTGGGGTATTGAGTTGTATGGGTTCTTTACATATTTTTGATACCAACCCTTTATCAGATATGTCATTTGCAAATATCTTCTCCCTTTCAGTAGGTTGCCTTTTATTTTTCTTTGATCATTTCCTTTGTTGTGCAAATGCTTTGTATTTTGATAAGATCCCAATAGCGTATTTTTGCTTTTTTTTTTTTTTCCCTTGCCTCAGATATATCCAGTAAGAAGTTGCTATGACAGCTCTCTGCTCTTCTCTAGGATTTTCATGGTTTCATGTCTTATATTTAGGTCTTTAATCCATTTGGAGTTTATTTTTCTATATGGTAAAAGAAATGGTCCCATTTCATTCATTTGCATGTAGCTGTACAGTTTTCCCAATACCATTGTTTGAAGAGACTGTCTTTTGTCCATTACATATTCATTCTTCCTTTGTCAAAGGTTAACTGTCCATATAATCATTGCTTTGTTTCTGGCTTTTATATTCTAACCCATTATCTGTGTGTCTATTTTCATGCCAGTACCAAACTGGATTAATTTCTACTGCTTTATAACTTTAAATATGAAATTGTGATTCCTCCACTTTTATTTTCTCTTTTTCAAGATAGCTTTGCTATTTGAGGTCTTTGTGGTTCCATACAAATTTTAGGATCATTTGTCCCATTTCCATGAAAAACGCTGTTGGTATTTTGATAGAGACTGCATTGAATCTGTAAATTTCTTGGACTAGTATATACATTTTAATGGTATATATTCTTCCAACTCATGAGCGTGGAATGTCTTTCAATTTCTTTGGGTTGCTTGGATTTCTTTTGCCAGTGCTTGATAGTTTTCAGAGTATATATCTTTCACCTCTTGGTTATGTTTAATTCCTAGATATTTTATTGTTTTTGGTGCAGTTGTAAATGGGGCCATTCTCTTAATTTACTTTCTGCTGCTTCATTATCAGTGTATAGGAATGCAACAGTTTTCTATACATGGGTTTTTATATCCTGCAACTTTATTGGATTCATTTATCACTTATAGCAGTTTTGGGTGGTGTCTTTAGGGTTTTCTACATATAGATTACCTCACTACATCTGCAAATACCAAGAGTTTTACTTCTTCCTTACCAATTTAGATGCCTTTTATTTCTTTATGTTGTCTAATTGCTATGGCTAAGATGTCTAGTACTATATTAAATAAAAGTGGTGAGAGTGGACATCCTTTTCTTGTTCTTGGCCTTAGCAGAAAAGCTCTCAGTTTTGAGTATGATGCTATCTGTGAGTTTTTAATGTAAGGCCTTTATTATTTTGAGATGTGTTCTCTCTAGTCTTACGTTGCAGGAGATTTTTATCGTGAATGAATGTTGTGCTTTGTCAAGTGCTTTTTCTGCATCTGTTGAAATGATTATGTGGTTTTTATCCTTTCTCTTATTGATGTGATGTATTATATTGGTTGTTTGTCAAATGTTGAACTACCTTAGCATTCCAGGAATAAATCCCACTTGATTGTGGTTTATTTTTTAATGTATTGTTGGGTTCAGTTTCCTATATTTTTGCTAAGGATTTGTGCATCATATTAATGTAGTTTTTTGTTGTTTTTGTTTGTTTGTTTGTTTGTTTTGTTTTTTGTCATGCCTTTATCTGGTTCTGGTATCAGGGCGATACTGGCCTCAGAGAAAGAATTTGGAAGTTTTCCTTCCTTTTGTATTTTTTGGAATACTTTGAAAAGAAGGAGTGTTAGCCTCTCTAAATGTTTGGTCGAATTTTCTTGTGAAGCCATCTGGTCCTGGACTTTTGTCTTTTGGAAATTTATGGATTACTGATTCAATTTTATTGCTGGTAATTGGTCTGTTCATATTTTCTGTTTCTTCATTTCTTCCTGCTTTCATTTTGGGTAGGTTATGTGTTTCTAAGAATTTATCCATTCTAAGGTATCCAATCTGTTATCATCAAGGTTTTCATAATTATATTTATAATATCTGTGTTCTTGGTTTTTATTTCTCCTTTTTCATTAGTGAGTTTGAGTCCTCTTTTTTTTTTAATGAGTCTTGCTAGAGGTTTATCAACTTTATCTTTGCAAAGAATCAGCTTCTTGTTTTATTGATCTGTTCCATTGTTTTGGTTGTTGTTATTTGATTTCTGTATTATTTATTTCCACTCTAATCTTTATTATTTCTTTCCTTTTGCTGGATTTGGCTTTTTTTATTGTTTTCGTAGTTCCCTTAGTGTAAGGTTATTAGGTTGTTTGAGAATTTTCTTGCTTCTTGAGGTAGGCCTGTATTGCTATAAATCTCCCTCTTAGAACCACTTTTATTGAATCCCAAAGAATTTAAACTATTTTGTTTTGATTTTCACTTGTTGCCATGTAACTTTTTATTTTTCCTTGATTTCTTGGTTGACCCATTCATTGTTAGGAACATGGTATTTAACCCCTGTGTATTTGTGTTATTTCCAGATTTTTTTCTTGTGGTTGATTTTTAGTTTCATATCATTGTGACCAGAGAAGATACATGATATGACAGATTTTTCTGAATTGTTGAGACTTGTTTTGTGGCCTAATATGTAGTCTGTTCTGGAGAATGTTCTGTATGCATTTGAAAAGCTGCTGTTTTAGGATGGAATGTTCTAAATATGTCTGTTAAATCCATGTGGTCCAGTGTATCATTCAAGGCCACTGTTTCCTTGTTGATTTTATGTTTGGATTATCTGTCCATAAATGTAAGTAGGGTGTTAGAGTCCCCTTCTGTTATTACTATCAATTATTTCCTTTATGCTTGTTATTAGCAGTGTTACATATTTTGCTCCCCCATGGTGTGCACACAAATATTTCTAGTTGCTGTATTCTCTTGTTGGACTGTCCTCTTTATTATTATATAGTGTTCTTCTTGGACTATTGTTACAGTCTTTGTTTTAAAGTCTACGTTGGGGGCATCTGGGTGGCTCAGTGGGTTAAAGCCTCTGCCTTCGGCTCAGGTCATGATCCCAGGGTCCTGGGATCAAGCCCTGCATAGGGCTTTCTGCTCAGTAGGGAGCCTGCTTCCTCCTCTCTCTCTCACTGCCTGCCTCTTTGCCTGCTTGTGATCTCTCTTTGTCAAGTAAATAAATAAAATCTTAAAAATAAATAAATAAATAAAGTCTACTTTGTGTGATATAAGTATTGCTACTCTGCTTTTCTTTTGACACCCATTTGCATGATAAATGTTTTCCATCCCCTCGTTTTCAATCTGCAAGGTTTGTTTTTGTTTATTTGTGTTTTTTTTGTTTGTTTGTTTTTTGTTTTTCCCTGAAATTATCCTCTTGGAGGCAGTGTATACGTGGGTGTTTTTGTTTTGTTTTGTTTTGTTTTTAAATCCACTCTGTTACACTGTATATTTTAATTGGAGTGTTTAGTGCATTTACATGTGAAGTAATTATTGATAGGTATGTATTTATTGCCATTTTGTTACTTGTTTTGTGTTTGTTTCTATAGATTTTCTCTGCTCCTTTCTTTCCCTTGGTCTCTCTTTTATGGTTTGTTGGCTGTAGGTGATGTGCTTGGATTCCTTTCTCTTTTTTCTTTGCATATTTATTGTTCGTTTTTGATTTGTGGTAACCATTAGATTTATATATAACATCTTCTGCATATAACAGTCTATATTAACTTGATAGTTGCTGAAGTTGAAACGTATTTTTTAGCTCCTCTCCCCCCAAGTCCACATTTTAGATATGTGGTGCCATGTTTTGCATCTTTTATTTTATGAATCCCTTGACTGATTTTTACAGAAATACTTATTTTCACTTTTTTTTTGTTTTTTTTTCTGTTTTTTTTTTTTTTTATGTTTTATGCTCTCATTTATGGTCTTTCCTTTCCATTCAAATAATCCTCTTTAATATATTTTATAGGGATTGCTTAATAGTCAAGAAGTTTTTAGTTTTTATCTGTCTGAGAAACTCTTTACCTTTCCTTCTATTTTGAATGATAGCCTTGCTGGATAGAATATTCTTGGCTGAAGATTTTTCCCTTTTGGCACTTTGAATATATCATGCCATTCTATTTTGGCCTGCAAAGATTCTGATGAAAAATCGACTGATGGCCTTATGGGGTTTCTCTTATATATAACAGCCTTCTTTTCTCTTACAGATTTTACATTTTTGTTGTTGTTGTTATTTATTGCTACCTTTTGTCATTTAATTCCTGTGAGTCTTGGTGTGGACCTCCTTAGGTTAGATTTTTAGGGGGATTTTTATACCTCCTGGATCTGTATCTCTGTTTCATTCCCCAGATTAGGAAAAATTTTACCTATTATTTCTTCAAAAGCATTGCCTGCTCCCTTTTCTCCCTTCTTCTGGGATACTTATAATGCGAGTGTTATTATACTTGATGGAATCACTGAGTCCCCTAAGACTATTCACAATTTGCTTACATTTCTTTCCTGTCCTTTGCTCAGCTTGATTACTCATCATTATTCTGTCTTCCATGTCATGCATTTATTCCTCTGCTTCATATAGTCTGCTGTTTATTCTGTGAATTGTATTTCATTTTTTGTGTTCTTGATCTCTGACTGGTTCTTTTTTATCTTTATGTTAAGGGCCTCATTGATGTCTTCTACTCTTTTCTCAAGTCCAATGAGTATCTTCATGATCATTTTTCTGAAATTAGCCTCTTGGAGGCGGCATATAGGTGGAGTATGATCATTATGTTAAATTCTCTATCAGGCATATTACTTATAACTGTTTTGCTTTGGCCCCTTGCCATAGTTTGGCTCTGTTCCTTCATTTGGGAGATGTTTCTCTGTCTGCTCCTTCTGTCTGACTTTCTGTGTCTGTGTCTGTTTCTGTTTTGTTTTGTTTTTTTTTTTTTTAGGGAATTCAGCTATTTCTCTTGCCCTTAATGATAATAGCCTTATGAAGATGCAGTCCTGTAGTGCCCTGCAGAGCAGTGTAGCCTATTCTCCAGGGCCTGGCACTTCAGGGAGCATTGCCTATGTCTGTTATGCCTGCTCTGTTGTTGAGTCTTGGTCTATTTTTCCTTTCCAGTTGTCTGAAGAGGCTCTCTTTGCCTCTCATGGGCAATGTCTGGTCCTCAGCAGTGGGGGGGTGCATTTTAACAAGTTGTGTGGTGCTCTGCTTGCTAAAGGAGAACTACCACCCCAAAAAGCAAAGTCCCACAAAGCACAAGGGTCAGGACATATGTTGGCAGGGTTTGCATTGGTCTCCTGAAGGTGGGATCTGCAGCACCAGGACTAAGGGGAGCATGACTGAAAGCCTTGGTGGGGATCAGGGCAGGCTTGGTGCGAGTCAGTTAGATAATGAGTGTTGTGGCTAATTCCTGGGGTTGGTGGTTATTTATGCTGAGGGTGGGGAAAATGGCAACTGCCAGCTTCTTTGCTCCTGAAGGGCTCTATGATCCTTCTTTCTCTGGGCCATGCTCTAAGATGAGCAAATCCCTCTCCCTCCCCATCTGCTGCCTTCTCCCTGCCCCAACCCCCAGCATTTTTCAAACTGCTGCTTATAGGCTGTATCTGCATAGATTATTTGTCCTACTATCTCTTTAACGGCAGGGACTCTGCTTAGTAATGTCCTCTGAGCTCCCCAGGAACCCAAAATTTGGCCCTTCCTGTTTTCAAAGGCAAATACCACAGGGATTCATCCTCTCTGTGTGCTCCCCAGTGTGAAAGACTCTTTTCTGCCCTCCATCACACCACTGGTTTCCTCCCCACATAAAAATCCTGTACACTGTATTTATCTTGAATACCTTAACCAAATTAGCATACCTTGTTAACAGTGGTAGACATGAGTAGTTGGCATACAACTGACCAGCTGTGGGGGAAAATGTTTTAGCTACAGTCTGAGAACATAACACAGATGAGAACATCAGTTAACACTCTGAAGATTGTATTATAGAGAAATCTACTTAATTCAAATATGCCCATAGAATCCAAAACTGTACAGCTTAAGTATTTACCACAATTATTAAGGAAGTTTATATTATTCACATTCTCATTGTTATTTTTAGGATTTCCTTCCAGATCAGCCTTTTTTGGGAGCATCCTTATAAACAGCTGTAGTAAAACACATGAGTAACATGAAATTGTCCAAGGTCTATATGTCACATAATGTGTCTTGAAGAAAAATAAATTCAGTTACATGCAGAAGACAGTGTTTCGGATGTCTCTGTTACAAAGATAGCAAATCAAAACTTTGACAAGTAGCTCAACTTGGGAAATGGAAAATTGACATGATTCTGAGATCAATCTTTATCAGTTACTAGTTCACTCACCCACTTAGCAATGTGGTTACTAAAAAGTTTTTCATTGTTCTTAAAAATTGATGTATCTAGCTTTGACCTGCTCAATATAGTCATCTTCAGTACCACTGCATTCTGTAGCAATAGTGGAACCTGACCAAAAGAGAAATCTAGAAAATACTCATTGAATTTAATGATGTAAGCAAAATCCATAGGAAGAAAACGATGTTGATTGGCTTCATAAGATACTGAGTTGATTTACATATGATACATGTATTGCCATTGATTTCTGTTTAGAAAAAGTGTCTGGTAGGATTTCTTTGCTGAAATCTTCTGAGCTCACATGTAGAATATTCTCAAGCTCATAAAATTTAATTTGAGTTCCTGGATACATAGTCTATATTATATATTAGTGTTAGGAAAGTTCATTTTCATGACTTCATTTTAGTACAAAAGAGTGAAATGTTGCTATAGGGTATTGTCTGCAGGACCTTTGCAAATATTTAACTTTGAATAATCTCTACTTCTTCAAGAAATGCTTTGTAAAATTATGGTGAAAATGGTTGAAGTTAACTATGATATAATAATTTTGAATGAATATAAAACAAAGTCAGTCACCATTGGGTTGATATATCATCTGTTCCAGTCCTTATTTCTTTTGAAATTGAACACTTGTGTTAGTTACTCTCAACTTAATTAGTAACATGTACCATCCTTGATTATATTAAGTGCAATGCACAGTTGTAGCCTGCTTTTTCAAAATGGGCTATATATAATTAATGATATGAATTACTTTGAAGTCACCATTGATTACCCATGCTAATGCAGAGGCACAGAGTTCATTGAAGACATTATATTATTTTTTGAAGTAAATGGTATGCTTTTATGTTGAATATTAGCAGATATATAAATTGCTTAATTATCTGGCCCCCTATTTGGCCTTTCCCCTTGTATTGTTTAGCACCTACTAACTCAGTTGACAGTAGAGGATTCCTGCTGGTAGACACTGATAGCTTCTTTCTTTTAGTTTGTTTTGTTTTTAGAATCTGTCTCTTACTACTTCTTTCATTTTCCTTTTTAGCCTTACCTTTTAAACCCCAAACCCTATGTTCCACCTCATTAGAGCATGGCCACTTCACCAGTAGACCACACGTTTCCACTCATGCCCTTGGTTAGGTGGTTCCCTCTCCCTAGAGTGTATTTCTACTTTCATTTGCAGACAACCAAATCAGGACACTGGACTAATGTAGAACTCTGCAAAAAATTCCCTAACTATCCATCTGTCTTCCCTAGAAAGAAAAGGTTGAGCTTTATTCTGGGTTTCCATAGGACTTTATTCATACAATTTAGCACATCCTGTGATAATATGTAGGACATACTAGGTGGTTATTATCAGACATTGGCATTATCTTGGCTAATTCTCGAAACCACCTAATACAGTAAATACACTTACCCTCAGTTCATGGATTAACAACGTCAAGTACAGAGTTTATTGTTGCAGCCGGCGCGACAACACGACCAGGGTCGAGAGGGTAAGAGGATGGTGAGATGAAGATGACACATAAAGAGATGGGGACAGGAGGGACACAGTGGATGATGGCCAAGCAGTGCCAACTTACTACGAAGTGTGCTCGATTATATAGAAAACATCAACACTTAGGGGAGACTAATCGCCCACCACATACCAAAAATAGTTTCTCCAGGCTCTTGTTTACCCGTTCCCTTAGGTTAAACACAGACATCCTGCCGCCAGCATGTTGCTTACTTATAGATAAGTTCCCTATTGATGAAGGAACTGAAGAAGGGTGCCAGGTGCATTTTGTGGCCCATGCAAGAACAGCAAGGTCCAGGCATGGATTTAAGACGAAGGCCTGCATTGTCCTGTTCCTGATAAGCCCCATGGGTAGCCACGTAGGCGATCATGAGACTCCTAGCACAGACCCTTTCTCAGCGCTACTCAACCTTTCCATTGCTGAGGTTGCTTAAGCCCTTAGTGTCAGGAAGGCGCAAGTCAGGGCCTGGTTTGGCTCCTATCTCAAGCTTCTGCATGGCTTCCCACAGTTTACGTAAGCTTCTCAGTCTTACCCAGCTAGTGAGGTGGCCTGAGTTATCGCTCAAGCTTAAGAATTCACTTTCAGGGTCTTCCTTCTTAACCAGTTTGCTATTGTACATGTGTAGACTGAATTATAAGTAGTTGCATGTGTATATTCCATTATATGTTTCTTTTCCCATCTCAATATTGATTTTCTTAAGAGACTGTATTTATATCCATGGTACTCAAAATGCCATTTAATAAATACTTTGCAAATATATGCAGAATCATTGTGGAGTAACAAGTGTGTCATTTCTTACAGAAATTCTTTTGTAGTGTTGTTTTGAGACAGTTGTAAAAAAATTTGCTCTTGTCTTCAGCTCTTCTAACATAACCTTGTTTTAGAAGCTTAAGCTAAAGTCACAGTTGTCATGGGGGACACAGAAAGGTCAAGAGTGTCTCTAATATGAAAGAAAATGCCTTCAGGATATTAAATCCTAATGACACAAAATTATTGTGTGTGTGTGTGTATTTATGCGTTTAAACTCTGGCTAAAATTGTTTTGATAGAATCAAATAATAGTTATAGGACGTTATAAGATTTCTTGTATAAATTAATGGAGTTTTCACCCTGTTCTGAATGGTCTGAAAATTGTCTGCCTAAAGGCAAGAGTCAGATGAGGTGACAATTGCCATAGTGATTGAGACCAGAGCTTCTAAGTCAGTATACATCTAAGTCTAAGCTCTGTGGTATATTCAGAAAGTTACTTAAGTTCTTTGAGCTAAAAAAATTCTCTGAGCTTTGACCTGCTGCTTAATAACTATTCTACTTACTTAAATTGTATTCATCTCAGTGAAACAAGATAAAAACATAACCTACTTCTGTTTTTTGTTTGTTTTGTGACGCTTCTGTCACAGAACACTCAAAGTGCTCAGCATGTTGCCTGTACATACAACTTTCTGAACAATAATAACCCAGTATATTTACCTATAAAATATGAAGAAAAATATGTAGCACTTCACAGAGTTATTTGAAGTATTAAGTGAGGTAACAAATGTAGGATGTATACTACTAGGCCTGGCATGGAGTAAGCTATAAATAAATTGTAGACATAAGCCATTATATTATCAGATAATCATCCATAAATTCTTCCAGTTGCACACGCCTTTAAATCTAAGTCATAACAATTTAATAGCCTATTAAATTTTAAATACTTTCGAATTGGAATTTAGTATAGCACATTACTGTGATTGTTGATAAGCTCTATGTAGTAAACTCAAGGTAAAAAGACTAACCAATTAAATGTGAAATAAACATTGACTTGATTTTAAATGAAGCCTAAGTACTGACACCACATTATAATCCAATAAAACAAAGGAGTAACCCAAGGCTACAAATGAAGAAGGTTATTAAAGGAGGAGCATAGTCACTTGAGATCGTACCTGGAAAATGTAAAATATGATGGTAATAATCTTCCTTTAATGACATAGTCTAATTTACCTATATGTTTATAGCTACATGTATATATCAAAATAGTGTGAATTTTTGAGTCAGAGGAAATTTGAGAAAAATTAAATTCTTGGTAAAACTAACTAGATAATGGTAAAATTGAGTTTTAAAAAGTCTCTAAACATTGGCTTTTCATTAATGACAATGGAGAATCTGAAAATATTTTTTCCTAGAAATTGGCTGAGTGGAACAGAAGATCATTATCAAGAACCCAGCTGGAGCTTGATTCCTGACCCTCCCCCCCCCAAACTAAGTTGTCTCTGGCACTTCAGCCTCATGGCAGTAATCCCTTTACGGTCAGGGTGCTGCTTCTCTAAGATAGTGCTTATTTTCTCACATTGCTTATTTCAATGCCTCCCCCTTTTTTTACATGCATTGAAGTCCATCTTTTCTACCTTTTGTACTTTCATACCCTTACTGTTTCCCACATTGCAGCCAAATCTCAGTCTCCTTTTCCTTTTCACCAGGGACTTCCTGCAGTCAACAACCTCACGTGCAGACTCATTCAGGGCATCATATTCCCTCCCAGGTAATGGGGTCCCCATCTTTGCATTTTAATTTTCCTAGTGCTTTGTGCTTTGTTAATCTTAACTTTCATTGCGTTTTGCTTTTTAAACAGTTTAGTCTTCTTCGTGTCTGCATGCCATAGGTATGCCCTTTCACCTTAATCTGTTACTGTTTGAAGGCATCAAAATAACATTCAAAGAATTAAACTTCTGACTTGCCCAAGTTTGTATTTTCTGTCTTGCGCAAGGTCTGAGAAATTGAGAAGAATATCTTTGCAGCTGGTGTTGATATATGTTGAGAACATGCAGGGATCACAAGAGTTTAGAAAATGTATAAGGAAAATTGTTTTCTATAAAAGTATTTTAATGATCATTATAATTTATCATACTTTATAATATCATCACTGCTGATTTTCAAAAGAACTTATAGGCAATATTCAAGAGATTTTTTTTCCTGTAGTCTTTTCCTTTATGTAATACTACATGTAAGTTTCTTTTTTATTTCACTATAGACTTCTGCCACTACATAACTATCTAACTCAAGCTTACATTAATCAACTTTTGAGTGACCTTGAGGAAGTTTAATTAACCTCTTTTGGTCTCACTTCTTTCCTGATGGGGTTGGAGAATATCTAAACTCCTTTCTAGCTCTCAAGTTTTGAGCCTATTTAGATAAAATTCTTTCTTAAAAAAAATACTTCATTTCTTTATGTGGAGTTCATCTCAGTCCTACCAGACTATTATAGGCTTACCAGAGTTAAGTCATCAAGAACTAGAGAAACTGGAGAAAAAAAAAATCACCTGAATAGGGCTGATCTCAGTAGATATAAAAATATTAACCATTCTATATCATCAACCTTTATTGTCTTCAGCACTTTGGCTTGATTAAAGATTTTCCCCCCAACTGATTTTTCTTTCTATTTAATCCACTTAAATTTGCATCATTTTGTTTTCTTTTATCATCACTACTTGAGGCTTCCTGCCAGTATGAATTTTAAAGTCTTACAGTTCCTAATTCTTATCTGCTTAAATGTTATAAATGTTGTGCAGATCTTAGCTGTGTTATTTCCTCAGGACACTTTTTTTTTTAAAGCTTACTTAAAAACATTGAACTACCCCCCCCATCAAGTCTATAAACTCAAATTTGATTTGGTATATATGTTAATGGAAACCTGGATAGATGTAAGGTTAGAAAAAAGACATGTGAAGTCCCAGGACAAAAAGAATTCAGTCCCTAAGCAGTTTTGGTTGAGCAGCTTAGTATAATGATGCTGTCAAGATAATGGGGGTAAAGTAGTTTAAGAGTATGGGCTCTAGAACCATACTCTTAAGTTGGTGTCCAGGATCCACTACTTTCTAGGCCTTTGGCATTGAGCAGGATGCTTAACCTTTACTTTATGGGGTTGTTTTGGGTTTTAAATGAAGTAATTATGGGAAAGCAATTAAAGAAGTTCCTGGTAAATAGTTAGCCTTCAACATGTGTTAGTTGTTGTTATTAGAGTATTCAAAATGTTTTTAAAGTGGTATTTTCATCAACAGTAGAAGGAAGATAGTATTCTTCCCCTAGATTCAGAAATCTGTGTACTTTGAGTATGAGTTTAAATAAATGAAGTTTCATAGAAAACCCATTGTTCTAGAAAAAATAATAAGATGGGAATATTGATTGTATTATTTCTCTTAATATAAGCACCCTAAAGAGTAGGGACATGCAAAACTTTGAAAAGGAGACTGTTAGAGTTACTAAGCACAACAACAGCCTCGTTCCTGCTATGTTGTGCGAGCTATCTCATGGAACACAACAGAGAGAACATCGAGGAAAAGGAATACATTTAACATCATCTCTTTTCTTCAGATTTTTATTGTCTAAAAGAAATTAATTGAAATACAGAAATCAATGTTTATGTGATTGTGAGGGCTTGACTTTAACTGAGAAGTCATTTGATATATGGAATGGGGTTTTTGTGTTTCTCATGCTTTATCCTGTTTGGACAGAAATGTAGTCTTTCGTGTGGTACTTAATACCAACACAGCCTTAAGAGACATTTCTCCTCTCCTCTTCTGAATAGTTACAAGATGTCTAACACTTTACCACTTAACACTCTATCAGAGAACTAGAGACTTTTTGTCTAGTTGTTTCATATACTTAAGGTTCATTTCCTCCTATAGTTTAAAAATCGAGGATTGAAGCCTGCTATCTCCTTGAGTTCTTACTTCTTATCCCAATTCTCAAGTACTTTTTAGTTAATATTTGAAGTAGAAAAAATGGCCTGGTAATTGTGTTCTTATTGATTCTTATTGTCCAGAAATTGTCTTTGCATTGGTTCTGAGGACAATCATGAGATAAAAAAATCTACTGAACTCTACATGTTAGATTTTTCTACTTTTTATTATTTTTTTGAGGACTAAGAAAGAGAGAAAGCAGGTAAAAAAGATCAAAGATCAGATTTGAGAGCCTTCTTAGAATTTCAGCTTTAATTGGACAGGAACCACTGGAGCTGGTTTCCAGTCACATAATTAAATGTCTCTGGGCCCTTCATCCCCTAATAAGTATACCAGTGTCATCATGAGGGATCCACCTTCATGAACTTACACAAATGCAATTACTTCTCAAAAACCCAATCTCCAAATTCTATCATATTGAGGGATTTAGGGCTCCAACATATGAATTTTAGGATACACAAACATTTCGTCCATAGCGTTAGCTTTATTATAATAAATGTACTACTTTATTATAATAAATGTACTACTTCAAAAGTAGTCTCAGGTGATCAGTGTGGTTGAAAAGTTGTTGACTTTTATAATGTCATGTCAACACAACAGTTCCATTCAAAGAGTTATTACAGGGTAGAAACATGTTGACTAGATGAACTACTTAACATGTTTAAAGGGATTGATATGTCACTTTGAACATTATTTAATCTAATTCTACAAATATTGGGTGCTTTCCTTGCTTCAGGCATACACTTGTGAATAAGACTTATGTACATCCCAGTTGATAAGGAGCCCTACATCTAATCTTATGATGCATTCTGAATCCAAATAAGGCTTATTATTCTAATTTAAAATGTGTACATAACATGTATTTATTCAATATTTAAATTAAATGTTCATTTAATTACATTATAAAATATGTATATCACCTTTCAAAAGTCTGTATGTATAGACTTATTTAATCAGAAAGTGGATGTTGCTGTTCTTTGAAGCTTAATTTTAATACGATATGTATTCAAGTTATACACAGATATATTTCATAGTCTACATAATTCTGCTGAAAATCCTAGGCTTAAAATTTTTGTCATGCTGTATTCCACTTACCTCAGTAATTATACAACCCCATATGAGATAAACACGGTGAATATACATTAAATATCTCCCTGCGGCCTTTTTTATTTTACTACTTTGTAATACAATATGAAGTGATCTTATTTTTTCAATAAGCTGGTTTGCATTCAATATCAAGCTTACTCATTCCCTCGGATACTGTTAAGTATATTGTTGGACAACTGGGCTAATGGTTGGAAATCAAAATCTGGGTGTATCATCTATATATCCATGCATGAAAATGATGGTGTATAATGGAACATCCCTGGGTCCAGGGATTCTTTTGCTGTGACTGATTGGGGAGAATATCTTATTGACCTAGGAAGTTCAGGCAAATGATTTCTCTGTGAACAAGAAGCAGAGAATGAAAAGTGAAGCCATAGGAAAACTTTGGAACAAGACAACATCGATCTAATGAAGTGAATAATAGTTTTAACATGAAAAAATCATGGCAGCATCTGTTCTGCTGGTCTGCTTAATTACAAGAACTGTGGTGAAATATTACAATTACAGGATTTTTGTTGCATTTCCTATAACGGAAACTCTCCAAAATATTGTACAAGATGGCCTTACATGATCAATCAAATGGTAATGTTGAAGAATAGCTATTTTCTTCCCTTCCTTTAGCTTGTTGAAATCTGTCTGGCCATCTGTGGCCTAATTAGGAAAGTTCCCTCTCAAAGTGATACATCCCTGAAAACCATGCTGCTTTGATGTTTTAATGAACAAACCCATGAGTAGCTCACAAACATCTCTGTTCTGGGACCCTCACTCCTCACACGTAGGTGTCCAGTGAATGCATGACCAGCTACCTGCCAGGTAGATTAGCTAACAAATACAAATCTGTGCAAAAATTTCTTGATTTCCGTTGTATACCTAGGATGCAATACCAGAAAAAAATCACAAGAAAAGAGTAATTTAAAAAAAATACTTTAGGAAAAACAAGAGTTAGCTAATCTTTAACATCCTAGAACTTCTTTTTGTCTCTTGTTATCAAGCAATTGAGAAGAAAAGCAATCTCCTATTGATTTCTGAGATTGGACAGTAATACATTAAAGTGCAAAGCTTCCCACTTTCTGATAATGACTTAGTGTCCTAGATGTGCTGTAAGTAAAAGTTGACCTGTTGATTAAATACCCCCTAATAGCAGGGACTGAGTTCTTCAGCCTGTGTTATCCTAACCTGGGTATAGCTTATGACTCAAAAACACTCAAAACTGTGAGGAGATGCCATTGCATTTAAGATAAAACAGATTGCCTAATCAATGTTAAGAGATTTTGAGAGAGAGAAATCTGAGACTTGATTTTGGATTATTGGATTGTCTAGTTGTTCTCATGATGCAGCATACTGATTCATCAGTATTACTGGCCACTTAGGATGAACAGTCATAGCCTTCCACGTGCACTACTTTATTGCTCTCTTTCACATTTGGAGGATGTAGCTATTGATGTTGACGTAATTGCTTGGCCTGAAAATGTCCACAGTGTATTGGATTTTTTTTTTTAATAATGGAATCTATTAATCTCATTTTTATTTATTTCCAATTCCAAGAAGGATGGATTTAATTAAAATATTGTACTGGAAAATGAACTTTATTTTATAGTTGGGAAAGAAAAGACTTTGTAGCATCTCCATTTATTTGTCAATAGATGCAACTTCATTGTCTTTATTTCAGTTATCTCAACAAATCATTTATCTTTAATGTTATTTTTAAGGATTATATAATTATTTCATTTCCCATTACAAAGCAGTATTAATGGAAAACTGTTAATGGAAACTTGAATCATCTAAAGTATCCAGAATTTCAAAATGACAAATCTATTATTTACTGAGAATAATCGTCTTGCAGTTTTAATAAAGTTACTTTATTTTTCCATTCTAATCATTCAGCCTTCTTCTTTGCATGGTAGAAGGGGAGACAAATGTTAACTAAGCCAATAATGTGGATTTTCAAAGATGCTTTCTATTCGGTTCTATGTGTAGGCTCATTTCTTGCCTTGTTAATAATAACAAGAAACAGAATTGAAATAATTTTTAGTTGTGTGCCTTTGTATCAGTTTTTTTTTTTTCTTTTTCTTCTCTTTGCTTATACATTACTGTATGTTTTAGTAAACATTGTTCTTCCAAGTCAGGACATGCAGGTGATCTTGTCATTTGCAATAACATGGATACACCTAGAGGATATTATGCTAAGTGAAATTAGTCAGACTGAGAAAGACAAATACCATATGATCTCACTTGTGCATGGAATGTAAAAAAATAAAGCAAAGGAACAAACAAAATTAAAACATACAAACAGAGAACAATTTGGTGGTTACCAGAGGAGAGGACGGTAGGGAGAGAGTCAAACAGGGAGAGGGGATTAAAAGGTACAGACATTGTTATAAATAAGACAGGGTACTGAAATATACAGCATGGGGAATACAGTTAATATTATAACAACTTTGGTGACAGATGGTACCTAGATTTATCATGGTGATCATTGTATAATATATATAAATGTGGAATCACTGTGTTGTACATGTGGAACCAATATAATATGTCAACTATGCTTTAGTTAAAAAAAATACATAACGGTTATATTTGCTTTGGAAGTCTTCTGGAGGTGAAGGTTAATGGGCCTAGGTCCTTTATCATTGTCTACAGTTTGTTTTTCTCTTCATTGTTGCCCCCATTCTTCTCTGGACTTCCATCCAGAGAAATAGAGCTAATCTCATGTAGTCAGTTTCTGTACTATTCAAGATGATAGGCATCCTGTGTCTATTCTGTTACTAAAACATCTTTTTCACTTAGATTGATCTTTAAGACTAGGATTCTTTTTTTTTAAGGTTTTATTTATTTATTGGAGAGAGGGAGAAAGAGAGAGAGAGAGAGAACCTGAGATGGGAGAAGGTCAGAGGGAGAAGCAGACTCCCTGCTGAACAGGGAGCGTGATGCCTGACTTAATCCTGAGACTCCAGGATCATGACCTGAGCCGAAGGCAGTTGCTTAAGAAACAGAGCCACGCAGGTGCTCTGAGACTAGGATTCTCTACTTATTTCACTGTGGGAGGCCACGGTAAGGCTTGAGATGAGGGCCAAACCAGGCCCTGACTTGTGCTTCCTTTAAAGGCTGAATAGCCAAACAAAAGGCTTCGATCGATAAAGTCGAGTAGCACTGAGAAAGGGTCTGTGCTATGTGTTGTGCGCTCGCCTACGTGACTTCCCACACACTTGCTAAACAACAGAGATCAATTCAGTTGGGGTCAAAAGTTCGTTGCTGGTCCTTGCTGCCCTAATACTGCTCAAAAATTACTTTCAGGTTTGCTGTATCAATACAGAACAACTGTACTAGCATCAGCCGTTTGGCATCACGAGATCTGCTTATAGTTAAATGTGAAACTTATTATGGGAACTTGTGGCTGTTTAACTAGACACAGGTGTATTGTTTCTCCTATCACTATATATATGGCCTTAATGCTTTGAATAAACTTAGCACTGTTGGACATCCTCCTCAGTGCTCCTCCTGCCCCATCTCTTTTTCTCTTAATTTCTTTTCACCATCCTCTTACCCTCACATTCCTGGTCGATTTGTCACGCCGGCCTCTACATTTCACCATCGTCGATTGCTAAGTCATTCCATATTTTACCTATAAAAATGTTTTACTGCTATATTGTCAATTCTAAGTATTTTTAAACATCAGTATGGTATATAGAAAAGGTCCTTTCCATAAAGCGACAAATTACATACAGAAGTGTGTTTGGGGGGCGCCTGGGCGGCTCAGTGGGTTAAGCCTCTGCCTTCGGCTCAGGTCATGATCTCAAGGTCCTGGGATTGAGCCCCGCGTGGGGTTCTCTGCTCAGCAGGGAGCCTGCTTCCTCCTCTCTCTCTGTCTGCCTCTCTGCCTACTTGTGATCTCTCTGTCAAATAAATAAATAAAATCTTTTTTAAAAAAGTGTGTTTGGTTATTTTATAAAGGTTTTATAACAGTGTTTTACGATTGAGTCACAACTCAGTGTTCTCTTGTATGCACACACCTACATGCATCCATATACACTGTGTGTGGATTATTTCATTTTGCCTACATGATAGCATTACCTACAGTGGCCCTTCTTTGTTTTGTTTTTATTTTCTTCTATAAATCTCAAATTACTCTTTAGTATCTATTTAGGAGATATCAATTTTTATCCCTTCCATAGACAAACACAGTTAAGTCAAGATGACTAATGCCTTTGTTGGGAGAAGTATAGGTTGATAAAAAATAGGGAACAAACAATTCCCTTTCAGAGCCATCCTTTTAAAATAGTTATTACTAATAAAAAGCAACATTATTAATTACTAATAAAAAGCAACATTATTAAACATTTATTTTAATTAAATTTCATAATAGTGATACTTAATCTTCTGCCTTCTGAGTCTTATGTTCTCTACGGAAGGCTTTTGTAGGCATTCAGAATTTGAGAGAGTTTTTGAGTTCTGAAACCTTTTATAGGAAGGGATAGGAATCTTTATAGGAATCTTATTTTATATACTTTAAATACTTTAGATACAATTTTTGCCCAAAACAAAAAAGACAATCAATCATTAGCAAAAAATCTGTTTTTATCCTCTACAGGAAACATTCTTTCCCCTTCTTATTGTCCTCTGGCAGTTCTCTAGTCCATTCTGTTTCTTACTTATTCAGAAGACTTACATGTTTTCTTTTTTTTTTTTATTTTCTTCAAATTTCAACCATCTCTTCCTCCATCTACCCTCTTCCTGGCCAACTTGGCTCTTGCCTTTCTGAGGGAACTGGGGCTATCACAAACTTCCAGGAACTTTCATCATCATATTTAACACCTATCTCAGATTAAACTGAATGTACTATTGATGAATTGTTCATGCTGTTCTGGAAGGCCCCTCCCTCCAAATGTCTTCTAGAACCTACCTTCCTTCCTCAAGAATAGTGGTCTAGCAATTATTGTTCTGTCCCCCATTATAATAGACAAGTGCAATACAATGCAATGTTATTTCTTAAAAATCAAGATATATTTACTGTAAAGGGTGATTGAAGATATGTTTTCAAGTTAGAGGAGTATGTATGCTATATATATGGTAGATGATGCATGTGTCATATAGTAAAATTCTGTATTATGTGTTACAGACATTCTTTAGTAGTAGATATGTGAGAACTATTCATAAATGGCTTCAAGAAGGTAAGACTTGATCTGGAAATTTATGAATGGAACAATTTGAATATACGAAGAAGGCATTAGAGCAGCCATTCCAGACAGGAGACACAACATGAGCAAATGTGCAGAAGTGCAAATGAACATGGTATAATCAGGGTTTGGCAAGGAAGCCTGAGTAACTAGAGTAGAGGCTTCATGAAAGAGCTCAGAAAGAGACATGATAAGAAAGGAAGACTGGATGCTGCTTCATGATGCCCTTGAATTCCAGCATGTATTCAACAGAGATGAGAGAGAATATTTATCTTGGTGGCATTGAGGCCACTTATTGGCAAACGGGGGTAGAAGCTTGAGCACATCAAAGTTGTACTCCCTCATTGAGCTGTCTGAAGAACAGACTTGGTCGGCATAGAAGGTTTCCCCCGTGAACAGGTCCAGAGTCCAGCTGGGTTTACATATCATTCTACCTGAGCTTCAGGGGCCCAGGATGAGACAGCAGGCCACATGAGAAGGGACTAGGCCTTTTAAAAGAGGAGGTTGATGGTTGCCATTTTGTGTGATGATAGGGTAGAGACTTGGAAATCATTATTTACCTAAGAAACCATGTCCTTTACCTCTCTGACTCTGTCATTAGCATAGTAATCTCATAGTATAGAGCACTGATGTCTACTAGAACTTTTTCTGATGATGAAAATATTTCATGATATTTGTGGTCATTGAGCCCTGGAAATGTGGCTAATGAAGCATTTCAGTTTTTTAATTTGAATCTGAATTGTCCCACATGGCTATTGGTTATGGAATAGTATATGGCAACTATAGAATCAAACTAGCTCTTAGTGAGCATGTATCATGTGCCTGACCTAATCTAAGAACTTCACATAAACTAACTCACTTAATCCCCATGAGAATCATAAGGAACAGGCATTTTTCTTTTCCTTTCCTACTATAGAAATGAGAGAACTGGGGCAGAGAGGCTTAGCATAGGGAGGAAATGACAAATTTGGGATTTAAACCTAGGCACTATATCCATTTAGCTTAAACAACTGTGTTGTCTCATATTTAAACCCTACATTAATCTTGTACTCCTTTTCTTGCTCACATTCAATTTTGTACGTTATTAACATAAAGAGAAACTATTTTATGCATAAAATATATCAGTCATTCCTCTTGAGGCTTTATATGTTCTAAGATTCATGCAGCAGTTGCCATCTGGTACCCACCGGGAAAAATCTGGTCACAAAGCTATTGTGATCACAATACTACTTGAAATAAAATCAAATTTCATTTTTTATGAATAATAGTATATATTCATTTTCCACAGATCCCACCAATCCATTTAGTTTTACAGATATTTCCTTAGACATTTGCATCCTTTCCTTGTAATACTTTTAAGTTTGCTATTCCAGATTTAGGACCACATAACTCATCTCTTGTTTTTTCCTTCCTCAAAGTAACTTTTGTTTTCATATTGGCTGTCTTGATATGACGATGATCATAGCATTTGTCAGGTTCAGGCTTACGTGATTTTTAGTCTCTGAATTTCAGTGAAAAGATTTCTTTTTCCCAGTAGACCTAGCAAAGGTCCATGATTAATCCTGATGGGCCCTGATTTAGTCATGTGATCCCCTTCTCTGGACCACAACACAGGAGATGAACCCAAACCATGTTTTGAATTGTATCCTTGATAATGTTGTTCTTTTTACCTGAAATACAGTGACAAGGTACTTATCAGTCTAAGAGGTTTATTAGTAAATAAACTGTCGACCATTCATTGTAAGCCTCAAAAGCCCCATTCCTAAAAACTGTTATAGCCCCTACTTGAAATTAATATTCCTTACCTTTTAAACTAGTAGGATATTCTATTAAAATCTCTTTCATGTGTGCTGGATCTAAAACTAGCTTTATATATTTGCTCTCTTTCCCCTATATTTCCAGGCATATGTAAATAGTAATAATTTTAATACATTGCTACATAATATAGATAGGCTAACTGAATTAAATATTTGCATTCCTTTTTCATTTGGTTTTTGTATAATGTTGATCTCTAGTATATAAAGCTAGCACTTAAGATTAATCTTCTTGTTCATTTTTACTTTGAATAGTATTTGGGGGCAATAATCACCTTTTATAATGATTTTTTAAGAAATAGACATTATAAATACATTCATATGAGAAAGGTTTAAAATAACCAACTAAAGAACAGAAAATAGATTTAGATGTATTCCAGGCAAGGGTGGTAGAAACTGATAGGGGTGATCTTAATGGGGATGCAAAATCAGGAGACAATTCCCAAACCTTTCAATCTAGCCAGCCACTTATTCAGTTAGTGAAAAGAGATAGCCCAGCACTGAGCAGTGTCCTATTATGGCTTGAGGTCTGTCCAGGTTTTACCACAGTTTGCTTAAGGCCATCAGTACTAGCAAAGACAGACTAAGAACTATGTTAGCTATTATTTTCCATGATTTTTAGAATATCTTCAAACTATGAACCAGGATTCCATGAGCTTCATCCTCCACAAAAACTTTTATCTGAGGTATGTTTTAACATTAGACCCTCCACCAAATTATAAGTTGGTAGGAGCTATGTGAGAGTAGTAGTTTATACCTAAGTGTTGGTTTATGTTATTCAATATTTTAATAATAATTTTAATAATAATAATTTTAACAATTTAAATTTATTTAATATCATTAAATCATAATATATCATATATAAATATAATATATATTTTATTATATATAAATAGATATATAAATAAATATATTATATAAAATATAATAAATAAAATGCTTATTTTTATATATAATTATACAGATATAAAATATGTTTGATTTTATATATAATAATATGCATATTGACATATATTAATCACATATTAACATATATTTATTCATTTATCAATTCATTTATTATTTTAGATCATTTATTCATATTATATTTATTATTGTTTATTAGTTAATTTATTAATATATTGTTGATCAATTAATCGATGAATATATCGATCAATTTATTATCAATTTATTATCATTTGATATTGATCATTAATCAATTAATGATAGAATGATATATGACATATATTATATATTATATAAAAATATATAATTATAAATAATAAATTATTATGTTATGTATTTAATGATGATTTAATAATTTTAATATTTTAATAATTAATAACTCAAATATTTTAAATAACTTTTAAAAATTAATAGGGGTAAGAAAAGTGGTCTAAATAAAGCAGTATTGATTTTTTCATTTGAAAAATTAAATATTCCCATTATAGTTGATGAAAAAGTTCAAAACTGAATTTAAGGCAAAATAACATTACTAAATTCCTCTGATATTTATGTATAAAAATCTCCTTTTTGATTTTTTTTAAATCTATTTAAGGGTCCTGTTGTATGTTTTTTTCTGAAATTATCTTCAATTGTTTTCATCTTATTCTTCCTTAAATAGGCTGAAGAACATAGAAGAAGAGTGCTTGGCAGAAGCAGGTTATTTCAATTCTTTTCCCTTCTTCTTGGAAAATACAAGTTGAGGCCCCCAGTAAAGTTTATTAAGACACACATTTTACACCCAAAACATGTGGCTTAATTTTAAGATCTGTCTTTCAGAAGATGACATAATTTCAAAAACTTAAGCTCTCATTAATTTCCACTTTTTCACTGGAAAACAGAATCTGGGAGAAAATCAACTGACACTCTCTAGTTAGTACCACAAGTAAAATTCATTGAAATTAGAAGTAGGAACTTCAAAGGAAACTGGCAATACTGAAATTCTTTAAACTTAAACAAGTTATTATAAAATAGTACAATGATGAAACACAGTAAAGCATCATAGGTTATTGTTAGACATCAATCTTCACCCTCCATTTTTGTTTGGCATAATCAAAAACGTTGCTATGGTTTCAAATAAAATATCTTTATTTTGGTACCAAGAATAATGTGAAATACACAGTGTGTAGATTGCAACACTAATGATAGTTCTCTGAATGACTGAAAAGCATGAATTCACAGTACACATCATATTTATTCATCTTTTGAAAAGTTGTTGACCATGCTCTTGGTGTGAGTGAATGTGCTATCCATTATGAGATACAGGTAAGAACGTTAAAAAGACATGATCTATGCAGTAGGGTTTATGAGCTTAGTTATTGAGCTGTTGCCTTCCTTTCCAAGAATTATCTGAACAGTGTTCTGGCTTTTCAGTCCACCAGTTCCTACCTAGACCAGATTCATGGAAAGAACTTTTGAGAGTGACTTTCATCTTTTTCATTGATTAGCAGTGTGATTAGCAGGACCCTCTCTGGACCTTAATTAACCAACCTCTAAAATGAGGCATTTGAATCAACTATTACATTCCTCCTTAGCTCTCAAGAAAGTCTTTATTTCTTTATTATATTTGTATTACTCCAATAATGCACATTCATTATAGAAAAAAATTTTTTAAAGAATTTATTTATTTATTTATTTGACAGGCAGAGATCACAAGTAGGCAGAGAGGAGAGGTGGAAGCAGGCTCCCTGCTGAGCAGAGAGCCCGATGTGAGGCTCGATCCCAGGACCCTGGGATCATGACCTGAGCTGAAGGCAGAGGTTTTAACCCACTGAGCCATCCAGGCACCCCTAGAAAACATTTTAAATTACAAAAAATAAAAACCATTAAAAAGGGAAGTGGTAGCTATAGTTCCTTCTGCAAAGTAACATGTTTTGATTTTATCATTATCCTTCTAGCTTGACTCCAACCATTGGGTATTCCTGTAACGGATTTTTTTCTGTAGAGACAATCCTTAGAAATTAAGCCACGAGGGAATTTACCCCCAGCATTTATCATTCAAAGATATGAGGAGGGATATACCCTTATTAAATCAGAAATGGGAAAAAAAAAATCAAGATGTATGACCTTAGTGGCCTGGGAACAGTGTATATTGCCTGTGCTTGTTTCAGTGGGATTTATTTAAAAAAAAAAAAGGCATTTTTTTTCTTTGCCCTAAACGTGTTAGACTGTTAGCTTAAAATGTTTCAGTCTGTCTAGCCCAAGAAAAATAATTTCCATAAAAGATTATTTTATGTAGATTTGAATTTATATAATTACAGAAAAATCCAAATATGGAAAAAACATTAATTGATGGGAAGTTCAACTTAGCTTATGAGTCTGCTTTGCCATTCTGTGGAGGAAAAGTCAATTTTGTCATTAATAGTAATTTTATTGTTTGTGGTTTAAAATGGAAACAATTTGGGACTAATATGGTCCGTCTGTATTCTTCCCGTTCTTTCTTGTCTGTTTTTCCCCTCCCCAACCCCTTCTCTGGGAGCTTCTGGGTGCAGGAGAATTTACTAAATACAGGAGGTGTGGGAACTGGGTGTGCAGCTGATTCTTGGCTACCTCCTTTCACTGCTGGCTTGTGCTGAAGTGTGGCTCATCAGATGGAGAACATTTCCGTTGGTTTCTGAAGCATCTACTGCGGAAGTGCAGTTCCCACCATGACTTCCTGTTCTCTGTTCCCTATACTCTATGTCTTCTTGGACCCAACCTCCGTGTCCCTTCAGAAAATTTTGGTCTTTCAAGAAGTTTACAATGCTCCTGACTTCCCAAAATTCTTAGCTCTTCTTGCTATCATCTGCTGGCTTGTACAAGACACACGGTATGTTCAGGCCCTGTTTATGCACTTTCCTCAGACAGTGGTTTCCTAATGCATAGGTGCTATGTTAGCTGCAAGTCCTCTGTAAGAATTGCAGTATTTTACACAGCATCCTGGACAACTCATGCTCTGCAATTACCTCCAGATTTAGTGAGGTATACACACACACACACACACAACACACACACACACACACACACGCACACACCCCTCTCACCTTAATTTTGGGCTCTAAAGTAGGAGGCGCCCTGGGACCCATCACCAGAAATCACCTATATCCCATAAGCAGCACATTTATTCTTTTCCTACCCTCTGGTGGAATTCTTATCACCTTGTGTTGAGAAAACCTCTTTTAGATAATCATGAATTCATTTTTGCCCTAAGTTTTGTATGTGATTGTCATACTTTAAGTCTTAGAGGACTCAGAAATAAAGCAAAAACAAAACATTTTTTTTCTCTCAAGCTATTTTCTTATCATTGAAAATCATGGTATTCAGGAACATTTGTTTCTTCTATTAAACACTTGCCCAAGTCCTTTTTTTATTATTATTATTTTTAAAAGATTTCAGTTATTTGAGTGAGAGCCAGTGAACTTGAGATGGGGGAGGGCAAATGGAGAGGGAGAAGCAGCCTCCCTGCTGAGCAGAGAGCCTGAGGACAATGCAGGGCTCTGATTCCAGGACCCTGAGATCATGACCTGAGATGAAGTCAGATGCTTAACAAGCTGAGCCACCCAGGTACTCCCAAGTCCTTTAAAGGGTGGAAAAAGCTCAAAGGATGATTTTTGTGCTCATTTTATCAGCCTTTACTTAAAGTAGTGTATTTATTAACAAAGGGTCAGAGAAGAGAGAAATTAACTGGAAAAACCATGCAGTTGAATATCAAAATGTTATGTCAGTTACATTAACATATTCTATAAATGTTTGAAATATTTTTATTTTTATTTCATAAAGAATTTAGTTTTTATATTTCTTGCTTTCCAGAACAGAAAACCAATTTATTATGTTGTGCCTAAAGGAAGAAAGAAAAATAATTAGGTTATAAATTTGAGAATGACTTTATTTTAATTATAGCAAACTTTATTTATAGTGTTCTTCTTTTCCCAATTACTATCTTTGCATTTTATGTTCATTATCACAATCATACGAAGTTGATAAATATGTTCTCTTCCATCTTATCAATGAAAAATTGGGGAAAAAGAGATGTAGTTAGCCAAGGTGAATCATCAGACAAATGGGAAAATGAAAATCCAAATCAAAGTCTCTTGACTCCAAAGTCCCTGCATTTATTTGTGCTGTATTCTGAGAAAATAATTCAATCTACTTAATTCTACCTCATTATAAACTTTCCATGCGTCTTACATCTTTAAAGTCTTCATAGGACTTACCAAATTCTTAAGCATATAAATAAATTGAAATACATGTTCAAGTGGTCTCAGAATGCAGTGTTTTTAAGTTTAAATAAGTATCAGCAACCACTTATTATTAAATTCTTGAGGGATGCCTGAATGGCTCAGTCGATTAAGCCTCTGCCTTCAGCTCAGGTCATGATTTCAGGGTCCTGGGATTGAGTCTTATACTGTAGGGCTCCCTGCTCTGTGAGGAGTCTGCTTCATCCCTCCCCCAATCTTGTGCGCATGCTCTCTCTCTCTCTCTCTCTTCTCCCTCTTTCTCAAATAAATAAATAAACAAATAAATATTTTTTAAATAAATTCTTCAGTTGAATATCTCACATCTACATTGGTGAATCTCACAAAGAGAATACTGAACAAAAAAATACAAATCAAGAAAACATTAGGATTCCACTTCAAAAATTTCATAGCTGACAAAACTAAACATGTTATTTAGGAATACATACGTGAAAAGTAGTGAGGAAATGAAGGGAAGGAGTAATTATAAAATTCAGGAATGTGCTAAAGAAGAAAAGAATGTGGGGAAGAAGTGAGAAGGATTCAAAACTTTTATCTTTTCTGGTAATACTTGTATTTTCACTGATTTCAGTATATTCGTACTGTACTTGATCACCTTCTTCACTATGTTAGAGTTACTTATTAACCCAGGGTGCAAATGCTGGAAGTTTTTAGAACAAGCTGCCCTGTACAGGAACAAGTTGCAAATGTGGAAGTGGAAGCAAAAATATCTACCCGGAATAATGATAACATCCAATTTCTGCCTAGAATAAAAGAGATAAGTAGATAAATAAAGAGATAAATAAAGAGAATAAAATAGATAAATAGACTTAAATGCTCAGAAGAAAGGTTTACTTTTCCAATAAGATTCTGAAAAGAACCTTGAGAATTGATTATATAATTTTATATGTTTTGAGATTTAATTAGGTAATGCCGGGGGCGGGGGTAGAAAACTGAGCTCCTCAAAGAGAGACGCTATCAAATTGACTTTTTTTTTTTATTAACCCTGGTAATTTTGAAACCTCTTCAGCTGATAAATGTTTGCTGTTGAAGCTTGATCATTTTCCCTCTACAAGCGAGTTCTTTTCATCCTTCAGTTTAATTGGCTATTTCTTGCAAAAATAAAGCTATTAGTGGAAAGATATTTTGAGTAATGGAATACTTAAAATTTCAGTTGTCTTTCTTTTTCATATAAAAGGCTATGAATATTTACATGTATAAAAATCCCCTTCCCACCTCAGAGTGAAAGCACATAGCCCCATAACACCTACCCTGGACTTAGCTTTCTCTTTTAGTTTTTACATCATTCTCAATATACTACTTAGGTTTATAATATTTGATATATTCTATAATTACTCCTTTTAAATTTCTGATTTCTGAATAAGTGTCCTTCTTCCTGTTTATTTGAGGAAAGGGCTTCATTGTTTATTCATTTAAGTTCTTCAATCTTTTAGAGAACCTCTATGAGGTACCTACTTTCTGCAAGAAATGAGAAGATGTAGCATTAGAGGAATTGCCTTTTTATTTATTTATTTATTTTTTTAAAAGATTTTATTTATTTATTTGACAGACAGAGTTCACAAGTAGGCAGACAGGCAGGCAGAGAGAGAGGAGAGGAAGCAGGCTCCCCTCTGAGTAGAAAGCCTGTTCCCATTGCCGGGCTCGATCTCAGGACTCTGGGATCCTGACCTGAGCCAAAGGCAGAGGCTTTAACCCATTGAGCCACCCACGCACCCCGAGAAATTGCCTTTTTATAATTAATGTTTTCCATTTTAAATCAAGTGTTGAGATGTAAGTCATATACCATAAAATTCATTTTTTTAAAAATCCTAGAACTGAATGTTTTTTTTAATAGTTTCACAGAGCTGGACAACCATCACCACAGTCTAAGTTTAGAACAATTTCATCATATTGGAAAGAAACCTCCTATCCATTAGTACTTATTCCTTATTTCTCCTTCCCCAACCCCCAGCAACTGCTGATCTACATTTCTGTCTCTCTAGGTTTGTTCTATTCTGGACATACCTTGTAAACGCAAACATATAACACCTGTTTTGGGGGGTTGACTTCCATCATTTAGCACACTGTTTATACATGTTCTCATGTGGTTCAGTACTTGACTCATTTCTACTGTAGAATAACATTCCATTGTGTGGATGTGCCACATTTTTTTTTTATCCAGTCATCAGTGGATGGACATTTTGGTGGTTTCCAGTTTTTGACCATTATGAATAATGCTGGCTATGAATAGTTACATACAAAATTTCGTATGGTTATGTTTTCATTAACTTTCAATGTATTATTTGCTTCAGGGGTACAGGTCTGTGAATCATCAATCTTACACAATTCAGAGCACTCACCATAGCACACAGCCTCCCTAATGTCCATGACTCAGCCACTTTCTCCTTCCCCCACCCCCCAGCAATCCAGAGTTTATTTCCTGAGATTAAGAGTCTCTTACGGCCTGTCTCCCTCTTTAGTTTCATCTTCTTTGTGTTTTAATTTCTTTTGACTATATAACCAGGATGGAATTGCTGTGGTTACTATGTGTTTAAAGACTTGAGGAACTGCTAAGCTGTTTTCCACCAGCAACACTGAGATTGAGGCCTGCTGTTTTTCTCCCTCCTCACCAGTGCTTATCATCATTATTTTGATTATAGCCATGCTAATGGGTAGCAAATAGTATCTCCTTTTTATTTTCTCTCTTTGACTATAGGTGTGGAGCATCCTTTCATGTTTATATAGACCATTTGTCTGTCTTCTTTTGAGAAGTGTCAACTTAGATTCTTTGCCCTTTTAAAAAAATGGGTTAATTGTGTTTTTATTGAGCTGTGAAGGTTCTTACATAGTCTGGGTAGAAGTCCTTTAGCAGGTTCCCAGTTTGCACATATTTTCTTCAAATCTATGAATTGTCTTTTCGTTATCTTGGTGGTGCCATTTTAGTACAAGTGTTTTATCTAGGGCCACCTGGGTGACTCAGGCAGTTAAGTGTCTGCCTTCAGCTGAGGTCCTGATCCCAAGGTCCTGGGATCCAGCCCCATGTTGGGCTTCCTCCTCAGTGAGGAACCTGCTTCTTCTTCTCCCTCTGCCCCAACCCTGCTCATATTCTTTCTCTCAATCTCTCTACCACCCTCTCTCTATCAGATGAATAAATAAAATCTTTAAAAAAGAAGGTTTATCTACTTTTTTTTTTTGCATTTGTGCATTTGGTATTATACCTAAGAAGTCATTGCCTTAACCCAAAGATTTCTCTTGTTTTCTTCTAAGACATTATAGTGTTAGCTCTATGATCCATTTTGAGTTAATTTTTCTTGTGTGTATGCTGTAAGATGGGGGTTCAACCCCATTTTTTTTTTTTTTTGCATGTGGATATCCGGTTGTTTTAAAACAAACTGGTTAAAAAAAATTGTTTGCTCCCCATTGAGTTTTCTTGGCACTCTTGTCAAAAACAAATTTTCCGTAAATTAAGAGGTTTATTTCTGGATTCTTGATTCTATTCCACTGCTCTGTATGTCTGCTCTTATGCCAGTGCCACACAATCTTGATTACTATAGCTTGATAGTAAGTTTGGAAATCAGGATATGTGAGTATTACAATTCTGTTCTTTTTCAAAATTGCTTTGCCTATTCTGGGTTGCTTGGAGAGAAACACCATTTTTTTTTTTTCAGTTACCATTGTATTTCTATGTGGGAGAGTCTATGGCTTAACAAAACAAAACAAAATAATCAAACATGACACTAGAAAACATATTTAAAAGAAAGTCTCCTCCAAAGGCCCAAACATTCCTGTTTGCTGGATACCACTAAGAAATGGTATGTCAGTCCATAAATTATAAGTGCATGTGCTATTTCATGTGTCTTATTTTACAGACTTCTCTATAGTTTGCTGTATGAGTCAACAATTTAATCCAGAACCTATGGCACATCTTAATAATCTATTTAAACCATCATATAGAATTCCATTATAGTGATAAATTGCAGTTCATTTATTCATTCCTTAATGATTGATTTACATTAATTATGGTGTTTTTTGCTGATACAATCAGTGTTGTAATGAGCATGTTTAGGGCATGCATCTATATGTTTGTATAAACAGATAAGTAGTAAACTCACTTCTTAGAAATTGTATCCCCGGGCAAATATATGGCATTTTACATTTGAAAACATATAGGCAAATTACATTCATGCAGGCTTTTGAGGATTTTAAATATATTTCCAAGCACAGTTTGTAATTATTTTCTTGTGAAATCTGTATTCTTGCTATCCATATTTCTATTGGATTCATGACACTCTTGACTTGAAACCATTTTTACATATTTTTGAAGTTAACCCTTTGTCGGGTGTTTCTTTTGCTTGTGAAAAATAGTAATTACTAATTTATTCCTCACCCAACTCTGCCATATAATTATTCTCATTCTATTAAAAATGAAGAACCTGAGTATAATCTATATATTCTGCTATAAATGAAGGAAATCTACTCAGAATCTAATACTTTGGTAGAATGCGGAATTCCATAGTAACATGTATGTTGACTTTTATTTTCAAAGCATTGTTGTCATCTTTAACTTCTGAATTTGTTTTTATTTTATTTTATTTATTTATTTGACAGAGAGAGAGAAAGATCACAAGTAGGCAGAGAGGCAGGGGGAAACAGGCTCTCCCCTGAGCAGAGAGCCTGATGCAGGGATCGATCCCAGGACCCTGAGATCATGACCTGAGCTGAAGGCAGAGGCTTAACCCACTGAGCCACCCAGACACCACTAACTTCTTTTTTTTTTTTTAATTTTATTTATTTATTTATTTATTTATTTATTTATTTTTAATCTTTTTTTTAAAAATTTATTTTCAGCATAACAGTATTCATTGTTTTTGTACAACACCCAGTGCTCCATGCAGTCTGAGCCCTCTCTAATACCCACCACCTGGTTCCCCCAACCTCCCACCCCCCCACCTCTTCAAACCCTTCAGATTGTTTTTCAGAGTCCATAGTCTCTCATGGTTCACCTCCCCTTCCAATTTCCCCCAACTCCCTTCTCCTAACTCCCTATGTCCTCCATGCTATTTGTTATGCTCCACAAATAAGTGAAACCATATGATAACTGACTCTCTCTGCTTGACTTATTTCACTTAGCATAATCTTTTCCAGTCCCATCCATGTTGCTACAAAAGTTGGGTATTCATCCTTTCTGATGGAGGCATAATACTCCATAGTGTATATGGACCACATCTTCCTTATCCATTCGTCCGTTGAAGGGCATCTCGATTCTTTCCACAGTTTGACAACTGTAGCCATTGGTGCTATAAACATTGGGGTACAGATGGCCCTCCTTTTCACTACATCAGTATCTTTGGGGTAAATACCCAGTAGTGCAATTACAGGGTCATAGGGAAGTTCTATTTTTAATTTCTTGAGGAAACTCCACACTGTTCTCCAAAGAGGCTGCACCAGCTTGCATTCCCACCAACAGTGTAAGAGCATTCCCCTTTCTCCACATCCCCTCCAACACATGTTGTTTCCTGTCTTGCTAATTTTGGCCATTCTAACTGGTGTAAGGTGATATCTCAATGTGGTTTCAATTTGAATCTCCCTGATGGCTAGTGATGATGAACATTTTTTCATGTGTCTGATAGCCATTTGTATATCTTCATTGGAGAAGTGTCTGTTCATATCTTCTGCCCATTTTTTGATATGGTTATCTGTTTTGTGTGTGTTGAGTTTGATGAGTTCTTTATAGATCCTGGATACCAATCTTTTGTCTGTACTGTCATTTGAAAATATCTTCTCCCATTCTGTGGGTTGCCTCTTTGTTTTCTTGACTGTTTCCTTTGCTGTGCAGAAGCTTTTGATTTTGATGAAGTCCCAAAAGTTTATTTTGGCTTTTGTTTCCTTTGTCTTTGGAGACATATCTTGAAAGAAGTTGCTGTGGCTGATATCGAAGAGGTTACTGCCTATGTTCTCCTCTAGGATTCTGATGGATTCCTGTCTCACGTTGAGGTCTTTTATCCATTTTGAATTTATCATTGTGTATGGTGTAAGAGAATGGTCGAGTTTCATTCTTCTACATATAGCTACCCAGTTTTCCCAGCACCATTTATTGAAGAGACTGTCTTTTTTCCACTGTATATTTTTTCCTGTTTTGTCAAAGATTAACTGACCATAGAGTTGAGGGTTCATATCTGGGCTCTCTACTCTGTTCCACTGGTCTATGTGTCTGTTTTTATGCCGGTACCATGCTGTCTTGGTGATCACAGCTTTGTAGTAAAGCTTGAAACCAGGTAACGTGATGCCCCCTGTTTTATTTTTGTTTTTCAACATTTCCTTAGCAATTTGGAGTCTCTTCTGATTCCATACAAATATTTGGATTATTTGCTCCAGCTCTTTGAAGAATACCGGTGGAATTTTGATTGGAATGGCATTAAAAGTATAGATTGCTCTAGGCAGTATAGACATTTTAACAATGTTTATTATTCTGATCCAAGAGCATGGAATAGTCTTCCATCTTTTTGTATCTTCTTCAATTTCTTTCATGAGTGTTCTGTAGTTCCTCGAGTAAGATCCTTTACCTCTTTGGTTAGGTTTATTCCCAGGTATCTTATGGTTCTTGGTACTAGAGTAAATGGAATCAATTCTCTAATTTCCCTTTCTGTATTTTCATTGTTAGTGTATAAGACAAGCCACTGATTTCTGTACATTGATTTTGTATCCTGCCATGTTACTGAATTGCTGTATGAGTTCTAGTAGTTTGGGGGTGGAGTCTTTTGGATTTTCCATATAAAGAATCATGTCATCTGCGAAGAGAGAGCATTTGACTTCTTCATTGCCAATTTGGATACCTTTTATTTCTCTTTCTTGTCTGATTGCTGTTGCTAGGACTTCTAATACTATGCTGAACAAGAGTGGTGAGAGTGAGCATCCTTGTCGTGTTCCTGATCTCAACGGGAAGGCTGCAAGCTTTTTCCCATTGAGGATGATATTTGCTGTGGGTCTTTCATAGATAGATTTTATGAATTTCAGGAATGTCCCCTCTATCCCTATACTTTGAAGTGTTTTAATCAGGAATGGATGCTGGATTTTGTCAAATGCTTTTTCTGCATCAACTGAGAGGACCATGTGGTTCTTCTCTCTTCTCATATTAACTTGTTCTATCACATTGATTGATTTGCAAATGTTGAACCACCCTTGTAGCCCAGGAATGAATCCCACCTGGTGGTGGTGAATAATCTTTTTAATGTGCTGTTGGATCCTGTTTGCTAGGATCTTGTTGATAATCTTAGCATCCTTATTCATCAGGGATATTGGTCTGAAATTCTCCTTTTTGGTAGGGTCTTTGCCTGGTTTGGGGATCAGGGTAATGCTGGCTTCATAGAAAGAGTCTGGAAGTTTTCCTTCTACTTCAATTTTTTGAAACAGTGTCAGGAGAATAGGTGTGCGCATCTCAGGCTCTGTAGCAGAGCTCACATGTTCTGCCATCTGGTGTGGCTCCCATTCCCTCACAGGGGCCAGAACCCATGCAATCTTGGGCGTGCTGGCGGCTCAGGGACTAAGACCTGGTTTCTCCACCGCACTCTCTCTCAGCGCCTGTCCTTAGCTGCCCCAATTCCCACAACCCCCCCCCCCCCCCGTGATATTTTGCTCTTTTGGAGTGCTTTCAACCAGTCTCCGTTAATGCTGGAGAGTTAATGCTGGTCCCCAGACGCAGGGCACTCTCGCTCATATTACGGGTATTACTTTCCAACTGGTTACCTCTGGTGGCTCCCTCCCCCTTTAGTTTATCTTCTGATATCAGTCCGCCTTTCCCACTCGGCTTTACCTGCCCACTGGCGTCTTCTGCCCCTGTAGAGATCCAGATGTGTATAATTCTGATCTCAGATTGATTTCATGGGTCAGAGTTCTTTGGTAGGTAATCAGCTCACTTTAGGGTACAGGTTGAAAAGGTGCCTCCTCCTACTTCCCTGCCATCTTGTCCCCCCAGACCACAGTATCTTGATACTAACTACCACCATGTTGGTCTATAAACTTTTGGCCCACTTTTGACCTCAGTTTCCTCTCTTGTTCAAATAAACAACAGCAGTGGAAGATAGAATATTCTAGAAAATCTTGAGATGGTTTCCGTTCAAGATGGTGACATAAGAAGATCCTAAATTCAGCTCCTCCAACCAACATACCAGATCTGCAGCTACCTGTAAAACAACATCCTGGTGTGGGGGGGCGGGAAAACTGGCTGAAGGAATCCTGTGCCTCAGCAAAGGACCACACAGACCCAAAATTCGGAGGAGAGGCTGGGACAGAATCTCTTTGTAAACCCTCCAGCTCTCCCCACCCAGAGACCCAATAAGCCCTTGTGAACTCAAAACCCAAGCTTCTCCTGGAAGAGTGATGACTTTGAACCCCACATTGGGCACTCCAAACTTTGAAGACCTGGCCCTGAGAGACCACTCCTCATAACTTCCAGCTTTGGAAACCAACCAGGCTCGTGTCCAGGAGACGGAGTCAGACCTCACGGATGTGAAAAAGTTTGCACAGGCCTCGCTCAGACTCATCAGCCCCAGGGTCCAGGGCAGAAGTGGCGATGGGGCAGCTGGGTCTCTGTGCAGCTGTGGCTCCTTTCTGGTCTTTGAGTGAGGACCTGAGATGCAGGCCTCTGGCTCGACTGGACTTTGGAGCCTGCTGAGGTCCCCCCGGGGGACACTGGAGGGCCTCATCCTTGTGCTTTCCCTCCACAGCAGCAGTGGCTTGTGGAGGGGATATGTTATGGTGCCCCATTTTTACGTCAGATGCCTAATTTTACACCAGGTGTCTGGTTTACATCAGATGCTGGGTTTTATTTTGGGTGGACATCCTATTTTTATGTGGGGTGCCCCATTTTAACTCTGGTACCTCCACACTTCTGCCATGGGGCTTCCGGACTGCACTTGGCTGGGCTTCCTGTGTCGGGGCTGCTCACGCTGACCAGGCTGACCAGACTCCCCACTTCCTGGGGCTGGGCCTTCTGTGGTTTGCCCCCACAGTCCCTCCTCCCTAGGGGCCCCATACCTGCCTGCCCTGCTGCCTGCTTCCCTGAAGCTTAGCCTATCTCTGCAGTGGCTGGAGCAGTGCCCATGGGGGCGCAGTGCTAGCAGCCTTTAGCAGAGTTTCCAGCCTCGCCCATGGCCTGCCCCCCACCCCCAAGATCTCCCTCGGCCTCCTCTCTCTTCCTGAAGGAGAAGCCGCTCCCCCACAAAGACTTCTGGAAGGAAACGTGTGTCTTCCTGTTTCTTGGGGTCTCTCAGCTGGGCGACAGTGTGGTCCACAGCCTTCAGGGGAGATGTGGAGGAGGCGGCCCTGTCGACCTCCTCATCTGCAGTCACAGCCTAGCAGGTCTTGGCAATGTTGCCCTCGGGGGGGCGCCTCCTTCTCCATGGGGCCAGCCCAGGCTCCTCCTGGTCAGGGCCAAGGAGCTGCCCTAGGCCTGAGGTTCTTCATGGAGCCCAGCTAGGCAGGGGCGGGAGAGACAGCGCCTTTACTGGGAAGTGATGAGACCAGTGGGGAAACAGAAGGGGTGTGTGACTGCACCAAGAATAATGAACCACTAGAACTGATGAGGGAAGCTTAGTCTTTTTATTTTTATTTTTTTTATTATTTTTAAAGGAAAGTTATTAGGATGTATTTTATGAGGCAGATTTACAACACTACATGTCATGATTAAGAAGGAAAGGAAGGAAAAAAAACACAAAAACCAATAACCACATTAAAAAAAAAAAAGATCATAGTCTTAGGAGTTTATTTAATTTAGAGGAACTTTTCAATTACCTCCTGTTAGCTGTACCAGTAGTGATAATATGTCTGATTCAAATTCAATTATTTTTCCAAAAATCTCTTGTTTCAAATTCTCATATTTGCAGGTTCATTTGCTTTCATTTCTTTACTATATATTTTGCCAGATATAATTATTATTAAAGTGATCACATTTACATGAATATAGTATCATTTAGTGTAGACCTTAGGTTAACTTACCATAAATTGAGAAAAGAAGTACATTGATACTTGTAGATATCACCCATTGATTAAAAAATCACTTCTGCCACATTTACTACAATTTCATAATAGATTAGAAGGTACAATACAAATTCTTTTGAGAATTCTATCATGCTTTGTTTTGAATTTGAAGAGAGCTTCATGTTTTTTTAAAGCACGCAATTATGCAAGTAACTGACTTTATAACATTTAATCATATATCTATTTGAAAGTATGAAATATATAACATATTTATCTTTAAATCAACTTTGACAAATAAGATTTTCCTTTGAATTTCCATGGTTAATTAAATGCTTGAATGTACCAATGGTTAATTCCAATACTTTATTAAAATACTTTTTTTAAATTAATGGTTAAAATCATCTTAAGTATTTGGAGAACTATCTCAACCTCAGATGATAAATAATACTAAAAATACCATAAGACATATACCATTTATAATCTTGCATTGTAACAAATGTGCTGGTTTGGAGAGCTGACATTGGTCCTCCCACCATCTTATGAATGAAGTCATTTTTCTGAATAGACTTGTTTGAATATTTTTCAAACCAGTGTGCATACTTTTCTCTCATCCCTACCCTTGACATTTTAGATAACTCCATTAAAAACCAATCAGCAATTGTGATTTCAGGACATCTTTGTAGATTAAGGGGAATACCTGGTGTTTTATCTGTGTACTGACTTAAGAATGTCCACAGAGACATGAATAAGGTGAAAATGCCAATTGGTGAACATGTCCCTAGGACAAAGTTTAGAAATGCGTTCTGATACTTTGTGTAGCTGTTTTAGTAGTTGAGTTAAAGGTTAATTCGGTGCGTAAATAGATGTATTTATTCAGACATTTTGAATATTATGTCTCTCATACATAAGTTCTTTCTATATTTTGGATATTAATCCCTAATTGGATATATCTTTTGCAAATATCTTCTCCCCATCAGAAGTTCTGTTGATTGGTCCCTTGGCTGTGCAGAAGCTATTTATCTTGAGAAAGAGTAGTTCATTTTTGCTTTTGTTTCCCTTGCCTTTAGAGACGTGTGTTACAAGAAGTTGCAGTGGCTGAGGTTCAAGAGGTTGCTGCCTGGGTTTTCCTCCAGGAGTTTGAAGGATTCCTGTCTTACATTGAGGTATTTCATCCATTTTGAGTTTGTCATTGCACATGGTGTAAGAGAATGGTCTGGTGTCATCCTTCTCTATCTGACCATCGAATTTTCCCATCACCATTTACTGAAGACACTGTCTTTTTTCTTTTGCATATTCTTTCCTGCTTGGTCAAAGATGAGTTGACCATAGACATGAGGGTCCATATCAGGGGTCTCTATTTTGTTCCATTGAGTGATGGGGCTGTTTTTGCACCAGTACAATGTTGTCTTAAT
This sequence comes from Lontra canadensis, assembly GCF_010015895.1. Taxonomy (NCBI): domain Eukaryota; kingdom Metazoa; phylum Chordata; class Mammalia; order Carnivora; family Mustelidae; genus Lontra; species Lontra canadensis. Next base: position 1,724,895 of record NW_022631146.1, read on the forward strand.
GATCATAGCTTTTTTTTTTTTTAAGATTTTATTTATTTATTTGACAGACAGAGATCACAAGTACGCAGAGAGAGAGAGGAGGAAGAAGGCTCCCTGCTGAGCAGAGAGCCCGATGTGGGGCTCGATCCCAGGACCCTGAGATCATGACCTGAGCTGAAGGCAGAGGCTTTAACCCACTGAGCCACTCAGGTGCCCCATGATCACAGCTTTGTATAACTAGCTTTAAGTCAGGCTTTGTGATGTCCCTGACTTTGGTTCTCTTGTTCAGCAATCCCCTGGCTATTTGGGGTCCTTTCTGGCTACATGCAAATTTTAGGATTATTTGTTTTAGGGCTGTGAATAATTTTGAGGGTATTTTGATAAGGGTTGTGTTGAATATGTAGAGTGTTCTGGACAGCATAAGCATTTTTATTATGTTTATTCTTCCAATCCAGGAGCATGGAATGTTTTTCCATTTCTTTGCATCTTCCTACATGTCCTTCCTCAGTGTTCTGTAGTTTATACAGTAGAGATCATTTACCTCTTTGGTTAGGTTTATTCCTAGGCATCTTATGGGTTTGGGTGCTATGGTTAATGGAATTGACACCTTCATTTCTCTTTCTCCATTCACATTGTTCGTGTACAGAGAAGCCAGAGATTTCTGTGCTTTGATTTTGGAATCCTGCACATTGCTGAATTGCTGTATGAGTTCAAGTAATTTATGGGTGGAGGCTTTTGGGTTTTTCACAAAAAGTATATTGTCATATGCAAAGAGAGATGGTTTGACTTCTTCTATGACAACTTGAATCCCTTTTATTTGTTACTATAATGTCCAAATGCTGAGGCTTGGACTTCTAATGCTATGTTCAACAGAAGTCGTGAGAGTGAGCATCCCTGTCATGTTCCTGACCTTAAGGGAAAAGCTGTCAGTTTTTCCTCATTGAGAATGATATTTACTGTGGGTTCTTCTTCATAGATGGTTTTTATAATATATATTCCCTCTATCCCTATATTTTGAGGAGGTTTAAACATGAAAGGATGTTGTAATTTGCCAAATGTTTTTTTTTTTTTCTGCATCAAATGAGAGGATGATATGGTCCTCATCTTTCTTTTGTTTATATGACCTATCACATCCATTGATTTGTGAATGTTGACCCTCCCTTATAGCCCAGGAATAAACCTCACCTGGTGATGTTGAATAACACTTTTAATTTACCTTGGAATCCTGCTGGCTTGTATCTTGTTGAATAATTTGGTATTAGTGCTCACCAGGGATCTTCATCTGTAATTCTCCTTTTTCTTAGGGTCATTGTCTGCTTGGGAATCAAGGTAATGCTCGAGCTCAGAAAATTAGTTTGGAAGCTTTCCTTCCAGTTCCATTTTTTTTTTTTTAATAGCTTCTGTAGAATAAGAATGATTTATTCTTAAAATGTTTGGTAGAATTCCTCTGGGAAGGTATTGGGACCTGGACTCTTGTTTTGTGGGGAGGTTTTTGGTTCCTGATTCAATTTCCTTGCTGGTAATTGGTTTGTTCAGATTGCCTTTTTCTTCCTGTTTGAGACTTGGTAGATTACAAGCTTCTAGGATTTCATCTGTTTCTTCCAGATGGCCTAATTTGTTGGCATATACTTGCTGATAATGTGTTCTAACAATTCCATTTCTTTTGCATTGGTCATGATCTCTCCCCTTTCCTTCCTGATTTTATTAACTTAGGTTCTTCATCTTCTCTTTTGGCTATGTCTGGCCAGAGGTTTATCGATCTCCTTAATTCATTCTGAGAATCAGCTGCTAGATTTATTGGTGGGCTCTGCTGTTCTACTAGTGTCTGTTTCATTGATTTCTGCTCTAATCTTTATTCTTTCTCTTCTGCTTGGTTTCAGCTCTATTTGCTATGCTATTTCCAGGGGTCAGTTTAGCTTGTGCATGTGGGAATTTTCTACGTTTTTGAGAGAGCCTCAGATGGCTACATTGTTCCCTGTAAAGACCAACTTTTCAGTATCCCATAGTTTCTGAAGCAATGTGTTTTCGTTTTCATTAGTTTCAATGACTTGTTTAAGTTCTTTAATTTCCTGGTTGGCACAATCATTCCTTTGCAGGATGCCCTTTGACCTCCAAATGTTTGAATTTCTTCCAATATTCATCTTCTGCTCAGGCTCCAATTTCAAAGCATTATTGTCTGAAAAAATGCAGGGGAAAATCTCAGAATTTTTTAATTGGTTTAGACGTGATTTGTTACCCAGTATGTCATTTATTTATTTATTTATTTATTATTTATTTATTAATATTTGAGTATGTTATGTAAGTCACCAAACAGTGCAGCATTAGTTTTTGATGCAGAGTTCTTAGATTCATGGTTTAAATATAACAACCAGTGTTCCATTCAGTACATGCCCTCCTTAATAACCACCAGAAGCCTCAACAATCTCCCCAACCCCTTTCCCTCTAAAACCCTCTGCTTCTTTAGGTTTACATTTTGTTGTGGTTCTCTCCCCTTGCAATTCCCCCATCATCCCTTTCCCCTTCCTACTCCTAATGTGCTCCATGTTATTCCTTCTGTTCCACAAGTAAGTGAAACCATATGATAATTGACTTTCTCATTGCCTGATTTCAAGGTTTATGACAAAGCTATGATCAACCAGTATGTGATCTGTTTTGGAGAAAGTTACATTTGTACTTGATAACAATGGCATTCTATGTTTTTATGACTGAATATTCTGTTTGTAACTTTGAAGTCCAACTGTTCCAAGATGTCATTCAAACATTTTTTCTTTTTGAAAAATCTTCTACTTAGGTGATCTGTTTCTGTGAGTGGCATGTTGAGATCTCTACCTATTCATGTATCATTTTTAATAGGATTCTTTATTTTGATTTAAAGTTGGCTTATGTAGTTGCCCGCACCCTTGTTGGGGATATAAGATATTTACAGCTGCTAGATTTTATTGTTGGATAGACCCTTGTGGTATGATATTGTATCCCTCTATAGCTCTTATTATAGTCTTTGGTTTAAAATCTAACTTGTCTGATATGAGAAATGCTACTTCAGTTTTCTTTTGAGGTCCTTTGGAATGAAGAATAGTTCTCCATCTCCTCACTTTCAGTCTGGAGATGTCTTTAGGTTCAAAATGAATGCCTTCTATACAACATATGGATGGATCCTGTCTTCTTCTTTAAATCGGAAACACTATGACATTTCACGGGAGCATGTCGTGTTTGTGTTTTCAGTAACTATTGAGAGATAAGACTTTCTTACCATCATGTTGCCTGTGAAGTCCCTGTTTCTAGAGATTGCTTCTGTAAACGTCTGGTCTGTATTACTCTTTGGGTCTTTCTTCTTTCATAGAATCCCCATTAACATTTCTTGCCAGGCTGGCTTGTTGTTCAGATATTCTTTCAGTTTCTATGAGTCCTGGAAGATCTTTGTCTCTCCATCCAATATGAGTGGCAGTCTTGATTGATAACATATTTTTGGTTGCATGTTCTTCTCTTATAGTACCTTGAATAAGCCTTGGAAGCCCTTTCTGACTTGTCAGGTTTCTGTGGATGGGTCTGATGTTTTTCTAATGCTCCCCACACTGTACAAAATATATCTCTTCTCTCTAGCAGCTATCAAGATAGTTTCTTTGGCTCTAATATTTGCAGGTTTCACTATTATATGCCAGAATGTTGGTCTATTTTTATTGATCTTTAGAGGGAACCCCTTTGCCTCATGGACAGGAATGCTTGTTTCCTTCCCAACAAGAAAAAGAGAGAAATGGGGACAGAAAATTTATCTGTGAATGGGGAACCTGGGTGGTGCCATGTTTTAAGCCTTTGCATTTGGCCCAAGTCATGATCTCAGGGTCCTGGGATCAAGCCCCACATTGGGCTCTCTGATCAGCAGGGAGCCTGCTTCCCCCTCCCCTACTGCCTGCCTTTTCTGTCTACTTGTGATCTTTCTATCTCTGGGAAATAAATAAATAAATAAAACCTTAAAAAAATTATTTGAGGAAATAATGGCTGAAAAATGCCTTAACCTGAGGAAGGAAACAGACATCCAGAGAAAGGAGCCACATAAAACTCTCCAAAAAATAAAATATTACTACTAATAATAGCAATTAAAAAATTAACAAAACCAGCTAACACCAATACATACTGAAATAAAATTTGCAAAATTTAGTGATAATAAAAAAAGACTTAAAGAAAAAAAAGTCTTAACATCAGAAACACAGAAATTCTTAAATTACAAGGAAAGATCCATAAGGCAAGCTGCAGATTTCTCAAAACGAACTTGGCAAGCCAGAAGGAAGAGGCATGATATATTCAAAGTGATGAATGGGAAAAATCTGAAGTCAAGAATACCCAACAAGGATATTATTCACAATAGAAGAAGAGATTATTTCCCAGACAAATAAAGCTAGAAGAATTCATCACCACTAATCCAGCTGTGCAAAAATATTAAAGGAGACTGTTTGAACAGAAGGGAAAGGCCAGAATGAAAGACATACAAGAACAGACAAAATCTCCAGATACAGTGACACAACAACTAATAAAATGGCACTAACTACATATATATCAATAATTAGTCTGAATGTAAATAAACTAGGGAGTTAGAATGGAAAAAAAAATAAAAATAAACAAACAAACAAAAAAATAAGCCCTCCTATATTGTATCTTGAAGACACTAATTTTAGACCTGAAGACACTTACTGGTCCAAAGTGGGAGTATGGGAAATTATTTATTATGCAAACCAATGTCAAAGAATAGCCAGAGTAGCAATACTTATATCTGGCGTACTAGACTTTAAAACCAAGACTGTAACAAGAGACAAAGAAGTCACTATATGCTCTAAATGGGACAACACAACAAGAATATCAAACAATTTTAAATATTTATGCACCCAATATGGAAGCACCCAAATATATAGAACAAAGAATAACAAACATAAAGGAACTCATTGATAATAATAAAATAATATTATAGGACTTTAATAAAGCACCACTTATATCAATGGAGAGATCATCTAAACAGAAAATCAACAAGAAAAATAGGACTTTGAATGACACATTGGTCCAGAAGGACTTAACAGATAAATTTAGAAGATTCTATGCTAAAATAGGAAAATACATCTTCATTCTTTTTAAGTACATGTGATATATCCGGTAGTTCAAATATTAGGATACAAATCAGGCCTCAAAAAGTACAAAAAGATTGATATCATACCATGCATATGTTCTGAACACAATGCTATGAAAATTGAAATGAACCACAAGGAAAAAAAAATGGAAAGACCACAAATACTAGGAGGTTAAACAACATGCTATTAGACAATGAATGGATAAATGATGAAATCAGAGGAGAAATTAAAAAAATACATTGAAACAAAAGAAAATGAAAACACAAGGGCCAGAACAATTGATATGTAGCCTATAATGGTCCTAAGAAGGAATTATATAGGAATACAGATTAACTTAAGAAGCAAAAAAATGTTCAGATAAACAACCTAAACTTACACCTAAAGGAGTTTGAAAATTAAAACTAAAGCCAGCAGAAGGAAGGAGGTAATAAATATTAGAACAAAAATAAATTTAGAAAAAACTAAAAAATAATAGGCAATACTACAGATCAATAAAAACAGTAGTTGGTTATTTGGAAAAATTAATGAAATTAATAATCCCCTAGTCAAACTTAACAAATAAAAGAAGAAAACACCCCCCCCCAAAAAAAAACACAAACGAGAGAGGAGAAAAAACTTATCTACAAAAATACAAGTATAAGAGAATTTATGGAAAATTATATGTCAACAAATTGGATAACTTGGAAGAAATGGTAAACTATTAGGACCATATGAATAGCCAAAATTAAAACAAAAAGAACTGTAATGCTGGAACAGACTGATAACCAGGAAGAAAATTGAGTCAGCAATCACAAGACTCCCAACAACAACAAAAAAATGTCCAGGTCCAAATGGCTTCACAGATGAATTCTACCATATACAAAGAAGCGTTAATACCTATTCTACTGAAACCATTCCAGAAAAATACAGCAGTAAGGAAAGCTTCAAAATTCATTCTATGAGGCCACGATTACCCTGATACCAAAACTCAACAAAGACAGCACTGCACTAAAAAAGATAACTGTAGGCACAATCCTCATAGAGGTGGATGCAAAAATTCTCAGGAAAATACTGAATCCAACACTACATTCAAAGAACCATTCACTACAACAAAGTGGAATTCATTCTTGCATTGCAAGGTTGGATCAATATTTGCAACTCAATGAACATGATACACTACATTAATAAACACAAGGATGAAGACTATATGAGTCTTTAAATAAATGTAGAAAATGTTATTGACAAAGTACAACATGAACATAATATACCACATTAATAAACACAAGGACAAGAAATATATGAACCTTTAAATGTAGAAATCGTAATTGGCAAAGTATGACATCCACCAATGATAAAAATTACTCAGCAAACTAGATTTAGAGGGAAAACACTGCAACATAATATATCTCATATATGAAAAATCCACAACTAATATCGTCCTCAAAGGGAGAACAAGTGAGAGCTTTTCTTTTTTCCTATGATCAGAAAAAAGAGAGGAATGCCCATTCCCCCCACTGTTATTTAACATAGTATTGCAATTCTTACCCACAGCAATCAGAAAACACAAAGAAACACGAGGCTACCAAATAGTGAAAGAAGAAGTAAAATTTTCAATGTTGGCACAAGACATAGACTCTATATAGAATACCCAAAAGGCACCACCAAAAGATTGCTGGAAATGATACACAAATTCAGTAAAGAAACAGGATACAAAAATCATCATACAGCAAAATGTTGCATTTCTATACATCAATAGTGAAGCAACAGAAAGGTAAATCAAGGAACAAATCCCATTTACAATTACATCAGAAACATTAAGATACCTAAAAATACATGTACCCAAAGAGGTAAAAGACCTGTGCTCTGAAAAGTATAAAATGGTGGTGAAAGAAGTTGAAGATGGCAAAAAGAAACAGAAAAACATTGAATGCTCATGGATTAGAAGAACAAATATAATTAAAATATCTGTATCATCCAAAGTAATCTACATATTTAATGCAATCCCTATCAAAATATTCCAGAAGTTTTTCATAGAGGTAGAATAAACAAATCCTAAAATTTGTATGGAGCCACAGAAGACCATAAATAGTAAAAGCAAACTTGAAAAGAAAAGCCCTGGGGATCTAATGCATGCTAAGATTCACAATATTGCATTGTGTACTTGAAAGTTGCTAAGGGAGTATACCTTCAATGTTCTCAACTACAATAAAAAAATGTTAACTCTGTGAAAGAAAAGAAAGAAAGAAAGAAAAGTAAGGACGGAGGTATCATGTTCCAGACTTCCAGTTATTTTACAAATTGTAGTGATCAAGACAGTATGTATAGTACTGGCACAAAAACAGACACATAGATCACAGGAACATAATAGAAACCCAGAAATGAACCCAAAACTATAAAGTCAGCTGATCTTGGACAAAGCAGGAAAGAATACCCAGTGGTGTGGGGGCAGACAGTATTTCAATAAATGTGGTTGGGAAACTGGATAGTAACATGAAAAAGAATGAAACTGGACAACTTCCATACACCATAGACAAAAATGAATTCAAAACAGATTAAAGACCTATATGTGACACAGGAAATTATAAAAGTCCTAGAAGAATACCAGGCAGTAATCTCTTTGATGTCAGACTTAGCAACATCTTACATATCTATGTCTCCTAAGGCAAGGGATATAAAGGCAAAAATAAATAATTGGCATTTCATTAAAACAAAAAAGTTCTGCACAACTAAGGAAACAATCAACAATAGTAAAAGCAAACTGTGGAATTGGAGGACATAATTGAAAATGACATATTTGATAAAGAGTTAGTACACAAAATTATAATAAACTTATAAGTCTCAATACCCATTAAATAATAACTTAATTAAAAATGAGCAGAAGACATGAACAGACTTTTTCTTGAAAGAAGACATCCAGAGGGCCAACAGACATGAGAAGATGCTCGACATCACTCATCACTAGGGAAACACAAATTAAAATCAAGATGAGATGTCCCCTCATGAATCTAAAAAATAAATATTTGGTTCCCTACTAAACTGACTCTTAATACATCCCTGTAAACTTGTGAATAAATTATAAGAACTCCTTTCCAATCTTGCCCTGGGACCATATTGAACTATTAGTGACTTAAATTGCAATATTCAAGTCTCTGTGGACTTTCCCAGGTGAGCACACATGTAAGAGAAATCTAACCTTTAATCTCTAGGAAATGAAGAACTGCCACATCCAAAACCCTTTGGCTGGAGCCCAATCAAAATGTTTTCATTAGCCTGGCAGTGTGCAAGTATTCAGGACAGGTGCCAGCACGAATTCAAAGTAACTCCTTCCCTGAAACAAGGAATGATAATGACACAGGTAAGGTAGACTGATAACGGGTACCTCAGCAGTGGGCTGGTTACATAGAGTTGATCTGACTACAGGCCCCACCCACCAATGAAAGCTTCTCAGGGGGCAATGCAGGGAAAGTGCCCTGTAGTTTGGTGCTACTTCATCTCTGAGAAATGTCTGATATATGTCAATTCAAACCCAAGGAAGACCCACACTTGGCCACTAACAACAGAGGGACCAAACAGTGCCCACAACTGGAAAGGGAGCCAATTTGGACAACTGAATCGAAGGGACAACTGGCTTAGCCACAACATCAGGCACACAACACCCAGGGGACATGCTTAAAGCATCAGCTGATGGTGAAATGGCCATATTGCACTTCAAGGCATACAAGAACCTCTTTTTTATAAGGTCACTAACTGCAAGAAGAGGAGACATAGATGACAGTCTTAACACCCAGAAAGAGACAAAGAGAATTGAAGAAAATGAGAAGACAGAGAAATACATCCTGAATGAAAATCAGACAAGAATCAGCCAGACACCAAAATGAAACAAGGTCAACTAATATGCCTGATAAATAAGTTAAAGTAGTGATCATAATGATATTCATGACCCTTGAGAGAAGAGCAGAGGATATCAGTAAGATCCTCAACAAACAGAGAGAAAAAGAGATAAAAAGGAATTACTTAGTGATAAAGAACATAACAAATGAAACTTAACATACAATAGATGTAATAAATAGCAGGCAAGAGGAAGCAGAAAAATAAATCAAGTGACCTGGAGGACAGAAGAATAGAAATTAATCAAACTGAGCAGGTGAGAGTAAAAAAGACAAAATGAGAACAGACTTAGGGGCTCCCGGGAGGCTCAGTCTACTAAGCATTTAAATCTTGATTTCATCTCAGGTCCTAATCTGAGAGTCCTGGGATCAAGCTCCAAGTTGGGTTCCCTGCTCAGTGAGGAATCTGCTTCTCTCCTTCTTCCTCTCTTTTTTGGTCCCTCCCCTGCTCGCTCTCTCTCTCTCTCTGTCTCTCTCTCAGACTCTCTCAAATAAAACTTTAAAAAATTAAAAAAATTAAAAAAATTTAAAAACACATTAGAATAGACTTAGGGGGTGCCTGGGTGGCTCAGTGGGTTAAAGCCTTTGCCTTCGGCTCAGGTCATGATCCTAGGGACCTGGGATCGAGCCCCACATTGGGCTCTCTGCTCAGCAGGGAGCCTGCTTCCCCTCCTCCCTCTATGCCTGCCTCTCTGCCTACTTGTGATCTCTGTCTGTCAAATAAATAAATAAAATCTTTAAAAAAAGAAAGGAAGGGGTGCCTGGGTGGCTCAGTGAGTTAAAGCCTCTGCCTTCGGCTCAGGTCATGATCCCAGAGTCCTGGGATTGAGCCGCCCTGCATCAGACTCTGTGCTCAGCAGGGAGCCTACTTCCTCCTCTCTCTCTGCCTGCCTCTCTGCCTACTTGTGTCTGTCAAATAAAGAAATAAAATCTTAAAAAAAAAAAGAATAGACTTAGAGAACTCAGCAATATCATAAAGTATAATAACATCTTCATTTTGGGGAACTCAGAAGAACATAAAGAAGTGGCAGAAAATTTATTTGATGAAACAATAGTTAACAATTCCCAAAATAAGGGGAAGGAAACAAATCCAGATGCGGGAGACACAGAGAACACCCAACAAAATCATCCCCCAAAACTCCACTTTAAGATATATGGTATTAAAATGGGAAAAATAGTAAAAATTAATTAATAATTAATTAAAATGTTAAAAAGTAGTGATGGAGAATTTTAAGCACAATAAGCACTGGGTGTTGTATACGTAAGTGATGACACACTAAATCATATTAATGAAATCAATATTACATTGTATATTAACCAACTAAAATTTAAACAAAAATTTGAAACAAACCATAAATAAGTAGAATAAATAAATAAATAAACAGCAGTAAGAAGAAAGAAAGCAGTTACATACCGGAAACACCCCATCAGGCTATCAGCTGATATTTCAGGAGAAAAAATTGTTGTCCAGAAGGGAATGGCCTGATATATTCAAAGAGCAGAAAGGAGGAAATATATAGCCAAGAATACTGTAACCATGAAGGGTATCACTCAGATTACAAGGAGAGATAAATAGTTCCCAGACATGCAAATTTAAAGGAATTAATGACCACTGAAATAACCCTACTGGAAAAGTTAATGGGAACCTACTGAATGGGAATGAAAAAGCGTAATTAAAAGTAAGAAAAGCAGAAAGCACAAAAACATGAAAAAATAAGTGTATTTCAAAATATCAGTCAGCAGTCACAGAAAATTAAAGGATATAAATATGACCCCATACAACTAACCTGTAGGTGGAAGGGAAGTAAAAATGTATTTACCTGCATTACCTCACCTTCATATGGACTGTTATATGCTGAACAAGTTATAGAAAAAACAAATGGTAACCACACATAAAAAGACAATAATCAATATGCCAAAAATAAAGAAAATGAATTCACTGAAGAAAGCCAGCAAACTGTGAAAAGAGCAAAAGAAAAAGATCAGAAAAGAACTGCAAAAAAAATAAGATGACAGGAAACAAAAAGATAACTATAAAATAGGAAACAAAAAGATAACTATAAAATCATTATAAATACCCCAGAAATAGATCCAAGGACTGAGAAAACAAACTCCATGTCTAAAAGGACAGAAGAAACATCAGACGTTGTTTGGTGGAGAAGTGGATCCTGGGTGAAATGGAGGAGAGGGACCTATGATCACAAAAAAAAAGGTGAGAGACGACTCACACGATAACACACAGAAATATTTTTCCCAAGGCTCTGGCCTTTCTTTCAACCAGGGAGACTTATTGCCTGGAGTTTTAAAGGTCAGTGGTCTTGGCTGGGATGGAGCCCTGAGAGCACTGGACTGCCCCTCAAAGGAAGGAAGGCAAACAGCCTAGGACAAACAGACTGAGAGGCAACATTCACAGAGATGCCTCTCTAGGAACAAAGGAGATGGCTGACACCACTCCCATATAAGCACAGAGCATCAGCAGGAAGCAGTGCAGCCCCAAAACAGGCTGCCTAACTTGCTTACACCAAGCTCCACACCCCTGTGTTCTGCTGTGCTGCCCATCTCTGTCATGCTTTTCTCAGTTCCAGCATCATTTCCCCTCAAGCAGAAAACAAGCACATGCCCCTGCCCACACCATGTTTCTTTACAACAGAGCTCTTCATGTCCTCAGTTTTTAAAGAAGTGGTGTCAGTTTTCATCTCACAAGTGGACAAGAGCACGCCTAGTTAAAAGTCACCACATTCAAGGGTACCTGGGTGGCTCAGTGGGTTGAGTCTCTGGTCACGATCAGCTCAGCTCAGGTCATGATCTCAGAGTCTGGGATTGAACCCCACATTGGGCTCTCTGCTCAGCAGGGAGCCTGCTTCCCCCCCTCTCTCTGCCTGCTACTCTGTCTACTTGTGATCTCTCCCTCTCTGTCAAATTAAAAAAAAAAATCATCAAAACAAAACAAAACAAAACAAAACACCTCACCACATTCAGGCCCAGTAACAAACACTGTCCACAGCAGACAAGGAGCTCTTCTGGATGACTGGTCTGAAGGATGGATCATCCAAAACAAAAGAGCACACGACTATTTAGAATGGCACCAAAAACCATGATATAAACAGGAATAACCTTAACTGACAGGGTGAATTGCCTGTACTCTGAAAACTACAAAACACGGATGAATGAAATTGAAGAAAATGCAAAGAAGTGGAAAGATATCCCATGCTCATGGATAGGAAGCACTGCAATTCTTTTTCATTCTCATTTTTTAATTGAAATTCTAGTTAGTTAACATAAACTATAATATTGGTTTTAAGAATAGAATTTATTAATTCCTCCATTATATTTTACACCCAGTGCTCATCCCAACAAGTGCCCTTCCTAATAACCCATTATACACTTAGCACATGTCCTGTCCCCCTCCTCTCCAGAAACCCTCAGTATGTTCTCTATAGTTAAGAGTCTCTCTTTTTTTAACCCCCTACCCAATATTCATCTGTTTTCTAGCTTAAATTCAAATTATGAATGAGAGCCTATGTATTTGTCTTTCTATTTCACTTAGCATAATGCATTCTAGCTACATCCACATGTAGATGATATGAAGATATGCAAATATCTTCTCTCATTCTGTAGACTGCATAATGCATTCTAGCTACATCCACATGTAGATGATATGAAGATATGCAAATATCTTCTCTCATTCTGTAGACTGCCATGTAGTTTTGTTGATTGTTTTCTTTCTTATACAAAAGTGTTTTTTTTTCCCCCGATGAACATATATGGAGATATATATATACACACACACACATACATACATACATATAGACAGACATACACACAGATATATGAAAAGATATTTGATTTATCAGTATATACTTTGAGTTTGTATTCTGATTGAAGTGAAGTTTATTTTGCTTTATTGCAAAACATGCTGCAGACGTTTGGAACCAATGCTAAATCTCATGCTCGCAGTTTCTTACTAGAAATGTAAACTTGAATTAGTGAATTCACTCTCTGAGCCCTTACCTCATAAGCAGAGCAGATCAAAATCGTGAGATATGATCTCACACTTCTTAAAATGGCTGTTATTAATTGAAAAAAATAATGTGTGTTGGAGAGAATGTGGACAAAATGCAACACTTGAGCACGATTGTTAGGAATATAAATTAGTACAGCCATGATGGAAACTAGTATAGAAGTTCTTCAAAAAGTTAAAAGTAAAACTATCCTATATTCCAACAATCCCCCTTCTGGATATATATGCAAAGGGAATAAAATGATATGAAATCACATTTGAAGCTACACTTTACTCTTGTAGTTATTATTGCAGTGTGACTCGCAATAGATAAAATATGGAAATTAATTTTACATATGCATTGACAAATGAATGGAAAAATGAAATAACAGCAGAATGAATGAACCTGGAGGCCATTGAGAGAAGTGAAATAAGCCGGACACAGAAAGACAAACACTTTATAATTACAAATGGATATTAAATCTCACAGTCAATCTTTAGAAGTAAAGATTAGAATGGCAATTGTCAGTGACTAAAGGCAGGGAGAAATGGGAAGATGTGGGTTAAATGCTAAGTTTCCAGGATATGTGTTGAACAATATATGTTGAATAAGATCTATTTATAGCAATTTATATAGTCAACAACATTGTTTGTTGTTGGTGGCATCACAATCCTGGACTTCAAGCTCTATTACAAAGCTGTCATCAAGACAGCATGGTACTGGCACAAAAACAGACACATAGATCAATGGAACAGAATAGAGAGCCCAGAAACAGACCCTCGACTCTATGGTCAACTAATCTTCGACAAAGCAGGAAAGAATGTCCAATGGAAAAAAGACAGCCTCTTCAATAAATGGTGTTGGGAAAATTGGACAGCCACATGCAGAAAAATGAAATTGGATCATCTCCTTACACCACACACGAAAATAGACTCAAAGTGGATGAAGGACCTCAATGTGAGAAAGGAATCCATCAAAATCCTTGAGGAGAACACAGGCAGCAACCTCTTCGACCTCAGCCGCAGCAACATCTTCCTAGGAACATCACCAAAGGCAAGGGAAGCAAGGGCAAAAATGAACTATTGAGATTTTATCAAGATCAAAAGCTTTTGCACAGCAAAGGAAACAGTAAACAAAATCAAAAGACAACTGACAGAATGGGAGAAGATATTTGCAAACGACATATCAGATAAAGGGCTAGTGTCCAAAATCTATAAAGAACTTAGCAAACTCAACACCCAAAGAACAAATAATCCAATCAAGAAATGGGCAGAGGACATGAACAGACATTTCTACAAAGAAGACATCCCGATGGCCAACAGACACATGAAAAAGTGCTCCATGTCACTCGGCATCAGGGAAATACAAATCAAAACCACAATGAGATACCACCTCACACCAGTCAGAATGGCTAAAATTAACAAGTCAGGAAATGACAGATGCTGGCGAGGATGTGGAGAAAGGGGAACCCTCCTACACTGTTGGTGGGAATGCATTACGTTTTTATCAGAAAAGATATTTTATATGTTTCAATATTTTAATGCTTATTACAACTTATCTCCTGGCCTAACATATGTTCAATCTTCGAGACTGGTCCATATGTATTAAGAAAATTGCATATTCAGATATTGTTTAGGAAGTGTTTTGTATATATTGTTAAGGCTGATAAGTCTATAATATTCTAAAAGACCCACCTCCTTTTTTAATGTAACTACTGTCTGGATGTTCAATCCATTATTGAAAGAGCAATATTGAAATTTCCACCTATTATTGTAAAATAGTTTCCAACTAGTTTTCCATTCAGATATTCCAATATTTGCTTTCCACATATTGGGAATTTGATATTTGATGCATATATGCTTATAATTGTTATATATTCTTAGTTCAAATTCAACTATAAGTGGTGCCTGTGTTGCTCAGCAGGTTAAAGCCTCTCCCTTTGGCCTGGTCATGATCCCAGGGTCCTGGGATCGAGCCCTGCATCGGGCTCTCTGCTCAGCGGGGAGCCTGCTTGCTCCTCTCTTCCTGCCTACCTCTCTGACTACTTGTGCTCTCTATCAAATAAATGAATAAAATCTTACAAAAAATAAACTATAACTCATACATAATGTCTGTTTATGTCTTAAGAAGTTCTGACTTAAAGCTCACTTTGTCTGATATTGATATAACTCCATATTTTCTGTATATGCTTTGCATGGATTATGTATTTTTTCACAACCTTTCGTTTTCATGGTATTGAGCCTTTATAAATATAAATTGAATGTCTTATACAGAGTATATATATATATCCATTCTGACAATGTATGGCTAAACTTGGGTACTTAATCCACTTATATTTACAATAATTTCTGATGAATACATAATACATTTTGTCATTTTGACATTTGTTTTCTGTACGTCTTATAGTTTATTTGTTTCTTTATTCCCCCAGCACTGATTTGTGTGTGTGTGTGTAATTGATTTTACTTTGGCATTCTCAAATTCCCTCTCCTTTCCTTTTGTATATACAGAGATTTTCTTTAAAGTTATAATGGGGATTACATATTATATACTAAAGATTTAAAATTATATACGAAAGATTTAAAATTTAATTTGAATTGTTACTGAATTTTTCAGTATGTTCCAAGTATTTATTTAAATTCTAGTTAATTACTATATAGGGTAATACTGGTTTCAGGAGTAGAATTTAGTGATTCATCTCTTATATATAACATCTAGTGCCCATCACAAGTGTCCTCCTTAATTCCCATTATCCATTTAGCCCATTCCCCACTCACTTTTCTCCATCAGCCCTCAGCTTGTTAACTATAGTTAAGATACTCTTTTTAAAAAAAGATTTTATTTATTTATTTGATAGAGATCAAAGTAGGCAGAGAGGCAGGCAGAGAGAGAAGGGGGAAGCAGGCTCCCTGCTGAACAAAGAGCCCGATGCTGGACTTAATCCCAGGACCCTGAGATCATGACCTGAGCTGAAGGCAGAAGCTTAACCCACTGAGGCACCCAGGCATCCCTATAGTTAAGAGCCTCATTATTTGCTTCCATCTCTCTTTTTTCCCCTTCTCCTATATTCATCTGTTTTTTCCTTAATTTAGTCATATATAAAATCTATTAATATACATAATTCTTCCTCATTTTAGATATTAATTTCATGAATTAATGCTTTACATTTCATGTACAGAACAATAACATTCTCATACATTTGTCTTCTAATTTCTTTAGGGGATTAAAATTAAGTTTACAAATCCATATTACAATATTATTTTATTTCAACCTGAAGGTCTCCCTTTGACATTTCCTGTAAGACAGGTCTAGTAATAATAAGCTTTCACTATATTTATGTAACAGAAAATGTGTTGGGAGTCTTTCTTCCGTTTTGGAAGGAAAATTGTCCAGTTATAATATTTTCAACACCCCAACATATAATAGTGAAATTTGCAAATCTCAGAGCTGAGGAAGCTGTCCTGAGAGCAGCTGTGGCAAGGAGAGTCTTTACTCATGGAGGGAGGAACATTGGAATAACACCAGACCTGTCCACAGAAATCTGGCAGACTAAAAAGGCTGGCGAGATGTATTCAGGATACTAAATGAGAAGAGCATACAGTCAGGACTGCTCTATCCAGTAAGTTGTCTTTCAGCATGG
This sequence comes from Lontra canadensis, assembly GCF_010015895.1. Lineage (NCBI taxonomy): Eukaryota > Metazoa > Chordata > Mammalia > Carnivora > Mustelidae > Lontra > Lontra canadensis. Next base: position 1,741,495 of record NW_022631146.1, read on the forward strand.
AAGGAGAGATAAAGAGTTTCTAGGACAGACAAAAACTGAATAATATGTTATAACCAAGTCAGCTCTGCAAGAAATCTTGAGAGAGATTCCTTAAGCAATGAGACCTGAAGAGTAACATACACCAGAATGTAACAGAGACAACCTACAGAAACAAGGACTTTGCAGATGATGCAATGGCAGCAAATTCATACCTTTCAATAATTACTTTGAATGTAAATGGGCTCAATGCTTCAAGCAGAAGACACAGGATATCACATAAGATAAAATATATCACATAGGGCCCATCCATATGTTGTCTACAGGAAACTCATTTTAGACCAAAATATACCTCCAGACTCAAAGTATGGGGATGAATAACCATTTACTACACTAATGGATCTCAAAAGAAAGGTGAAGTATCAATCTTCATATCACACATATTAGATATTAAACCAAATACTGTAATAAGAGATGGAAAGCGACAATATATCATACTTAAAGGGTCTATCCAACAAGAAGATCTAACAATTTTAAATATCTATGCCCCCAAAATGGCAGCAGCCAATTAATAAAGAAACATACTTGTGATCATACATTTATACTAAGAAAATTAACACTTCACTCAAAGCAATGGACAGTGCATCCAAGCAGAAGATCGATCAAAAAGAAACAAGAGCTTTGAATGACACCCTGGAATAGATGGACTTCAAAGATATAAAGACAACATTTAATCTGAAAACAAACAAACAAAAAAATACCCATTCTTCTGAATTGCATGTAGAACTTTATCCAAAATAGATCGAATACTGTGTCACAAATCCGTTCCTCAGCAATACCAAAAGTTTGAGATTTTCCCCTGCATTCATTCAGACAATAATGCTTTGAGACTGGAACCCAACCAGAAGAGGAATTTTGGAAGGAATTCAAACACTAATAGGTTAAGGATCATCCTGCTAAAGCATGATGGGTCAATCAGGAAAATGAGGAAACCAAAAAAAGAACTTAAGGAAATCATTGAAATGAATGAAAATGAAAACACATCATTTCAAAACCTATGGGATACAGAAAAGGTGGTCCTTACAGGAAATTACATAGTCATCCAAGACTTTCTCAAACAATTAAAAAAATCCCAAATGTAAAAGCTAATCTTAAACCTAAAGGACCTAGTGAAAGAACAGCAAGTGGAGCTGAAACCAAGAAGTATAAGAGAAAGAATAAAGATTAGAGCAGAAATCAATGAAATAGTAACTAGAAGAAGAGCAGAGCAGATCACCAAAAGTAAAAGCCGGTCCTATGAATGAATTAAAAGATCGATATACCTCTGGCCAGATGTACCCAAAAGAAAAGAAAAAGGACATAATTAAGAAAATCAGGAAGGAAAGGGGAGAGATCATGACCAATGCAAAAGAAACAGAGAATTGTTAGAACATATTATTAGCAACTATATGCCAACAAATTAGGCCACTGGAAAAAATGGATGCCCTCCTATAAACATATAAACTACTAAATCTGAAACAAGAAGAAAGAGACTATCTCAAACGACCCATAACCAGCAAGGAAATCGAAGTACTAATCAAATACTTCCCCCAAAAAACAGGAGTCCAGGGCCAGATAGCTTCCCAGGGGAATTCTACCAAACATTTAAAGAATAACTCATACTTATTCTCCTGAAGTTGTTTCCAAAAAATTGAAATGGGGGGAAAGAATTCAAACTCAGTTTATGAGGCCCAAATTATCTTGATTCCAAAAGCAGACAAAGACCCCATCAAAAAGAATTACAGACAAATCACCCTTATGAATTCAAATGCCAAATTACACTGCAATATACTGGCCAATAGGATTGAGTGATTGATTAACACTCCTCAAAATTTAAAAATAGACCTCCCCCATGACCCTGCAATTGCACTACTAGGTACTTATCCCAAAGATACAGATGTAGTGAAAAGAAGGGCCATCTATACACCAATGTTCATAGCAGCAATGGCCACAGTCTCCAAACTGTGGAAAGAACCAAGATGCCCTTCAATGGACAAATGGATAAAGAAGACGTGGTCCATATATACTATGGAGTATTATGCCTCCATCAGAAAGGATGAATACCCAACTTTTGTATCAGCACGGACGGGGATGGAATAGATTATGCTGAGTGAAATAAGCAGAGAGAGTCAATTATCATATGCTTTTGCTTATTTTTGGCACATAAGGAATAACATGGAGGACATGGGGAGATGGAAAGAAGGGAGTTGGGGGAAATTTGAGGGGGAGATAAACCATGAGGAACTGTGGAATCTGAGGAATTAACTGAGGGTTTTTGAGGGGAGAGGGTGGGAGGTTGGGTGAGCCTGGCGGTGGGTATTGTGGAGGGCACATATTGCATGGAGCACTGGGTGTGGTACATTAACCATGAATTCTGGAACACTGAAAAATAATTAAAAGTAAAAAAATATATATAGTGATAGAGGTAACATATCTCATATCATAAAAGCCATCTATGAAAGGCCTATAACAAATATTCTCAATGGGGAAAAACTGAGAGCTTTCTCGTTAAGGTCAGGAAAATGACAGGGATGGCCACTCTTACTAGTATTGTTCAACATAGTACCAGAAGTCTGAGCCTCAGCATTCAGACAACAATAGCAAAGAAGAAGCCAAACTGTCTCTCTTTGCATATGACAATATGCTTTATGTGGAAAACACAAAAGACACCACCCCCAAATTACTTGAACTCACACAGCAATTCAGCAATGCAGCATGATACCAAATCAGTGCACAAAAATCAGTTGCTTGTCTATACACCAACAATGTGACTGGAGAAAGTGAAATTAAGGAGTTGGTTCCATTTAAAACAGCACCAAACACCATATGATACCTAGAAATATACCTAACCAAAGAGGTAAAGAGTCTCCACTGTATAAACCACAGAATACTTATGAAGGAAATTGAAGAAGACACAAAGAGATGGAAAAAACATTACTTGCTCATGGATTGGAAGAATAAACATTGTTAAAATGTCTATGCTGTCCAGAGCAACCTACACATCCATCGGAATCCCTATCAAAATATCATCACCATTTGTCAGAGAGCTAAAACAATCCCAAAAATTGTGTGGAAGCAGAAAAGAACCTGAATTGCCAGGGGATTGTTGAAAAACAAAACCAAAGCTGGGAGCATCACCATGACTAACTTCAAGGTATATTAAAGACCTTTAATCACCAAGATAGTATGGTATTGCCACAAAAACAGTCCCATAGCTTAATGGAACAGAACAGAGACCCCTGAAGTGGACCCTCATCTCTATGATCAACTAATCTTTGGCAAAGCAGGAAAAAATATCCAATGGAAAAAAAGACAGTCTCTTCGATAAATGGTGCTGGGCAAATTGGAAATAATATGCAGAGGGATGACACTGGACCATTCTCTTATACCATACACAAGGATAAACTCAAAATGGATGAAATACTTCAATGTGATGCAGAAATTCTTAAAAACTCTAGAGGAGGATCCAGGCAGTCACCCATGAGACATTGGACACAGTGATTTCTTTCAAGGCACATCTCTAAAGGCAAAGGAAACAAAAGCAAAAGTGAACTTTTGGGACTTCATCAAGACAAAAAGCTTCTGCACAGTAAAGGAAATAGCAAAACTGAGAGGCAACCCATGAGATGGAAGAAGATGGTTGTTAATGGCATTATGGATAAAGGACCAGTATCCAAGTTCTATATAAAACTGCTCAAACTCAACACCCCCAAAATAATAATATCCTGTCAAAAAATGGGCAGAAATCATGAACAGACACTTTTCCAAAGAAAACATACGCGAGGCTAACAGATACATGAAAAAAAAAAATGTTCCACATCACTAGCCATTAGGGAAGTCTAACTCAAAACCCTAGTTTTATGACAACGTCTTCCATTCTTGTCCTTCTTGTATATCAAATTAAAAAGTAGATTTTTAAATTTTTATTTTATTTTTAAATGATTTTATTTACTTATTTATTTGAAAGAGAGGTAGAGAGCACAAATAGGCAGGTGGCAGTCAGAGGTCGAGGGAGAAGCAGGCTCTTCACTGAGCAGGGAGCCCAACCCAGGGCATGATACCAGGACCCTGATATGAGGATCTGAGCCTAAGGCAGCCACTTAACTGAGCCACTCAGGTGCCCCCAAAAGGAGATTCTTTTAAACTTTGATGCTCTTCCACAAACATTGTGAAGCAATTCATTAGCTTAAACTCTTTCTTGCAGGGTTATTTATTACTCTTCTTCCTTGTTTAAAGGAAGTTTGTATAAATTTGAGGTTTCCACCCAATTCTCTTAAAGTTTTATCTGTGGCTTTGATTCCATGGACAACTCTTGTAGCTGCTGATCTTCTTGTCTTTAGCCTTGGCATCATTTGCTCACACAGGAGAGACTTTCTAAAATGGTAAATGCTCCCCAAGTGATGTTACAGTGAAACCAGTCTGAAGTCAGTCCTGGGATAGAGGCCTGAAGGCCATGGAACCACCAGCACCTAGGCTCAGTGACCCAACATGGGTAATCCCCTCCACATAGCTGCAAGCACCAGGTGGGTCTTGGCATCCAGCTACAATCCTCTGACATTTGGGAATAAGCCCCCATCAGAGGGAATAGCCTTTATCTCCACAGACATCCCACACTTTGACCCGATACTGGAGAGGGGGATTTGTGTCTGAGTAATAACCTCAAATTTCTCATGTCTGGGTCAAATGCCCCACATTTCTGGTTTGAGTTGTTCTTCCTGCTCTGTGTCCTGACCTTCCATGTGTCTTACAGAGTCAGTGAATGTGTTGGGGTGGAAGGATCCATGGGGCCAGTTCTTCCCTCTCTGGAAATGGGGGCACTACTAGGGAGGCAAGTGTTGCCCCCATGGTGAGTTTCCAGGAAGCGCTGGGAGGTTTTTGAGGCCAGTGCACTGTCTGCATCATTTGGGTTCACATTGTTGAATTCCGCATTGTGTAGGGTGCATGGGGACTGTTGTCTGAGGCTTCCTGCCAGCTCACCTGGACCAAGCAGAGATGCTGAGTTCCAGAAGCAAAGGAGGTCTTTGAGAATAGCAAGGAAAGGCCAGGATGCAGGTGGGTGTCAGAGGGTGGGCAGTGGGTTGGAAAGTGACTTTTGCTTTGTGGAGCATCTGCATAGGCACAGAGGAGTCTGTGGCCCTCCCTGTGGGTCACAAGTTCCCCGTTGCTGAACAGGTTGTCTGGTGTGCAAACTGTGGATTAGGGAAAGGAGGTGGGCTGGCATGCATGGCTGTCTGAGGGAGGTTGGGGGCTGGTCCTTGCTGCGGGCACTGTCAGGTGCCAATGCATGGGGACGGGAGCCGACATGGAACCTTCACTGTCCCTATAGAATGCTGGGCACCTGGTAATTGTAAATGCCTGCACCAGGACCCCTAAGTCATGACAGGTCCCATGGCCAATCACCAGTCGGCTGTCCCAGCCCTTCACCCATTGGGAAATTACCAGTCGGCTAACCCCGCCCTTCACTCCCTGGCCAATCAAAAGTGGGGTGTACGTGCACCTGTCTTACTGGCCAATCACAAGATGGCTATCCCCCCCCCCCATTTTCTGGCCAATCACCAGTCAGCTGTCAGAGATCCTCTCTTACTGGCCAATCACCAGGAGGATATCCCCGACCTTCATTCCCTGGTCAGTTGCCAGTCAGCTGTCCCTGCCCTTGTCTTAATGGCCAATCAAAAGACATCTATTCCCGCCTTTCACACCATGTCCAATCACTAGGCATCTATCCCAGGGCTTCACCCACTGGCCAATCACTAGTTGGCTGTCCCCGCCCCTCACTCCCTGGCCAATCAAAAGTCGTCTGGCTTTGCTCATCTATTACTGGCCAATCACCATTCAGGTGTCCCCACACCACACTCCCTGACTAATCACCAATGGTCTGTCCCTGTCCTTCATTCTCTGGCCAATTACAAGATGGCTGTCCCCACCCCTCTCTTACTGGCCAATCTCCAAGTGGCATTCAACTGTTGTCTCGCTCCTGTGGTTAATCACCCGGCAGCAGGACCAGCCAGTCAGCAAGCAGCTCTCACCTCTGGCCTCCTGCCCTCCCCCACCAGTGGCCATCTTGGTCCCACAAGATGTTGCATGGTGTCGGTTGCTGGTTCTTTCTGGGACAGAACCTGTCCGCGTCTTCTCTCCAGCCCAGCCATCCTGTCCCAGGTGAGAAACAAGAAGTGGGCGGTGGTGACCTGATGCTCACAGTTCCTGGATCTGAGAACCACTGTGGGCCGGCCCTTCTGGAAGCTCTGGCAGGGTTTTCCCTGCTGGTCCTGAGGGAGCCCGGATCTGTAGCTGCTCCAGCTGAGACCAGGTTCTGAGCACAGGGTGCCGGGGTGGGCTGCAGCTGGACTGGGTGGGAACGGGAGAGAAGAGGAAGGGTCTGCCCACCATGGTCCTCAGCCCCAAACACACGGGGCTTCCCACGTGCAACTCCCAGGGGGCGCCACATCCTCCCGAATGTCCCTTGTGCCTCCCACCCGGATGTCAGGGCACCCTGGAGCAGCCCCACCAGGGAATGTGGGGGAATCCAGGCTTGTTATTTGTAAGCCCAGAAATGACACGGCTCCTGGGCTGGGCCTCAGCTGCTTTTGGGGTATGGGTGGAGGCCGAGGGCTCCTGCGCTCATTCTTTATTGGTGACTTAGGACGTGGGAGGATTTCAAGCACAGAAAGAGACAATCAAGTGGACCAAACGGTCAGGCGTGAAAACCCACCAAGATTCTATAAAACAAAGGATCCTCAGGGTATGGAGATGGTCTGGAGGTCTAGTTGATTGGCCATGAATGTGTTTACTGGGACAGCCACTCTGAAAGAAGAGTGTGGAGGTTCCCCAAAGAGTGGGAAGATAGAGGTACTCCGTGAACCAGCCATGGCACTAGTAGGTGTTTAACCGAAGGAGGCACACTGAGAGATTCCAAGGGGTAGCTGCACCCCAGTGTGCACAGCAGACATGTCCACAATAGCTAAGGCATGGGAAGAGCCCAGGTTCCTGTGGAAAGATGAATGGCTGTGACCACATGGATGGAACTGGAGGGCATCATGCCAAGTGAAATAAGGCAATCAGAGAAAGACAATGATGATTCACTCACATGTGGAAATAAGAAACAAAACAGATGCACATACTGGGGAGGGGAGAATAACATAAGAAATCTGGGAGGGAGACAACACATAAGAGACTCTTAATGCTGGGCACCATCAGAGGGGTGCTGGAGGTGGAGGATGGGTTAACTGGGTAATGGGCATTAAGGAGGCAGGTGATGGAACGAGCACTGGGTATTATATGCAACTGATGCATCACTAAAGTCTATCTCTGAAACTTAAAAAAAGTGCTAGTGTGGTTTACAATACATAGGGTTAGAATCGAACATCCATACATTTATGTTATGAATCACAATTTTCTCTAAATTTATCACCACTAATAATAAATAAATTTATCACCCCAAAAATAGTTTGAAGGTATCAGATGTCACCATTGTCACAATGCCAATCTCTGTCATATCTGATATGCTTGTCAGGGATGAGGACCTCTGGGCTCTATCCAGTTCTACTGTGTCAGTCTCTACCAATAAGGGACATTCATTTTCACACACATAGGGAGATTTGTACAAATGAAAGATTATTTCTGAGTTCTTATTTGATTATAACTACTAAAATGAAAAATACTAACAACTAAATTACTCACCTAACTTCCAAGCATAGCCAAATTGAGATTAATTGGTTTTCAGATTAAGCCTAGTCTCAATACACTTTGCCCAGTTATTTCTGTAAGTACTAGCCAGAAGAGCTGTTCATCATGAAGGCTATTTTATACCAGTTGTATGGTGAGACTTTTCACAAGGTATTTCAGATGTGCTTTTTGTTTTGTTTTGTTGTATTGTGTTGTGTTTTTTTAACATTCAATTGCCAGCATATAGTACATCATTAGTATCAGATGTAGTGTTCAATGATTCATTAGCTGTTTATCACACCCAGTGCTCATGCCATCATCTGCCTCCTTAACACCCTAACATCCTTAACTCCCAGTCCCCTCAGGCCCTAACTGATCCCCTCTGCAACCTTTAGTCTGTTTCCTGAAGTCCAAAATCTCCCATGTTTTTTTCCCCATCTCTGATTTCTTCACATTCAGTTTTCCCTCCCTTCCCTTATGGTCCTCTGAGCTATTTCTCACATTCCAGATATGAGTGAAACCATATGATAACTGTCTTTCTCTACTTGACTTATTTCACCTAACATAATCCCCTCCATTTCCATCTTTGATGATGCAAATGCTGGGTATTCATCCTTTGTGATGGCTGAGTAATATTCCATTTTCTATATGGGTCACGTCTTTATCTATTCTGTTAAAGGAAATCTTGGCTCCTTCCAGATTTTGGCTGGTGTGGACATTGCTGCTGTGAACATTGGGGAGCATGTGCCCTTCCTACTCATTACATCTGTATTTTGGGGGTAAACAGCAAGTAGTACAGTGGGTGAGTCATGGGATAGCTCCATTTTTAATGTCTTGAGGAACCTCCAAACTGTTTTCTAGACTGGCTTCCCAAGCTTGAATCCAAACAATAGCATAAGAGGGTTCTCCTTGCTCCACATCCTCTCCAAAACTTGTTTCCTGTCTTGTTAATTTTAGCTATTCTATGTGGTATAAGGTGGTATCTCTTTGTGGTTTTGATTTGAATTTCCCAGATGGCTAGTGATGTGGAGCATTTTTTCATGTGCCTATTACCATTTTTATGTCTCCTTTGAAGAAGTGTCTGTTCATGTCTTCTGCCTGTCTCTTGATTGGATTATGCATTTTCTGGGGTTGAGTTTGATATGTTCTTTATAGATCTTGGATATAAGCCCCTTATCAATTATGTCATTTACAAATATCCTCTCCCAATCCTTGGATTGCCTTTTAGTTGTGTTGATTGTTCCCTATGCTGTGCAAAAGCTTTTTATCTTGAGAAACAGTAGTTCATTTTTGCTTTTGTTTCCCTTGCCTTTACAGATGTGTGTTGCAAGAAGTTGCTGTGGCTGAGGTTGAAGAGGTTGCTGCCTGGGTTCTCCTCTAGGATTTTGAAGGATTCCAATCTCACATTGAGGTATTTCATCCATTTTGAATTTATTGTTTCATATGGTGTAAGAGAATGGACCATGTCATCCTTCTGGATGTGACTGTACAATTTTCCCAGCACCATTTATTGAAGACCCAGTCTTTTTTTGATTGCATATTCTTTCCTTTATTGAAGATTAGTTGATCATAGACATGAAGGTCCATGTCTGGGTCTCTATTCTGTTCCATTGAGTGATGGGTCTGTTTTTGTGTCACTACCATCCTGTCTTGATGATCACAGCTGTATAAACTAGCTTGAAGTCAGGCATAGTGATTCAGGGTCTTTTCTGGTCTGTGCAAATTTCAGAATTTTTTTTATTCTCTGAAAAATATTGATGGAATTGTGATAGTGATGGCGCTGACTGTGTAGGTAGCTCTGGGCAGCACAGACAGTTTCACAATGTTTTTTCTTCCAGTTTATGAGCATGGAAAGGTTTTCCATCTCTTTCTGTCTTCCTCAGTTTCCCTCATAAGTGTTCTGTAGTTTCTACAATAGAGATCTTTTACGTCTTTGGTTATGTTTATTCCTATGTATCTTATGATATTTGGTGCTATTGTAAATGGAGTCAACTCCCTAACTTCTCTTTTCCGCTCACGTTCTTAGTTTATAGAAAAACAACTGATTTCTGTGCATTGATTTTGAATCCTGAAACATTGCTGATTGCTGTATGAGTTCAAGTAATTTTAGGGGTCAAGTCTTTTGGAGTTTCCACATAAAGTATATTGTCATATGCAAAGAAAAATAGTATGACTTCTTCTTTGCCATTTCAGATCCCTTTTATTTGTTATTGTTTTTCAAATGCTGAGGTTAGGATTTCTAGTACTATGCTGAACCACAGTGGTGAGAGTGAGCATCCTTTTCATGTTCCTGACCTAAGGGGAAACTTTTCAGTTTTTCCCCATTGCTAGTGATATTTGCTGTGGGCTTTTCATAGATGGCTTTTATGATATGACATATGTTCCCTCTATCCCTCTATTTTGAGAAGTTTTAATCAGGAAAGGATGTTGTATTTTGCCAAATGATTTTTCTGCGTCAGTCGAGAGGATCGTAAGGTTCTTGTCTTTCCTTTGTTTATATATCACATGTGACTTGTGAATGTTGAACTACTTTGCGTCCCAGGAATCAACCTTACCTAGTCATTGTGAATAACTTATTTATTTATTTATTTATTTATTTAACTTTATTTTATTTTTTTCAGTGTTCCAAGATTCATTGTTTATGCTAACTCTTTTAATGTACCTTGGGATGGATGAGAGGGTGATCTGGCTGCAACATCTGTCACCGCATTGATCTCCAGGGTTGATTTGGCTGATCTGGCTGGCTAGGCAGGTGTCCCCTTCCTCCCTCACTGTTCCATGCATGTTGCTCCCTAACCTGCATGCTTCTTCAGGAAGAAGACCATTTCCCTGATAGAGGAGACCATTCTTTGGTCAAAGTATACAAATAGCTGTGCTCCCTTGCTAGAACCTCCAAACAAGCTCTCAAGGTCCATTAATGTACCTTGGGATATTATTGGCTAGTATCTTCCTGAATATGTTGGCATTTGTGTTCAAAAGGTTATTATTTCATAATTCTCCTTTTGATGGAGTCTTTTTCTGCTTTTGGGAACAATGTAAAGCTTCTTAAAATGAGTTTAGAAACCATCCATCTATTTCTATTTTTTGGAAACAGCTTCAGTAGAATAGGTATGAATATATTTTTTTTCAATATTTGATAAAATTCTCCTGGAAGCTATCTGGCCATGGACTTTTGTTGTTGTTGTTTTGCTTGTTTTTATTTGTTTTTTAGAAGTTCTTGATTGCTGTTTCAATCTCCTCTCTGGCTATTCATCTGTTCAAATTGTTTATTTCTTCCTGTTTCAGACTTGGTAGATTATAAGTTTCCAGGAATGCATCTATTTCTTCCAGATGGCCTAATTTGTTGGCATATATTTGCTGATAATATGCTCTAACAATTCTCTATTTCTATTGCATTAGTCATGATCTCTCCCTTTTCCTTTCTGATTTTATTAATTTGAGTCCTTCATCTTTTCTTTTGGCTATGTCGGGCCAGAGGTTTATCGATCTTATTAATTTGTTCAGAGAACCAATTTCTACTTTTGGTATCTCCTCTGCTGTTCTTCTAGTTTCTATTTCATTGATTTATACTCTAATCTTTACTCTTTCTCTTATACTGCTTGGTTTCAGCTCCATTTGCTGTTCTTTCTCTAGGTCCTGTAGGTGTAAGATTAGCTTGTGCATTTTGGATTTTTCTAAATTTTTTTTTTTTTTGAGAGAGCCTTGAATGTCTATTCATTTCCCTCTAAGGAACCCCTTTTCAGTGTCCCATAGGTTTTGAACCAATGTTTTTTTTTTTTTTTTTCATTAGTTTCAATAAATTGTTTAAGTTCTTGAATTTGGTTGAATGTTCCCTCTATCCCTATACTTTGGAGCGTTTTAACCAGGAACGGATGCTGGATTTTGTCAAATGCTTTTTCTGCATCAAATGAGAGGACCATGTGGTTCTTCTATCTTCTCATATTAATTTGATCTATCACATTGATTGATTTGCGAATGTTGAACCATCCTTGTAGCCCAGGGATGAATCCCACCTGGTCATGGTGGATAATCTTTTTAATATCCTGTTGGATCCTGTTTGCTAGGATCTTGTTGAGAATCTTAGCATCCATATTCATTAGTGATATTGTTCTGAAATTCTCCTTTTTGGTACGTTCTTTGCCTCGTTTGGGGATCAGGGTAATACTGGCTTCATAGAAAGAGTCTGGAAGTTTTCCTTCTGCTTCAGTTTTTTGAAACAGCTTCAGGAGAATGGGTGTTATTTCTTCTTTGAAAGTTTTGTAGAATTGCCCAGGGAATCCATCAGGTCCTGGGCTCTTGTGTTTTGGGAGGTTTTTGATCACTGCTTCAATCTCGTTACTAGCTATCAGTCTATTCAGGTTGTCAATTTCTTCCTGGTTCAATTTTGGGAGTTTATAGTTTTCCAGGAATTTATCATTTCATCTAGGTTGCTTAGCTTATTGGCATATAACTGTTGATAATAACTTCTGATGATTGTTTCTACTTCTTTGGTGTTAGTAGTGATCTCTCCCTTTTCATTCATAATTTTATGAATTTGGGCTTTCTCTCTTTTCTTTGGATTTGTGTGGCCAATGGTTTATCAATCTTATTGATTCTTTTAAAAAACCAGCTTCTAGTTTCATTGATACGTTCTACTGTATTGTTGGTTTCTACCTCATTGATCTCAGCTCTAATCGTGATTATTTCCCTTCTTATGAGTGGAGTTGGTTTGATTTGTTGTTGATTCTCCAGTTCTTTAAGGTGTAGAAACAGCTGGTGAATTCTGGATTTTTCAATTTTTTTGAGGGAGGCTTGGATGTCTATTCATTTCCCCCTTAGGACCACCTTTGCTGTATCCCATAGGTTTTGGACCGAAGTGTCTTCATTCTCACTGGTTTCCATGAATTCAGTTCTTCTTTGAACTCCTGGTTGATCCAAGCATTCTTAAGCAAGGTGGTCTTTTGCTTCCAGGTGTTTGAGTTCCTTCCGAACTTTTCCTTGTGATTGAGCTCCGGTTTCAAAGCATTGTGATCTGAGAATATGCAGGGAATCATCTAAGTCTTTTGGTATCGGTTGAGTCCTGATTTGTGACCCAGTATGTGGTCTATTTTTGAGAAGGTTCCATGTGCACTTGAAAAGAATGAGTATTCTATTGTTTAGGATGGAATGTTCTGTATATATCAATGAGGTACATCTGGTCCAATGTGTCATTCAATGCTCTTGTTTCTTTATTGATTTTCTGCTTCGATGATCTATTTCAGAGAGGCATGTTAACATCTCCTACTATTAATGTATTCATATCAATATGACTCATTATCTTGATTAAGAGTTTTTTTATGTAATTGTCTGCTCCCAAATTGGGGGCATAGATATTTATAATTGTTAGATCATCTTGGTGGATAATCCCTTTAAGAATAATGTAGTGTCCTTCTGTATCTCTGACTACAGTGTTTAGTTTAAAATCGAATTTATCTAATATGAGAATCGCTACCCCGGCCTTCTTTTGAAGCCCATTGGCATGAATGATGCTTCTCCCTCCCTTCACTTTCAGTCTGGGTGTATCTTTAGGTTCAAAATGGGTCTCTTGTAGACACCATATTTATGGGTCCTGTCGTTTTATGCAATCCGCAACCCTGTGTCTTTTTATGGGCGCATTTAGGCCATTCACATTGAGAGTGATTATTGACAGATACATTTTTATTGACATCATGTTACCTTTGAAGTCTTTCTTTCTGGAGATTGTCTCTATATTTCTGTCCAATGCTATTCTTAGGATTTTTCCTCTTTTATAGAACCCCCCTTTAATATTTCCTGCAGTGTCAGCTTGGTGGTTGCATAGTCTTTTAAGCCTTGCCAGTCTTGGAAACTCTTTATCTCCCCATCCATTTTGAATGTCAGTCTTGCTGGATAAAGTATTCTTGGCTGCATGTTCTTCTCATTTAGTGCCCTGTATATATCTTGCCTGCCCTTTCTGGCTTGCCAGATCTCTGTGGACAGGTCTGACGTTATTCTGATGGGCTTTCCTCTGTAAGTAAGGAGCCTCTTTGTCCTAGATAAAAGAAATTATATCTACAATTATGATTTCTCAATTTTACTATCAGGTGTCTTTTTTTTTTTTGAATCTATAATCTTGAGGGGAGACCATTCTGCCTCTAGTACATGAACACTGGTTCCATTTGCGAGATTTGGAAATTTTTCATGAAGTACTTGTTCCACTGTATAATCTAGATTTCTTTCTTTCTCATCCTCTTCAGTGATTCCAATAATTCTGATGTTGGAACCTTTCATGGCATCATTTATTTCCCTGATTCTGTTTTCGTGGCTTCTAAGCTGTTTGTCCCAGGCTTCCTCCTGATCCTTTCTGTTTGTCCTCCAGATCACTAATTTTATCTTCTGTCTCAGTTACCCTAGCTTTGAGAGTATTTAGATTAGATTGGAACTCATTGAGAGCATTGTGAACCTCATCCCTGGTGGCTTTCAGTTCTATCCTAATCAATTCCATTTGGTCATCCATGGCTTTTTCCAACCTAGCGTTTGCTTGGATAATTGTTAGCCTGAATTCTCTTTCCACATATTATTGTCTATGTTGATAGCCATTAGCTCTGTTGCAGAAGGTCCATCCTCTCTATTTTTCTTCTGTTGGGCATTCCTCCTCCTAGTCATTTTGGTGAGTGATGACTGAACTGATGTAGCTGGATATATCGACCATTGTGCAGTTAAGGTGCACCCTGGAATGCTTCTGAGCAATCAGGAGTCCCCACCCAAATGAGAGAAAAAAGAAAAGTAAAAGAAGAGAGAGAGAGAGAGACAGGAAAGAAAGGGAAGATAAAAGAGAAGGTTCAGCCCAAATGGGCCCCAAGGTAAGATTCATGAAGTATACAATCAAAAACAGAGAAACCAAAAGACTAATAAAAATAGATGACAAGAGAAAAAAATACATAAAAGCAAAACAAAAAAAATAACCTCGTCCAAAAGTACCCCAAGTATAAGATTTATATACTACCAGGACAAACACAATTACACAGAAACACTGGCAGAAGAAAAAGATAGGAGAGTGATTATAAATTCACAGTGTGGGTGAGGAAGGTTATTTTGATTCTTTCTGGACGTATCTTAATATCTTTGTTAAGATATTTACTTTCTTAAGATAAAGGGGGATTTGAAATTGGTTTACCTATAGGGGTAGCATTGATTGGGAAATGGGAATTACCTTGAAGTTTAACTCTCTATGAATATTAGAGAATAAAAATAAAAAAGGAATAAACTAGACTAAACTAAACTAAAATTAAAAAAAAATAAAAAATAGAAATGTAAAAGAAAAACACAGGTGTATGTATCAAAAAGTTCAGGTTAGAAGGTTATTACGGAATTTGATGTACTAGTCATCTCACTGTGATGGTAAATAGGTGAAAAATTATCTATTAAAAATGAACCAGAATAGTGGGAATGAATTAAAAATAAAAGTTGTATCTATGAAGTAGTGGTGATTGTTCTCTTGTCTTCCCCCCTCACCATTGGCTTTCTGGGGGAGGGGCCTGCCGAGTGGGTTTTCAGGCAGTGTTTCTTGAGTTAAGTCCTCCTGCTCCCTTTGAGTGGGTGGGCTCTGAGGAAACCGGTTTTTCAGGCTTTTGTTCATTGGAGGGTTTTTTTGTTTGTTTCTTCATTTGTTTTCTCTCACCTTGACAGCTTTTGATGGTTTTTGGAAGTTCAGAAGAAAGCAAACTGCACCCAGACCTCCCTCTCAGAGAGAAGCCTCAGTCTTTTCCCCTCTGTGTGCTCTATAGCACAAAAATTCCCCTGTGGCCACTGGCAGAGCACATTCCCAGTTGTGGTCCCTGGTGATGCAGGAACTCCTGCTTGTACCCAAAACCACGACAGCGGTGGCTGTCTGGGCATCTCAAGACCATCAGAGAGGTCCCAGGCAGCGATAGCACACTGATATTTTCCTGCTGGCCCAGGCTGGGAGTGCCTAGACTTTCTGGGTCCAGGAGCGCTCGGTGCCAGGCTGGTGCCTGCACGCACCTCTCTCAGGGGGAGGTGTGGGATGCGACTCAGATTCTGATAGCACAGCACGGTGCAGTTGGTGGAGAGTGTAAAAAGGCTGTGTTTCTGCCAGCTGGCAAGGTTCCCAGCCCCTCATGGCCGCCACCACCCAGGCGCTCCCAGAAGCTCCTCAGGAGTGCTCTTGGCTCAGGGTCCAAGACCTGGTTTCTTTGCTGCACTCTCTCTGGCTCAGCACCAGGGGTGACTGTCCTTGGTCCAGGGACTTAAGCCCCTGTCCCTAACCACCCTGATTCCCACAATTTCCCCCCCACGATCCTTTGCTCTTTTTGTGTGCTTTCAACCAGACTCTAAGTTAATGCTGGTCCACAGTTGCAGGGCACTCTTGTATTGGGGTATTACTTTCAAATGGGTCGCTTCTGGTGGCTCCCTCCCCTTTTTGTTTATCTTCTGATATCAGCCTGACGTTCCCACTCCACTTTACCTGCCCAATGGCATCTTCTGCCCCCGTAGAGATCCAGACATATATAATTCTAATCTCAGGCTGTTTTCATGGGTGATCAGAGTTCTTTGGTAGGTAATCAGCTCACTTTAGAGTACAGGTTGAAATGGCGCTGCCTCCTAGTTCCCCGTCATCTTGTCTCCCCCTCACAAAATTTTTAAAGCCTAATTTTCATCACAGAAATGATTTTCCTTTTAGCAAATGGCCTCTCAATGAGAAGAGATGTCTGGATCCATTATTTGACACCGGAGACATAATATTGATCTAAAAAATGTATTTTAGAAGGGGAAGGGCAGGAAGACACAGAAGACTTTAAGTGACTTGCATGAAGCAACTATTTAAAGATTCTTTTGGCCACAGCAAGAAACATGCTTCTTGTTGGTACTCTAGGCAATCACATCTCACGCTGTCCACTGCCCACTTAGCCTTAGCACCAAGGAGCTATTGAAGTAAAGCCTCTGGTAGTGGACACAAATTGGGAAAAGCAACATCATTTGAACAGCTGTAGACTGTGTATATTTTATCATGACATTGGACAAAGCCAAAGGGAAAAGCAGATGCCTCATATAGGAGGTCAAGGGCTGCCATGGCTGGGCTGTGATGTGGACGAGTGACAAGTGAGGTGGGAGAGCCACCAAACAGAATAAAACTTCTCCCAGATTCCCCGTGCAGGAAGAGAGAAGTCCTCCACCCTCCCAAAGCATAACTAGTATGTTATACAAGCTAATTTTAATACACTGGAATCCCTGAAGTCAAATTCCAAACAGTTGGACTCAAGAGAAGATTCCAACCATTATGAGAACTCACCATGGTGATTTCTGGGCTGGTTTTCACCTTTTGAGGTAAGTGTTTTCACCTGTTCTGCACCGTCGCGTGCATATTACCATACCCTACCTGAAAATTGCATAGATTCTGAGGTCACCCACCAATAAATCAATTCCTGCTAGACAAGACACTGACAAATGAGTGTTACAGAAAGAGAGCAGCAGGAGACTGAAGAGGGTCTCAGCCTGGGCCCTCCCCCTCCCCTACCAGCCATGTGATCTTCAACCTCCCACTGAAGCCCTCTGAACCCTGGTTCATATTTTCAAATAATACTTATTTTTTAATGGCTGCTCCATCTGAGTCAGGCCTGGCTTATCTGCCACAAGTTCCATCAGATGAGTTCATGACACAAAAACATTCTGTATGTTGTAAACTCATCGAAAAAACCTCTCAGATAAACTACATTTCAGAGCCCCTCGGGTTAGCAAGGACCATTCAATGATGCCAATAGAAGGGGTAGAGATGGATCTCACGTGTGAGAAGGACATGTATTTTTGGGGGTCTGAGGATGGACTGTTATGAGTTGAATTGTGACCCACAAAAAAATCATCAGTGATGGACATGGGGGCTGAAGGACTGACACTATGAAGGAGGCACAGATGAGCCCAGGATGGGGCAGGAGACAGCCTAACACACAGCCAGCAGCCCAGGAGGAGCCAGGGACACTCCACATGGATAACAGAGAGTTACACCTGCCTGGCTTGGGGAGGGAACCATATCTCCAGGATGACCCCACTCAAAGACAGACCCTCACTCCCAAGTTGTAACAGCCCACTGGCAAAGCATCTTTGGTTTTCCATCAGAAAGCAGGCCCACAGTGGTGGGGATGAAGGAGCAGGGAGGCCACGGAATGTGCTAAGGGAACAGAACAGCCCTGACTCTACCAAATCCTCAGAAGGGTCTGTGATCCATGGACAACTCTCCTCAGGTCTCTCACCTGGCTTATTGCTGCAGCTGACAGAATCCTATTAGATGGGTGAGTTTATCCAGATTTATCAGCAGTTACACCCACATCTCATTTGTGTCAGGTCTGAGTTGGTTTGTCTATGGCCACGGGCCTCATGGACTGGGAATCTCTCCTAATTTCTACCTGAGAATGGACATGGTTACCAGGCAGAATGGCCCAGGCCTGAGCAGGAAAGAGACACACCACATGGCCAGGCACAGTAACAAGGGGACAAGAGACCCCACAATCCCTGAGGGGCAGTCTAGCCTGGCATGAACAGCACAGATCCCAAGTACATTGTGTGTGGGTGGTGAGGTCACCATTCCCATGGGTATTGGACCCTAGGAAGGTCCGTCAGCAGGGAAAAGGATATCAGCAACTGGAGCTGGGGAGTGAGGCCCCTGTGCAGGAGAGACCCATAAAGACAGGATGACACCAGAAGAGCAGGGATCCTGCAGATCGCAAGGAAGGACTCAAGGACCAGAATCAGGGAAAAAAAAAAAAAAAAAAAAAGAGGGACCAGTACTGGGCTCAGGAAAAAAGCAGAATTCCAGCTAGGCACGGGGTAGGCTGCTGGAGGCTAAACTCCAGAGCACAGAGCTCAGGTACTCCTGGCCGAGGCCAGGCTCATCCTGGGCACAGAAGCACACAGGACTGGGACAACAGGCAGTGTGTGGGGAGCGTGGCTCCCCATGGTGGGAAGTGAGGGACATTGGGGCCTTGTAAATACACCCAGTCCTGATGGTGAAAACCGAGAGCTCCAGGATTACTTTTTTCTTTAAAATAAAATGGAGTTACGTAGTTTCAAAAATCAGATAAGGGGGACGCCTGGGTGGCTCAGTTGGTTAAGCGGCTGCCTTCGGCTCAGGTCATGATCCCAGCGTCCTGGGATCGAGTCCCACATCGGGCTCCTTGCTCGGCAGGGAGCCTGCTTCTCCCTCTGCTTCATGCCTGCCTCTTGGCCTACTTGTGATCTCTCTCTCTCTCTGACAAATAAATAAAATCTTAAAAACAAAACAAAACAAAATAAAATCAGATAAGGAAGCAAACATAAAGAAGAAATTTAGGTTATGTTTTTTCCTTAGAAGAAATCTGTCATCAGCACTTTTATACATAAGCTTCCATGTTTCTCCTGTGTATACACCTACATTTGTGGGGTTTAACATATATTTACATATAAAATTTACCCCCAAAATATATTTATACTAATGGACTACTTGATGAGCAGCTTTTTTTTTTTTTACTTAACAATATGTAATGTGAATTTCCCATGTCAATGAGTATAAATCAATATCATCATTTTAAGTGATTGGTATAGTATTTGTGTTATATTCCTACCATACATTATGTTGTATTATATTCCCACCATAAACTTATGTTCTACTCCTCCACTGTTAGACAGGAATATTTTCCATCTTTTTAAATGTAAAAACAGAAGCTTTTTATCTTGATGAATTCCCAAAAGTTCTGCACAATGAAGGAAATAGTCAACTAAACTAAGAGGCAACCCATGGAGTGGGAGAAGATACTTGCAAATGACATTACAGATAAAGGGCTGGTATCCAGGATCTTTATAGAACTTCTTAAACTCAACACCCAAAAAACAAATAATTGAGTCAAAAAATAGGCAGAAGACATGAACAGATTCTTCTCCAAAGAAGACATGCAAATAGCTAACAGACACATGAAAAAATGTTCAACATCACTAGCCATCAGGAAATTCAAATCAAAACCACATTGAGATACTACCTTATACCAGTTAGAATGGCAAAAAGTAACAAGACAGTAAACAACAAGTGTTGGCAAGGATTGAGGCTCACTGGAATGAAAGATGCTTCTCCATCCCTTCACTTTCAGTCTGGGTGTATCCTTAGCTTCAAAATGGGTCTCTTGTAGACAACATATGGATGGGTCCTGTTGTTTTATCCAATCTGCAACCCTGTGTCTTTTTATGGGCACATTTAGGCCATTCATATTGAGAGTGATTATTGATAGATACATTTTTATTTACATCGTGTTACCTTTGAGGACTTTCTTTCTGTAGATTGTCTCTATATTTCTGTCCAATGCTATTCTTAGGATGTTTTCTTTTTTATAGAACCCCCCCCCCTTAATATTTCCTGCAGTGTCGGCTTGGTGGGCACATACTCTTTTAAGCCTTGCTGGTCTTGGAAACACGTTATCTCTCCATGTATTTTGAATGTCAATCTTGCAGGATAAAATATTCTTGGCTGCATGTTCTTCTCATTTAGTGCCCTGAATATATCTTGCCAGCCCTTTCTGGCTTGCCAGGTTTCTGTGAACAGGTCTGACATTATTCTGATGGGCTTTCCTCTGTACGTAAGGAGCTTCTTTGTCCTAGCTGCCTTCAAGTGGGCCTGCCTACAATTAAAATTCTTCATTCTTACTCTCAGTTGTCTTGAGGACTTTTCAGAATATATAGTCTTGGGGAGAGACTGTTCTGCCTCTAGTACATGAACAGCAGTTCCATTCACAAGATTGGGAAAATTTTTATCGGGCACATGTTCAACTATATCTTCTAGACTTCTTTCTTTCTCCTCCCCTTCAGGGTTTCCAATAATTCTGATGTTGGAACGTTTCATGGCATCATTTATTTCCCTGATTCTGTTTTTGTGGCTTCTAAGCTGTTTGTTCCAGGCTTCCAACTGATCCTTTCTCTCTATCTGTTTGTCCTCCAGATCATTAATTCTATCTTCTGTCTCAGTTACTCTAGCTTTTATAGAATTTAGATTAGATGGAACTCATTGAGAACATTGTGAACATCATGCCAGGTGGTTTTCAGTTCTGCCCTAATCAATTCCATTTTGTTATCCATGGCTTTCTCCAGCCTAGCTATTGCCTGGATAATTGTTAGCTTGAATTCCCTTTCCAACATATTGTTTATGTTGATAGCCATTAGCTCTGTAGCAGAAGGCCCATCTCCTGAATTTTTCTTCTGTTGGGCATTCCTCCTCCTAGTCATTTTGGTGAGAAATGTCTGAACAGATGTAGCTGGATGCATTGACCATGGTGCATTCAAGGTGCACCCTGGAATACCTCTTAGCAATCAAGAGTCCCCACACAAATGAAAGAAAAATGAAAGAGAGAAAAAATAAAAGATAAAGAAAAAAAGAGAGAGAGAGAGAGAGAAAGAAAGATATAAGAGAAGGCTCAGCCCAAATGGGCCCCAGGGTAATATTTATGATGTATACAAACAAAAACAGACAAACAAACAGACTGATAAAAGTAGATGAGAAGAGGAAAAAAATATATATATATATGAGAAAAAAAAAATAAGCTCGTCAAAAAGGACCCCAAGTATAAGATTTATATACTGAGACAAGATGGCGGGGAAGTAGGAGGAGGCACCGTTTCAACCTGTACCTTAAAGTGAGCTGATTACCTACCAAAGAACTCCGATCACCCATGAAATCAGCCTGAGATCAGAATTATACACGTCTGGATCTCTACGGGGGCAGAAGACACCAGTGGGCAGGTAAAGCAGAGTGGGAACATGGAACTGATATCAGAAGATAAAAAAAGGGGGGAGAGAGCCACCAGAGGCAACCAATTGAAAGTAATACCCCTAATACGAGAGTGCCCTGTGTCTGGGGAACAGCATTAACTTGGAGACTGATTGAAAGCACTCCAAAAGAGCAAAGGATCGCAGTGGGGAAATTGTGGGAAACGGGGCAGTTAGGGACAGGGTCTGAAGTTCATGGACCCAGGACAGCCTCCCCTGGTGCTGAGCCAGAGAGAGTGTGGCGGAGAAACCAGGTCTTGGTTCTTGAGCCACCAGCATGCCGAGACTGTTGTAGTCTGGCTCCTGTGAGGGGCTGGGAGCCACGCCAGATGGCAGAATGCCAAGCCCTGCTACAGAGCTTAAGACACGCACGCCCCTCACCCTCCCCTAAGAGAGGTACACAAAGCCCCCCATCCCCCCGGCGCTCTTAGGCTCGCACGATGTTTCAGAGCCTGAGACGTGCACCCCAAACTCTACCCTGAGAGAGGTGCGTGAAGGCCCAGCCTGGTGCTTTCGGACCTGCACCCTGCTCTCAGAGCCTGAAATGCGTGCGTGACCCACAGCCTCCCCTGAGAGAGGTGCACACAAGCCCGGCATTCTTAGACCCAGAAAGACCAGGCACTCCCAGCCTGGCCCAGTGGGAAAATCTCAGTGTGTGATTGCTACTTGGAACCTCTCTGGCAGTCTGGAGCTGCCCAGACATCCACCACTGCCGTGGTTTTGGGTACAAGCAGAAGATCCTGTGTCCCCAGGGACCAGACTCGGAATCTGCTCTGCCAACAGACAAGGGGGAATTTATGCAGCCAGACTGAGGCTTCTCTCTGAGAGAGAGGTCAGGGTGTAGTTTGCTTTCCACTAATCCTACAAAAACCATCAAGAGCGGTCAAGGAGAAATAAAAAAAAATGTGAACAAACATAAAAACCTCCAGAGAACAAAAGCCTGAAAAAAACGGTTTCCTCAGAGCCCACCCCCTTGAGGGGGGTGGGAGGACTTAAATCAGGGAACATCATTGACTGAAAACCCAGGTGGCAGGCCCCTCCCCCAGAAAACCAACCAGGAAAAAAAAAAAAAAAAAAAGACTACAAGAGTACAACCACCACGACTTCATAGGACAACTCTTATTTTTAATTTGTTCCCACTATTCTGGCTCATTTTTTTATATATGTATAATTTTTTAACCTATTTCCCATCACAGTGAGCTGTCCAGTACATCAAATTCCATAATAACCCTCTAACCTGAACTTTTTGATATATACACCTGTGTTTTTCTTTTGCATTTCTATATTTAAATTTATTTTTTTTTAATTTTAGTATAGTTTAGTCTAATTTATGAATTTTTATTTGTATTTTCTAATATTCTTATAGAGTTAAACTTCAAGGTAATCCCCTTTCCCTAATCAATACTACCCCTATAGGTAAACAAATTTTTAATCCCCCTTTATCTTAGGAAAGTTGAATCCTTTAACAAAGATATCAAGATACATCCAAGAATAATCAAAACAACCTTCCTCGCCCACTCTGAGAATTTATAACCACTCTCCCATCTTTTTCTTCCACCAGTGTTTCTGTGTTTCTGTGTTTGTCCTGATAGTATATAAATCTTACACTTGGGGTTCTTTTTGACGAGGTTCTTCCTTTACTTGTATATATATATATATATATATATATATTTTTTTTTTTCTCTTGTCATATACTTTTATCAGTCCTTTTGTTTGTTTTTGTTTGTATACTTCATAAATCTTACATTGGGGTCCATTTGGGCTGAAACTTCTCTTTAATCTTCCCTTTATTTCCTGTCTTGCTCACTCTCTCTCTCTTTTTTCTTTTTATTTTCTTTTTTCTCTTGTTTGGGTGGGGAATCCTGATTGCTCACACAATCGTTCCAAGGTGCACCTTGACTGCACCATGGTCAATACATCCAGCTACATCCGTTCAGCCATCTCTCACCAAAATGACTAGGAGGAGGAATGCCCAACAGAAGAAAAATACAGAGGATGGGCCTTCTGCAACAGAGCTAATGGCTATCAACATAGACAATACGTCGGAAAGAGAATTCAGGCTAATAATTATCCAGGCAATAGCTTGGTTGGAGAAAGCCAAGGATGGCCAAATGGAATTGATTAGGGCCAAACTGAAAGTGACAAGAGATGATGTTCACAATGTTAGGGCAGAGCTAAAAGCTACCAGGAATGAGGTTCACAATGCTCTTAATGAGTTCCAATCTAATCTAAATTCTCTCAAACCTAGGGTAACTGAGACAGAAGATAGAATTAGTGATCTGGAGGACAAACAGAAAGAGAGAAAGGATCAGGAGGAAGCCTGGAACAAACAGCTTAGAAGCCACGAAAACAGAATCAGGGAAATAAATTATGACATGAAATGTTCCAATGTCAGAATTATTGGAATCCCTGAAGGGGAGAAGAAAGAAAAAAGTCTAGAAGATATAGAGGAACAAGTTCTTCATGAAAATTTTCCCAATCTCACGAATGAAACCAGCGTTCATGTAATAGAGGCCGAACGGTCTCCACCCAAGATTATAGATTCCAAAAAAGCATGAAGGCACCTGATAGTCAAATTGAGGAATCATAATTGTAGATATAATCTCTTGAAAGCCGCTAGCACAAAGAGGCTCCTTAATTAGAGAGGAAAGCCCATCCGAATAATGTCAGACCTGTCCCCAGAAACCTGGCAAGCCAGAAAGGGCTGGCAAGATATATTCAGGGCACTAAATGAGAAGAACATGCAGCCAATAATACTTTATCCAGCAAGACTGACATTCAAAATGGATGGAGAGATAAAGAGTTTCCAAGACAATCAAGGCTTAAAAGACTATGCAACCATTAAGCCAACACTGCAGGAAATATTAAGGGAGATTCTATAAAAGAGGAAAAATCCTAAGAGTAGCATTGAACAGAAATATAGATACAATCTACAGAAAGAAAGACTTCAAAGGTAACACGATTTCAATAAAAACATATCTATCAATAATCATTCTCAATGTGAATGGCCTAAATGCGCCCATAAAATGGCACAGGGTTGCAGATTGGATAAAATGACAGGACCCATCCATATGTTGTCTACAAGAGACCCATTTTGAACCTAAAGATACTCCCAGACTGAAAGTGAAGGGATGGAGAAGCATTTCTCATGCCAATGGGCCTCAAAAGAAGGCCGGGGTAGCAATTCTCATATCAGATAAATTAGATTTTAAAGAAAAGACTGTAGTCAGAGATACAGAAGGACACTACATCATTCTTAAAGGGACTATCCACCAAGATGATCTAACAATTGTAAATATCTATGCCCCCAATATAGGAGCAGCCAATTACATAAGAATGTTATTAATCAAGATAAAGAGTCATATTGATATGAACACATTAATAGTAGGATACCTTAACACGCCTCTCTCAGTAATAGACAGATCATCAAAGCAGAAAATCAAAAAAGAAACAAGAGCATTGTATGACACATTGGACCAGATGGACCTCATAGATATATACAGAACATTCCACCCTAAAACAACAGAATACTCATTCTTCTCAAGTGCACATAGAACCTTCTCAAGAATACACCACATTCTGTGTCACAAATCAGGACTCAACCGATACCAAAAGACTGAGATTATTTCCTGCATATTCTCAGATCACAATGCTTTGAAACTGGAGCTCAATCACAAGGAAAAGTTCAGAAGGAACTCAAACACCTGGAAGCTAAAGACCACCTGCTTAAGAATGTTTGGATCAACCAGGAGATCAAAGAAGAACTGAAAAAAAATTCATGAAAACCAATGAGATTGAAGGCACTTCGGTCTAAAACCTATGGGATACAGCAAAGGCAGTCCTAAGTGGGAAATACATGGACAGCCAAGCCTCCGTCAAAAAAATTGAAAAATCGAGAACACACAAGCTGTCTCTATACCTTAAAGAACTGGAGAATGAACAACAAATCAAACCAACTCCATACATAAGAAGGGGAATAATCAAGATTAGAGCAAGAGATCAATGAGGTAGAAACCAGATACAGTAGAATGTATCAAAAAAACTAGAAGCTGGTTTTTTGAAAGAATTAAGATCGATAAACCATTGGCCACACTAATCCAAAAGAAAAGAGAGAAAGCCCAAATTCATAAAATTATTAATGAAAAGGTAGAGATCACTACTAACACCAAGGAAGTAGAAACAATCATCAGAAATTATTATCAACAGTTATATACCAATAAGCTAAGCAACCTAGATGAAATGGATGCATTCCTGGATAACTATAAACTCCCAAAATTGAACCAGGAAGAAATTGACAACCTGAATAGGCTGATATCTAGTAACGAGATTGAAGCAGTGATCAAAAACCTCCTAAAAAACAGTAGCCCAGTACCTGACGGATTCCCTGGGGGGAGGGGGGGAGTTCCCTGAGAAATTATACCAAACTTTCTAAGAAGAAATAACACCTATTCTCCTGAAGCTGTTTCAAAAAATTGAAGCAGAAGGAAAACTTCCAGACTCTTTCTATGAAGCCAGCATTACCCTGATGACCAAACCAGGCAAAGACCCTACCAAAAAGGAGAATTTCAGACCAATATCATTGATGAATATGGATGCTAAGATTCTCAACAAGATCCTAGCAAACAGAATCCAACAGCACATTAAAAAGTTTATCCACCATTATCCCACAATGACCAGGTGGGATTCATTCCTGGGCTACAAGGGTGGTTCAACATTCTCAAATCAATCAATGTGATAGAACAAAGTAATAAGAGAAGAGAGAAGAACCACATGGTCATCTCAATCGATGCAGAAAAAGCATTTGACAAAATCCAGCATCATTTCCTGATTAAAACACTTCAAAGTATAGGGATAGAGGAAACATTCCTGAACATCATAAATTCTATGTATGAAAGACCCACAGCAAATATCATCCTCAATGGGAAAAAGCTTGCAGCCTTCCCATTGATATCAGGAACACGACAAGGATGCCCACTCTCACCACTCTTGTTCCACATAGTATTAGCAGTCCTAGCAACAGCAATCAGACAACAAAGAGAAATAAAAGGTATCCAAATTGGCAATGAAGAAGTCAAACTCTCTCTCTTCATTGATGACATGATTCTCTATATGGAAAACCCAAAAAACTCCACCCCCAAACTCTTAGAACTCATACAGCAATTCAGTAACGTGGAAGGATACAAAGTCAATGTACAGAAATCAGTGGCTTTCTTATACACTAACAATGAAAATACAGAAAGGGAAATTAGAGAATCGATTCCATTTACCATAGCACCAAGAACCATAAAATACCTGGGAATAAACCTAACCAAAGAGGTAAAGGATCTGTACTTGAGGAACTACAGAACACTCATGCAATAAATTGAAGAAGACCCAAAAAGATGGAAGACCATTCCATGCTCTTGGATTGGATGAATAAACATTGTTAAAATGTCTATACTGCCGAGAGCAATCTATACTTTTAATGCCATTCTGATCAAAATCCCACCAGTATTTTTCAAAGACCTGGAGCAAATAATCCAAAAATTTGTATGGAATCAGAAGAGACCCCGAGTTGGTAAGGAAATGCTGAAAAACAAAAATAAAACTGGGGGCATCACGTTACCTGATTTCAAACTTTACTACAAAGCTGTGATCACCAAGACATCATGGTACTGGCATAAAAACAGACATATAGACCAGGGGAACAGAGTAGAGAGCCCAGATATGGACCCTCAACTCTGTAATCAAATAATTTTTGACAAAACAGGAAAAAATATACAGTGGAAAAAAGACAGTGTCTTCAATCAATGGTGCTGGGAAAACTGGACAGCTATATGTAGAAGAATGAAACTCGACCATTCTCTTACACTGTACACAAAGATAAACTCAAAATGGATAAAAGACCTCAATGTGAAACAAGAATCCATCAGAATCCTAGAGGAGAACATAGGCAGTAACCTCTTCGATATCAGCCACAGCAACTTCTTTCAAGATATGTCTCTAAAGGCAAAGGAAACAAAAGCGAAGATGAACTTTTGGGACTTCATCAAGATCAAAAGCTTCTGCACAGCAAAGGAAACAGTCAAGAAAACAAAGAGGCAACCCACGGAATGGGAGAAGATATTTGCAAAATAGACAAAAGTTTGATATCCAGGATCTATAAAGAAGTCCTCAAACTCAACACACACAAAACAATCATATCAAAAAATAGGCAGAAGATATGAACAGACACTTCTCCAATGAAGACATACAAATGGCTATCAGACATGAAAAAATGTTCATCATCATTAGCCATCAGGGAGAGTCAAATTAAATCCTCATTGTGATATGACCTTACGCCAGTTAGGATGGCCAAAATTAGCAAGACAGGAAACAACATGTGTTGGAGGAGACGTGGAGAAAGGGAAAACCTCTTACACTATTGGTGGGAATGCAAATTGTTGCAGCCACTTCGGAGAACAGTGTGGAGATTCCTCAAGAAATTAAAAATAGAGCTTCCCTATGACCCTGCAATTGCACTACTGGGTATTTACCCCAAAGATATAGATGTAGTGAAAAGAAGGGCCATCTGTACCGCAATGTTTGTAGCAGCAATGGCCACCATCACCGAAATGTGAAAAGAGCCAAGATGCCCTTCAACAGACGAATGGATAAGGAAGATGTGGTCCGCATACACTATGGAGTATTATGCCTCCATCAGAAAGGATGAATACCCAACTCTCGTATCGACATGGACGGGACTGGAAGAGATTATGCTGAGTGAAATAAGTCAAGCAGAGAGAGTCAATTATCATATGGTTTCACTTATTTGTGGAGCATAACAAATAGCATGGAGGACAAGGGGAGTTAGAGAGGAGAAGGGAGTTGGGGGAAATTGGAAGGGGAGGTGAACCGTGAGAGACTATGTACTCTGAAAAACAATCTGAGGGGTTTGATGCAGCAGGGGTGGGAGGTTGGGGGAACCAGGTGTTGGGTATTAGAGAGGGCACGGATTTCATGGAGAACTGGGTGTGGTGCAAAAACAATGAATACTGTTATGCTTAAAAAAAAAGATTAATCACTATCAGGTCAAACACAAATACATAGTAATACTGGCAGAAGATAAAGATGGGCGAGTGGTTATAAATTCTCAGTGTGGGCAAGGAAAGTTATTTTGATTCTTCCTGGATGTATCTTGAAATCTTTGTTAAAGGACTCATCTTTCCTAAGATAAAGGGGGATTAAAAATTGGTTTACCTATATGGGTAGCATTGATTGGGAAAAGGGGATTACCTTGAAGTTTAACTCTATATGTATGTTAAAAAATAAAAATAAAAAAAAGAATAAACTAAACTAAATTGAACTAAAATTTTAAAACAAATTAATAAACAAAAGCATTAGAAAAAGACGGGTTCAGGTTAGAAGGTTATTATCAAATTTGATGTACTGGACATCTCACTGTGATGGTAAATCAGTTAAAAAAATTATCTATATATAAAAAAAAAAAATGAACCAGAATAGTGGGCATGAGTTAAAACTAAAAGTTGTATCTATGAAGTAGTGGTGGTTGTTCTCTTGTTGTCTTTTTTTTCCCCTGGTTGGCTTTCTGGGGGAGGGGCCTACCATGTCATTTTTCAGTCAATGATATTCCCTGAGTTATGTCCTCCTGCCCCACTCAAGGGAGTGGGCTCTGAGGAAACCGATTTTCAAGCCCTTGTTCTCTGGAGGATTTTATGTTTGCTTGTTCATTTTTTTTTTCTGTCACCCTGATAGCTTCTGATGGTTTTTGGAGGTTTACAGGAAAGCAAACACTGCACCCTGACCTCCCTCTCAGAGAGAAGCCTCAGTCTGTTCCCTTCTGGGTGCTACAGAGCACATAAGTTCCCCCTCGGCTGCTGATAGAGCATGTTCTGAATCACGGTCCTAGGGAGAAAGGAACTCCTGCTTGTACCCAAAACCATGACAGTGGCGGTTGTCTGGGCAGCTCTGGACCACCAGAGAGGTTCCAAGCAGCGATCACACACTGAGATTTTCCTGCTGGTCCAGGCTGGGAGTGCCTGGTCTTTCTGGGTCCGATAGTTCCAGGCTGGCACCTGCGCACATGTCTCTCAGGGGAGGGTGCAGGGCACGACTCAGACTGATAGCACAGCACAGCACTCAGGTGGGAACTGGAAAAAAGGTTGTGCTTCTGCTGTCTGGCAAGGCTCCCAGCCCCTCACAGGAGCCAGACCCCATTCTCAGGCATGCTGGTGGCTCAGGGACCGAGACCTGGTATCTCCGCTGCACTCTCTCTGGCTCAGTGCCAGAGGAGGCTGTTCTGGGTCCGTGAACTTAAGCCCCTGTCCCTAACTGCCCCAATTCCCACAATTTCCCCCCACCATCCTTTTCTCTTTATGAGTGCTTGCAATGAGACTCCAAGTTAATACTGGTCCCCAGATGCAGGGCACTCTCAGATTGGGATATTACTTTCCAATGGGTCTCCTCTGGTGGCTTCCTCCCCATTTTGTTTATCTTCCAATATCAGTCCAACATTGCCACTCCGCTTTCCCGGCACACTGGCGACTTCTGCCCCTGTAGAGATCCAGACGTGTATAATTCAGAGCTCAGGCTAATTTCATGGGTGATCCGATTTTTTTTTGGTAGGTAATCAGCTCACCTTAGGGTACAGGTTGAAAAGCGCCTCCTCCTACTTCCCCGCCATCTTGTCTTGACTTCATGGTTCAAGGGTTTTTATTTAATAAATATTTTCATAAACTATAATGTATTATTTGTTTCAGGGGTAAGGGTCTTTGATTCATCGATGTTACACAATTCACTGAACTTTCCATGGCATATACCCTCCACACTGTCCATCATACAGCCACCTCACCCCTCACTCTTCTAAGACACTCACTCTTATCATGTTGTTTTCAATCAGTTTCTTTATGTGAATTATTGGTTATATATCTTTCTGTTTACATGTTTGTAGCAAAAGTATTTACAGTTGTCAGATCTTCTTGTTGGAGAGACTCCTTAATTAGCAAATAGTGTCCTCATTCATCTTTCATTACAATTCTTGGTTTAAAATCTAGTTATTCTGATATAAATATGGTTACTCTGATTTTCTTTTCACATTTGTTATCATGGTAGATTTTCTCTATCCACTCACTTTCAATCTGGTGGGGTCTTTACATCTAAAATGAGTCTCTTATAAGAAGTATATAGATCAATCTTTTTTTTAATCCATTCTGATACTAGTGCCTTTTGAATGTAACATTTATTCCATTTACATTCAGAGGAATATTTGATATATAAGAATTTCATGCCATCGTGGGACCCCTGGCTGACTTTAGTTCAGGTCATGATTTCAGGGTCCTGTTTTGAGTCCCTTGTTGGGCTCTCTGTTCAGCACAGAGTCTGCTTCTTCCTTTCTCTCTCCCCTCCCATTGTTCCTGCTCTCTCTCTCTCTCTCTCTCAAATAAATTAATAACATTTAAAAATAAAATAAATTAGTGCCGTTGCGTTGCCTCTAATTTAGTGTTTCTGGAGATTTTCTCTGTTTCTTTTCTAGTCTTTGATGTTCTTGGTCTTCCCCTCTCAAAGAGTCCCCCATATTATCTCTTACAGTGCTGGAGTAGTCATGAACTTGAAAAGGGATACATTTAGACATCATGTATAATTTTCAAGTTTTCAGTAACTATCCGGATAGGACTTTCTTGTCATTATGTTGCCTGTGAAATCCTGGGTTCTATAGATTGCTTCTGTAAGTGTCTGGTCCATATTACTCTTGGGGTCTCTCATCTTTCATAGAATCCCCCTTAATACATCTTGCAGGGCTGGCTTGGTTTTCACATATTCTTTCAGTTTCTATGAGTTCTGGAAGGCCATTGTCTTTCCATCCATTCTGAATGGCAGCCTTAATGGAAAACATATTTTTACTTAGCATGTCTCCTATAGTACCCTGAATATGCCTTGCCAGCCCTTTCTGGCTTGTCAGGTCTCTGTGGATGGGTCTGATGTTATTCTAATGCTCCTCCCACTGTATGTAATACATCTCTTCTCCCTAGCAGCTTTCAAGATATCCTCTATGGTTCTAAGATTTGCATGTTTCACTATTATATGCCAGGACTTTGGAGTATTTTTATTGATCTTTGGAGGGGTCCTCTCTGCTTTATGGAGAGGAATGCTTGTTTCTTTCTGCAACTTAGGGAAGTTCTCTGCTATGATTTACTCAAATATATCTTCTACTGTCTCTCATCGATCCCAATAATTCTGAAACTTGAAAAGGCTACATGGTCCCATGAAACATCATAGAGTTTCTGATTTGAAGAAAAAGACAAGACCCATCCATATGTTGCATACAGAATGCTTACTTTGAACCTAAAGATACCTCCAGACTGAAAGAGAGGGGATGGAGAACTATTCTTCATTCCATAGGACCTCAAAAGAAAGCTGGGGTAACAATTCCCATATCAGACAAGTTAGATTTTAAACCAAAGACTCTAGTAAGAGGTGTAGAGGGATACAATATCATGCTTTAAGGGTCTATCCAACACCAAAATCTAGCAACTGTAAATATCTCAGTCCCCAACATGGGAGCAGCCAACTACAACAGCCAACTATTAAACAAAATAAAGAATCCTATTCATAATAATACATGAATAGGCAGAGACCTCAACACCCCCCACAGAAATAGATCACCTAAGTAGAAGACTGTTCAAAAAGAAACAAGAGCTTTGAATGACACACTGGAACAGTTGGACTTCAAAGATAAAAACAGAAAATTCAGTCCTAAAACCAGAGAATGCCATTGTTGTTGAGTACAAACATAACTTTCTCCAAAATAGATTACATACTGGTTGATCAGAGCTTTGTCATAAACCTTGAAATCAGGCAATGAGATGCCCTGAGCTTTGTTTTCTTTTTTCCACATTCCATTAGTGATTCAGGGTCTTTTCTTTTTCCATGCACATTTTAGGATTGCTTTTTCCAGCACTTTGGAAAATGCCGATGGTATTTTGATCAGAATGGGGTTCAAAGTATATGGGCTGCATAATGGTTTTATGAATATTTATTCTTCTGATCGAAGAGCATGAACGATTTTTCCATTTGGTGTGTCTTCTTTAGTTTCTTTCTTGAGTGTTAGGTACTTCCTCAAGTATAGTTCTTTTACCTCTTTGGTTAGGTTTCTTCCAAGGTATAATAAAATGTGATCACTAAGACAGCATGGTACTGGCATGAAAACAGACACATATACCAATGGAAATATGCAGAAAACCCAGATATGGTTGCTTAAATCTACGGTCAACTAAAATTGAATGAAGCGGTAAAAAAATATCCAGTGGGGGGGAAAAAAAAAAAACAGTCTCCTCAATTAATGCTCCTGGAAAATTGGACAGCTATGTTTAGAAGAGGGAAACTCGAACATTCTTTTTCATCATACCAAAGGTAAACTCAAAATGGATGAATGACCTCTGTGTGAGACAGAAATCCATCAAACACCTGGAGGAGAACACAGGCAGTAACATCTTCGACATCAGCCACAGCAACATCTCTCTAGACACATCTCCATAAGCAAGGGAAAGAAAAGTGAAAAATGAACGTTTGGGTCATCATTAAGACAAAAAGCTTCTACACTGCAAAGGAAACTGTCAATAGGACAAAGAGGCAACCCATGGAATGGGAGAAGATATTTGCAAATGACACTACAGACCAAGGGCTGGTACCTGAGACCTATAAAGAACTTCTCAAACTCCCCACCAAGAAAGCAGATAATCAGGTCAAAAAATGGGCAGAAGACCTGAACTGAGACTTCTCCAAAGAAGATATACAAATGGCTAACAGACACATGAGAACATGTTCATCATCATTAGTCATCAGGGAAATTCAAATCAAAACAACATTGGGGTACCTTCTTTTATCACTTAGAATGGCAATAACAAGGCAAGAAACACTAAATACTGGAAAGGATGTGGAGAAAGGGAACCCTCTTACACACTTGGAGGGAATGCCAGTTGGTGCAGCCACCTTGGAAAACAGTGTGGAGATTCCTCCAAATATTAAAAATAGAGCTACCCTCTGACCCCACAATTGCACTACTGGTTATTTACAACAAAGCTACAGATGGATTGAAATGAATGGTCTTATGGACCCTAGTGTTCATAGCAGTGTGGCCACAAAAGCCAAATTGTGGGAAGAGTTTGGCCCATCAACAGACCAGTGGATAAATAAGATGTGGTCCAATATACAAAGGAATAATACTCAGTCATCAGAAAGGAGGAATACTCCACTTTTGCATCAACATGGAAAGGACTGGAGGAAATTATAATGATTATAAGGTGTCAAGCAGAGAAAGTCAATTATCATATGGTTTAACTTACTTGGGAACATAAGGAATGACATAGACCACTTAGGGGAAGGAAGGGAAAAGTGAAGGTGGGGGAAATGGAAGGGGATATGAATCAGAAGAGAATGTAAAATCGAAGAAACAGAGGGCTTTAGAGGGGAAGGGGATGGGGAGATTGGTGAGGCTGGTGCTATTTATTAAGGAGGGCAAGTACTAAATGCAGCACTGCTTGTTATATGTAAACCATGAGTCTATGAACTCTACCTCAAATAATACTGATGTACTGTAGGGTGACTATCATTACATACTCAAAAATTAAAAAAAAAAAAAAAAGGATTATATCCTGGCTCACCAATCAGGTCTCAACCATCCAATACGAAATTCCTGATATTTCCTCCTGCATTTTTTCAGACAATAATGCTTTGAAAGTGGAACTGAATCAGAAAAGGAATTTTGGAAGGAATTCAAACATTTGGAGGTCAAAGAGCATCCTACCAAGAAATGATTGGGTCAACCGGGAAATTAAAGAATAAATTAAACAATTCGATGCAACTAATGAAAATGAAAACACATTGGTTCAGAACCTATGCAATACTGAAAAGTTGGTATTTAGAGGGAAATGCTTAGCTATCCAAGTCTCTCTCAAAAATTTAGAAAAATCCAAATGCACATGATAACCTTACACCCGGAAAAAGTACAGCAAACAGAGTAAAACAAAGCAGGAGAGAAGAGCATAAATCAATGAAACAGAAACGAGTAGAATAGTAGAGCCCACCAACAAACTAGAAGCTGGTTCTCAGAACAAATTAATGAGATCAATAAACCTCTGGCCATATGTAGCCAAAAGTAAAGACAAAGGATCTAAGTTAACAAAATCAGGAAGGAAAAGGGAGAGATCATGACCAATGCAAAAGAAACATGGAATTGTTAGAACATATTATCAGCAACTATATGCCAACAAATTAGGCTATCTGGAAGAAAAAGATGAATTTCTGGAAACTTGTAATGTACCAAGTCTGAAATAGGAAGAAATAAACAATCTGAACAAACCAATAACCAGCAAGGAAATTGAATCAAGAATCAAAAACCTCCCCCCCAAAACAAAAACAAAAACAAAATCAAATGAAAACAAAAACAAAACAAACAAACAAAGAGTCCAGGGCCAGATACCTTCCCAGGGGAATTCTACCAAAGATTTTAAGAATAAGTCATACCTATTCTACAGAATCTGCTTCCAAAAAAAAAAAAAAAAAAATGGAAAAGGAAGGAAAGCTTCCACACTCATTTTCTGAGGCTGAGCATTACATTGATCCACAAGCAGACAAAGACCCGATGAAAAAGGAGTATTATAGATGAATAATCCTAGTGAGCACTAATACAAAAATATTCAACACAATACAAGCCAGTAGGATTCCAAGGTACATTAAATGTGTGATTCACCACCAGCAGGTGAGGATTAATCCTGGGATGCAAGAAAGGTTCAACATTCACAAATCAAGTGATGTGATTAGGCATATAAACAAAAGGAAGACAAGGACCATAACATCCTCTCATTTGATGCATAAAAAGCATTTGGCAAAATACAACATCCTCTCATGATTAAAACTCCTCAAAATACAGGGATAGAGGGAACATATCTCATATTATAAAAGCCATCTATGAAGAGCCCATAGCAAATATCATTCTCAATGGGGAAAAACTAACAGGCTCTTCCCTTAAGGTCAGGAACATGACAGGTATGCCCACTCTCACCACTTTATTGAACACAGAATTAGAAGTCCTAGTCTCAGAATATGGACAACAATAACTTGTAAAAGGGATTCAAGTTGTCATAGAAGTAGTGAAATTGTCTCTCTTTGCATATGACAATATACTTTATGTGAAAACCCAAGACTCCACCCCTAAATTATTTGGACTCATACAGGAATTCAGCAATGTGCAGGATTCCAAAATCAAAGCTCAGAATTCCTTTGCTTTTCTATACACTAATAATGTGTATGGAGAAAGAGAATTTAAGATGTCAATTCCCTTAACCATACCACCCAAACCCATAAGATACCTAGGAATAAACCTAACCAAAGAGCTAAATGATCTCTACTATATAAACTACCAAACACTGAGGAAGGATATTGGGGAAGATGCAAAGAGATGGAAAGTCATTCAATGCTGCTGGATGGAAATAATAAATATTATAAAAATGCATATGCTGTCCAGAGAAATCTATACATTCAATGTAATCCCTATCAAAATACCCTCAAAATGGGGCACCTGGGTGGCTCAGTGAGTTAAAGCCACTGCCTTGGCTCAGGTCATGATCCCAGGGACCTGGGCTCTCTGCTTAGTGGGGAGTCTGCTTCCTCCATTCTCTCTCTCTCTCTCTTTGCCTGCCTCTCTGCCTCTGCCTCTCTTTGCTCTGCCTCTCAGACTTGTGATATGTTAGTCAAATAAATAAAAATCTTTTTTAAAAAAACCAAAATTATTCACAGTCCTAAAGCAAACAATCATAAAATTTGTATGTAG
This sequence comes from Lontra canadensis, assembly GCF_010015895.1. Classification (NCBI taxonomy): domain Eukaryota; kingdom Metazoa; phylum Chordata; class Mammalia; order Carnivora; family Mustelidae; genus Lontra; species Lontra canadensis. The sequence continues at coordinate 1,777,754 of NW_022631146.1, forward strand.
CCATAAAGGATGCCAAATAGCCAGGGCATTGTTGCACAAGAAAACCAAATCTGGGGACATCATAATGCCTGACTTCAAGCTAGTTTACAAAGCTGTGATCATCAAGACAGCGTGGTACTGGCACAAAAACAGACCCATCACTCAATGGAACAAAATAGAGACCCTAGAAATGGACCCTCATGTCTATGGTCAACTAATTTTTGACAAAACAGGAAAGAATATGCAATGGAAAAAAGGACAGTGTCTTCAATAAGTGGGGCTGGGAAAATTGGACAGTCACATGCAGAAGGATGACACTGGACCTTCTCTTACACCATCTGCAATGACAAATTAAAAATGGATTAAATACCTCAATGTGAGACAGGAATCCTTCAAAATCCTAGAGAAGAACCCAGGCAGCAACCTCTTCAACCTCAGCCACAGCAACTTCTTGCAACATGTGTCTCTAAAGGCAAGGGAAACAAAAGCAAAAATGAACTACTCTTTCTCAAGATAAAAAACTTCTGCACAGCACTGGGACCAAGCAACAGAACTTCTGATTGGGAGAAAATATTTGCAAATGATATATCCAGTAAGGGATTAATGTCCAAAATATAGAAACAACTTATACAGGAGAGGCATAATATTCAAAAAGTCTGAATCAATATATATGTTTACCCTCTGAATCAACTTTTAACTCAACTATTTTTTAAAGTTCTTTTTTTAAGATTTTATTTATTTGACAGAGAGAAATCACAAATAGGTAGAGAGGCAGGCAGAGAGAGAGGAGGGGGAAGCAGGCTCCCCACGGAGCAGAGAGCCTGATGTGGGGCTCAATCCCAGTACCCTGAGATCCTGGGATTGAGCAGAGGCTTAACCCACTGAGTCACCCAGGCACCGTAACTCAACTATTAAAACAGCTACACAAAGTGTCAGAACTCATTTCTAAACTTTGTCCTAGGGACATGCTGAGCAATTGGTATTTTCACCTTATTCATGTCTCCGTGGACATTCTCAAGTGAGTACACACATAAAACAACAGATATTCTCCCTAATTGACAACGATGTCTTGAACTCATTATTGCTGTTAGGTTTATGGAGTTATCTAAAAAGGGCAGGGATGAGAGAAAAGTATACACATGGCAGAAAAATATTCAAAGAAGCTATTCAGAAAAATACTTCACAGGATGGTGGGAGGGCCAATGTGAGCTCATCAAACCAGTACGTTTGTTAATATGCAAGATTATAAATGGTATATGTCTTATGGTATTTTTAGTTTTATTTATCATTTAAGGTTGAGATATTTCTTGAAGTCCTTAAAATGATTTTAACTAGTATTAATAAAAATTATTTTAATGAAGTATTAGAATAAACCATTGGTACACTCCAGTATTTAATTAACTAAGGAAGTTCAAAGGAAAATCTTGTCAAAGTCAATTTTAGGATATATATTTTATATATTTCACATTTTCATATAGATACATAATGATATGTTAAAAAGTAAGTCAATTACTTTCATACTGTGTGCTTTAAAAAAACACGAAGCTCTCTAAATTTAAAACAAAACATGATAGAATTCTTGAAAGAATTCGTGTTGTACCTTCTAATCCCTTATGAAATTGTAGTAACTGTGCTGAAAGTGGTATTTTAATCAATGGTGATATCTACAGGCATCAATGTACTTCTTTTCTTAATTTATGGTAAATCAAACTAAGGTCTACACTAAATGATACTATATTGATATAAATATGATCACTGTAAAATACTAATAATTCTCTCTGACAAAATATGTAGTAAATAAAATAAATCAAATGAAACTGCAAATATGAGAATTTGTCTGAACCAAGAGATTTTTAGAAACATAATTGAATTTGAAACAGATTATCCCTGACTGGTACAGCTAACAGGAGGTAAGTGAAAAGTTCCTATAAGTTAAATTAACTCCTAAGATTATAATCTTTTTAAAAATGTGGGTTGGTTATGCATTTTCCCCCCTTTCCTTCTTAATCAAGACCTGTACTGTTGTAAATCTCCCTCACAAAATACATCATAATAACTTTTCTTAAAAAAAAATAAAAAGCCTAAGCCTCCCCTGTCATTTGTAGTAGCGGTGCATTATTCTTGGCGCTGTCACACAGCCCTTGCTTTCCCCACGGGTCCCATCACCCGCAGGTAAAGGCTCCCGCTCTCCGGAGGCCTCCCAGCCTGGCTGCAATGAGGAGCTGCAGGCCCAGGGCAGCGCCCCGGCGGGGACCCGAGGAGCCCGCAGCAGCCCGGAGCTGGGCGTCCAAGCGCTCCTCCCGCTGCGGCCGCGGAGGAAGAGCCGCTGCTGCCGCCCCGGAGGCCCGGCGCCCCGCAGAGGCAGAGGCGCTCAGGGCGGCGAGGCGGCCAAGACGGGCTGGGCCCTGACCCCGACGCGGGACCGCCCCGGAGGCCTCCGCCGTCTCCGCAGAAGCCCGGGACGGGACCGGCCACGCGCCGGCCCAGCAGCGAGACCCGCAGACACGGGAAGAAGCGCTTCTCCTCCGGAAGTCTTTCCGGGCAGCCGCTTCTCCTTCCGCAGGAGCGGGGAGGCCGAGGCTGCGGAGGGCGGCGGGAGGCCGCGGGCGAGCCTGGAGCCTCCCCTGGGGCGGGACCACCGGGCCTCCAGGGGCGCCGCTCCAGCCCTGCGGAGCCGGGCGCTGCCTCAGGGAGCCGGCGCTGCGCTGGGCGGGGAGGGGGCCGCACGCGAGGAGGGCTGCGGGGGCGACCCACGGGAGGCCCAGCTCCAGGTCCGCCTGGGCAGCCTGCACAGCCCCACAGGGGGCCCGGCCAAGTGCAGTCCGGAAGCCCCCTGGCGGAGGCGGCAAGGAAAAGGCCCAATCTGAGATAATCCAAGAATTTTCTCCAAGTTTGTTGCAGGGGTGCCAGATACTGGGTTTGGAGAACTTGTCTACAACCAGGGATCCAGGGATTGATTTCAAAGATTTTTTTTTTCTTTTTTTTTCTCTCTTTTTTTTAAGCAACAAATTTGGTTCCCCTTCCTTCCCCACAGATCCCATCCTAAATCACTCTGTTACCCCATTCCAACAGGTCCAGGAGAGCTTAAACACCTTCCCCTGCCTTGGTTCTCTTTTGTTTTTATATTTTACATCAATATTAAGGTTTTTCGCATACTTTGCATCTTTATTCAAAAATAAAACACTTTGTCAATCTATGAACATGCCCATATATCAAGGAGATGGGTGGGCCCAAAGTGATATATAATTCTTAACAGAAATTTTACCCAGTTGTACTGTTTTCTGTATTTAACTATGGTGTTTAAAAAAAAATGTCTTTGGGGCTCCTGGGATGCCTAAGTTGGTTAAACTTCTGCCTTAGGCTCAGATCATGATCCCAGGGTCCTTTTAATGAGCCCTGTATCTGACTCCCTGGTTGGTGGGGTGCCTGCTTACCCCTCTCATGCTCCCTTTGTTTGTGCTTTCTATGAAATAAATACAATCTTCAAAAAAAAAGTTAACGTAAAAAATAAATAAAGGTGCGCCTGTGTGGCTCAGTGGGTTATGCATCTGCCTGGAATCCAGTCCGGCATGGGGCTCTCTGCACAGTGGGGAGTCTGCTTCCCCTCTTCCTTCTGCCTGCCTCTCTGCCTACTTGTGATTTTTCTCTCTGTCAAATAAATAAATAAAATCTTTAAAAATAAAAATAAGTAAATAAAATAAGAAGATGAAATAAAATTTTCTTTGCCTGTCACTAACTTTCCAGTGCAGTAATAGTTACATCTGTGAGAGCAAAGTAGGATGTTTTGTGAAAATCAATGACTGTTTTGAAACTTTTGGGAAACAATGTCCCTGAGAAATCCAAGGATGACATGTGTATGGATAAAAATGTATGATGGTAACTATGCTGATTTTAGTGGCAGTTGTGAAGATGGTAAAAAAAAAAAAAATCACAGCTACTGTGCATGGGTCACTCATGCCACTCAGATTTGACATATCCAGTATAAGCTATCCCATTTAGTCTTGTCATATTTTTTTTTCCTTCAGGCAAGTTTATTTAGGTACAACTGACAAAAATTTTGTATCTATCAGGGGCACAGCTTCATTTAAGATATTTACACTTTACAGTAATCACTACAAAGTGCATATCCACCAATTCACTTACCGTGTGTGTGTGTGTGTGTCTGTGTGTGTGTGTGTGTGTATGAATACTACCAACTGGTGAAATCTGCTGTAACAGGAAATTTCCAATATAAAATATTTTAACTATATATGAATTGCTCTAAATAAAATTTATTCAACATGTACACTAGAAACGTAGCATTTGACCCACATCTTCCCATTTCTCCCTGACTTTAGTCACTGACAATCTTCTAAAGATCAACTGTTAGGTTTCATATAAAATTGTAATTATAAAGTGTTTGTCTTTCTGTGTCTGGCTTATTTGACTTCTTTCAATGTCCTCCAGGTTCATCCATGTTGCTGTTATTTCATTTTTCCATTCATTTGTCAATGGATATGTAAAATTAATCTCCATATTTTATCTATTGTGAGTCACGCTGCAATAATGATTACAAAAGAAAAGTAGAGCTTCAAATTTGATTTCATATCATTTTATTTCCTTTGCATATATATCCAGAAGTGGGATTGTTGGAACATAACTTTAAACTTTTTGAAGAACTTCTATACTATTTTCCATAATGGCTGTACTAATTTATATTCCTACCAATAATCTCAAGTGTTGTGTTTTCTCTGCATTCTCTCCAACACTCATAATTTTTTAAAATTATTGATAATAGCCATTCTAAGAAGTGTGAGATCGTATCTCATGATTTTGATCTGCTCTACTTATGAGGTAAAGGCTCAGAGAGTTGAATTCACTAATCCAAGTTTACATTTCTAGTAAGTGACAGCTAGCATTACATCTAGCATTGCCTCCCAAAATCTGCAAGATGTTTGCGATAAAGCAAAATAAACACTCTTTAATCTGATTCTAAAGTCTAATGATATACTGATAAATCAGATATCTCTCTACATACCTATCTACCTACTTACATATGTATCATTGCTGATTCACTGTTGTGATATTTCATGAAGGGTATATAGAGAAGCACACAGAAATATGCACATACAAGTACTGTACATTTTAGATCTCTGTGTATAATAAAATCATTAGCTCACACTCTCTATAACCATTGAGACAAATAAAAATACACATCACTTATCTATTTTAAATGAGCACTAATTCCTAAGTCACAAAAGCATTCTGAACTCTGTACTGTTTGTCCTTTTTCATAGAAACTGTTATGGAAACATTAGAAGGCATGAAAAATTTCATGTATGACTCATTGCAGAGATACTGTAGGGAACTGTGTTTGACTGGGCTCCAGAGGACTGTCCCCTCGGTAACCGGATTCATTCTAGGGAAGTCATTTCACAACATTGTAAAATCTAGATAATGGAGAGCAATGCGAAATAATTATTATCTATGGGCATACAGATACAAGTTGCACACATTTTTCAAAGAACTGAGGTAGACTTTGTGCAGCCAGTAGGTTCATGGTAGTCCTGGGGAAAAAGATCTGATAGATCTTTTAGAGAACTCTTCCCCTATAGGTAAGTAAAGAAGTTTTTTTTTGTAAAGTTCAGAGAAAAGTATGACAGAGTTCCTGAAAAGAGAAGAAGCAACCCAAATTTATATCAAAATTGGTGGTGATTTTCTTATAGTTCAGATGATTATTAAAGTTTGTTCTGAGATTTCATATAAAATTTTAGACAAAACAATATAAATTTCTTTGTTAAAGAACATTCTTGTTGCAACTATAAAATAATCAGACAAAACTGATTGTGACCAGACTTATCTAGTGATCTAAATGATCTTTTCTTGAGATTTGTTTGCTTCAGAAGAAAATTCTACATTATCTGGTATCTAGAGGACACATTTCCAGATTTGCCACCAGATCACTATATGGTTTTAAGTAAATTACTTTTCATCACGTGGAATCCACTTTTCATATTTATCATTATGATCCTATATTTTAAAAATTGCTTTAATCTGTAAATATGTGAATCAATAAAGTGAGAGGTTTTTCAAATTTTATTTGCAATCAAATACGAACATGGGATACTTAGGAAAAGGAATATCTGTAACATTGATAATGCTTATTAAATGTTATTAAACTAAATTCAAAATGGTAATATGCAAATTATGTGTAAATAACATTATTTAGAGGACCTTCCTCATTATGATGTCAGAATAATCTGAATATATACATTTACAAAGCAATGTACAGAGGAGATAATAAAGAGGAAGTTGATCTTTGTAAGCAAAACCACCTAGGGCAACTTTGGTATTGGAAAAGGACATTGATTAGAGTTCATTGAGAGGATCTGGAAGTCATGAGTGTATTCTCTCCACTATTGATTCAAGTTGTATTGTTGCAGGGAACAAGAGAAAATAAGATTAAGACTGAAAATGAGAGGAAACAAGAAATATCTTGAAATGACAATAAAGAAGCACTAAACCAATTTATTGTGGCATAAATAAGTTGTATACATTCTTGACTTTGTTTCATGTATAGTACACTTTTAATTCATAGCTTTTTATTTTTCTTTTAATTCCTATTTAGTTAACAGCAGTTAAAAATAACCATTTTTATTTCATAATTGTTGCCTAAAAAATTTAGTGTTAAGATAGGATTATTTTTAAATACAAAGTTAATATATAAATACCTGCATCTACTACCCATCTATGTGAAGACAGGAAATCCAATGAATTCCCTTAAATCTCTGAAACTTGATTTATCATCAGCAAATCTCTGTAGTCCTATTGATGGTTGTCTCAACCTCAAGAGACTTTGGTCAGGATTAAATAAAATTAATTCCTGCCACCAATCTTGAAGTATGGGAGGTTCAACCCTGTGGAGATTGTCAATGGAAGTGTTTAGACCTATCTTCTCTGCCATGTATGGACCTTCTTCAGATTCAAGCCTTCATTCTCCAACTCACTAAGAAACCATATCTTTGCCTTTCCTTTTTCTCCACTGCCTATTGTCAGTAATGCTGATGCCAGACCCAAAAGTTCTAGTGCAGTTTAAACAATTGAAGCAGGTGCAAATCTTTTGCTAGGTAAATGGACTGGTTTTCATTATGTCATTGGGTAAAATTAAAATAATGGAGAAATAATCTCATTAGTTTTATGCAAAAATATAATTCTTCACATTAGAGTTCAATACATCAAGTGGCAGATATTCAATACATCAAGTGGCTTCTAGGCCAGATGCCATACCTCTTTAAATTACAAACACAACTAGCTCTCCCAGTTTTTCCTCTGTAATTTGGCAGTGACCACCCAATAATTGAAAATCTACAGCTTCTCATAGACCCAGAACCCTGATGTAGGCATTTCACGGTAGATTACTAGATGCACATCTGCAATAATTTGAGTACATGTAAATTACTAAGTGAAATAACTTATTTTATGACTTTAGTATATTGTTCCAAGTATGCATGGACATGGCATCAACAGACCACAGGATAAAATGATGGTCTCATAATCTATGCCTCTTGACACCCAAGGCAGATACTTCAAACCTGTTTACAATTTTCCCAGTAATTCCTCATCTTTTAAACAATATGCTTATCTCTAATGGTTGATTCCTAAATCAAAAATACCAGACCATGATTTGTAACTCAGGCCATTGCAAATAAAGAGCCATTCCAGTCCTACATCATCAATGTTTTCCCCTCCCCTCCCCATTCTTTCATCATAGTTACATACCATGTTATGTCTGAGAATATGTATCTAGAGTTTTGTTCCATCTACTAGAATTTGTTGTTCAAATATAAAATATACAACAGTATTTGAAACATGATGTTATTTTATATGAATAACTGCATAGATTGCTTCTCATATAACCATAATTTCTCTCAAGGAGAATTTAGGATTTTAGCCTACCTCATTTTGATGATTATGAAGAAACTTGTTTTCAAGACAATATTAAGCATTTTCAAGAAAATACCCTTTAATGGATTATTTATTTTATTTTTCTTTCTTCTTTACATCATCTTTCAATATTGTCATTCATACATTGGTTAGAAAAAAAGTTCTCTTATAAGATTAACTTAAAAATAAATAAATATTCTGTCCAAAAGATATCCATGTCATATGCATTTACAGAAATGCCCATAAGTATATATTGGGTCATCTTTTATTATTCTTCTCATTCTCTTATCTGTCCTAAGTGTCAAATTTTGTGTTTCAAATTTTGCTTTCTGGTCGATTTCATCAATGTATCTTTTGAATCTTTCATTAAATTTGCTATATTAATTAGTATCATTTATTTTCCTGAAGGTTTTTTGTTGTTATTTGGCACTTCATTTTATAGAACATATGGCATTTTTACTTTAAATTTAACAAATTCTCATATTTCTCTGAACACATCAGTTTTTTGTGAAAGTTTCTTGTATTTAACTTTTTAAATATTTAATTCAATTTTTTCAGTGTTCCAAGATTTATTGTTTATGCACCACACCCAGTGCTCCATGCAATATGTGCCCTCCTGAATACACACCACCAGGCATTTAAGTAAGTCATTTTTAATTCAGTGTACATATATTTGTGTGTGTCTATCTTTCCTATAAATACTTCTTCAATATTCTGATGGCTTTGGTCCTAGAAAGGTATGAGACTCTGAAGCACTACAATCCTTTGTAGACATAACATGCTGGGCTTTCCTCACTGATGGTATTCCTTCTGGAGAATTCCCTCCACTCCTTCCTAATTTAGAATATTCTCAAAATGCCATTTCCCCTACTCTTTTTAAGTGTCTGTTCCTTAAAATGTCTTCACCCAAAATGTTCTTAAGCTTTCCATCTCTGATTCCACCCTCTCCTCTGTTTCCCACTTTGTTGAAACTTATGCAGATTTACTTCTTTATTAGGCTGTTAGCTGAGTTTTATGAAAGAGGGTGATACACATAGGAGCTAAAAACATAGAAGGAGTTTTAAGTACACAAAAGCAAGAGGTCAAAAAGAATAAGAAAATGTGCCATAAAGCCATGCATATGGTTCTATAATTATTGAGAAGAAGAAGAACAATACAGATCTCTTAAGAGAGTGTAAGCAGAGTCTAGGAGCTACAGTAAAATTTTAGAGAAAATTTTCAGGAAAGGAGTTTCTTTAAAGCATTTGAATATTGAGTGATGATAAAATCTGCTTCCTATAATGTATAGTTGTCACTAACTCTTCCCTGTAGACTTCTGGGAGAAAAAGAAGCAGATACTAAGTCTTGGCATCAAAACAAACAAATAAACAAACCAAAAGGATATATATTTACAGTGTGACCTGACAGACTATTCTAGTTTCAGAAATCTTAGAGCTTAATTATGAAAGAAAAAAAAAGAAATCACTGCTAAGTGTCATAAAATATATTCAAGTATGAGTCTATAATTTATGCATTTACATTGCCTTACAATGCATACTTAGCAAGTACAAAGCCTGATGTTGATAATAACTATACTTAAAAAGGAAAATAAAATATGTCTATCTTAATAAAGTCACAGAAATATATTATCCTTACAAATTTACATATTTTCATGAAATATTTTGGGGATGGACATTTATAGGTCATCAAGTTTTTAACTAAGAGGAAAATTTGTTTCATAATATGTGTTAAATTTTTTAAGAGCTTCCATGTGTCCTGAATAAATCACAGTGGAACTAAAATAATGAATTAAGAAGAAGTTGTTTTTCTGTACTTAATATCTGTATCCCTTTAGGGAAAACTAAATTAATGTCCTATGGAAAATATGAACTAAATATCAACTGATTTCTTCGTATTGGTTTATTCCCACCTTCAAGAATTGGTGTTTTCTTTATTCTAGTTTTGTTCATTCTCAGTTTTCTCCTTTTCCCAATGGCTTTGTTTGGTAACCGGTCCATGATCATCCTCATCCTTCTGAACCCTCATCTCCACACACTCATGTATTTTCTATTTAGACAGCTCCCTTATGGACCTGAACTACATCTCCAGTATTGTCCCCAAGATGGTTTCTGATTATCTCTCTGCAAACAAGTTGATTTCTTTCATTGGGTGTGCAATTCAGAGTTTCTTCTTCATTAATTTATCTGATGCAGAAGGATTATTATTGACCTCTGTGGCCTATGATCAGTGTACAGCAATTTGCTTTCCTCTTCACTATGCTATTTGTATGAGCAAAAGAGAGTGTATCATGATCATAGGATCTTGGATCATGGGCTCAATCAACTACTGTGACCACACTGCATATGACTTCTGTATCGCTAAATATAGATACAAAGCCATCAACCATTTCTTTTCTAATATTCCAGCCATGTTGACTCTGGCCTGCATGGACACCTGGGTCTATGAGGACACAGTGTTTGTGAGCATCACTCTCTTATGTTTCCTTTTAGTGGCATTGCATGTTCCTGTGGCCTGGTCGTACATGCCATCTGCCACATGCAGTCAACAGAAGGGAAGAAGAAAGCCTGCAGCACTGATCTTACTGTGGTGACTTTCTACTGTGTACCCTTTGTTCACAATTATGTAAGCCCAAGATCCTTAAGATCTCCCACAGAGGACAAGGTCCTTGCTGTCTTCTACACCATCCTAACACCAGTGCTCAACCTGATCATTTACAGCCCAAGAAGCAAGGTGATGGGGACCCTGAGAAGAGTAATCCAGAGGATCTTTTCTGTTAAAAAAAAAAGTAACAAAGTTCTCACTGGGCCTTCTGCTTAGAAGTCCATTAATTTCACCTAAAACACTGTTTTCAAACAATGTCATTCCAGGATTTAAGACAAAGATTACATTAATCTAGAAAGATAAATAATACAGATTTGACAGAATAATTATATATGACTAATCACCCTATTTTTGTGGTAATTTTCCTTTTTCAGTCTTTTTTTTGGTTACAAATAAGTTATTAAATATAAATTGATGTCTAAAAGCCACTTATATTCTCATTATTTTGGGTACTGAACCAATACAGTAAATTAGATGACAGTACCCAAAATATGGAAGGAGTCCAGTTGTCTATTGACAGATGAATGACTAAAGAAGATATGGTATACATACCATGATAAAATCTGAACATATTTATAGATAGATATATATGTATAGATAGATATTTAAGTTATATCTATGCATGTGTATTTATTTCTACAGATTTATAAAAATAATCTATAGATAAATAATACTATGTTACATCTACATATATGTATAGATATATAGATATGTAATGCATATTATACAGAAGATATATAGGTATATAATATAATATTACTAAGCCATCAAAACAGAATGAACTCTGGTGATTTGCAGTGACATGAATGAAGCTAGAGAGTATTACACGATGCGAAATTAGTCAGAGAAAACAAATATCATTAAGTTTTCTCTCATATGTGAATTCAGAAAAGAAAGGAGCGAATGGGGAAAAAAAAAGAGAGATAGGTAAAACCAATAAACAGACCCATAACTCTAAAGAAGGAACAGATGGTCACCTAGGGGAGGTAGTGGGAATGAGATACATAAGGGATGGGGACTAACAAGTACACTTTTTTTTTTTTTTTGGTACCCTCTAGGTGTTCTCTTTTTTATTTTCTGTCTCTGATTCTTCCTTTTATTTATTTTTTTATTTCTTTTCAGCATAACAGTATTCATTGTTTTTGCAACACACCCAGTGCTCCATGCAATATGTGCCCTCCTTAATATCCACAACCTGGTTCCACCAACCTCCTGCCCCTGTGCCCTTCAAAACCCTCAAGTTGTTTTCCAGAGTCCACAGTCTCTCATGGTTCACCTCCCCTTCCAATTTCCCTCAACTCCATTGTCCTCTCCATCTCCCCATGTCCTCCATCATATTTGTTATGCTCCACAAATAAGTGAAACCATATGATAATTGACTCTCTCTGCTTGACATATTTCACTCAGCATAATCTCTTACAGTCCCGTTTACGTTGCTACAAAAGTTGGGCATTCATCCTTTATGATGGAGGCATAATACTCCATAATGTATACAGACCACATCTTCCATATCCATTGGTCCATTGAAGGGCATCTTGGTTCCTTCCACAGTTTGACAACTGTGGCTAGTGCTGCTATAAATATTGGGGTACAGATGGCTCTTCTTTTCACTACATCTGTCTCTTTGGGGTAAATACCCAGTAGTGCAATTGTAGGGTCATAGGGAAGCTCTATTTTTAATTTCTTGAGGAATCTCCACACTGTTCTCCAAAGTGGCGCTGCACCAACTTGCATTCCCACCAACAATGTAAGAGGGTTCCCCTTCTCCACATCCTCTCTAAGACATGTTTCCTCTCCTGCTAATTTTGGCCCTTCTAACTGGTGTACAGTGGTATCTCAAATTCAAATTAAAAGGTTGTTTTAATTTGAATCTCCCGAATGGCTAGTGATGATGAACATTTTATCATGTGTCTGATAGCCACTTTTATGTCTTCATTGGAGAAATGTCTGTTCATATCTTCTGGCAATTTTTGATATGATTATCTGTTTTGTGTGTGTTGAGTTTGAGGAGTTCTTTATAGATCCTGGATATCAACCTCTTGTCTGTACTGTCATTTGCAAATATCTTCTCCCATTCCGTGAGTTGCCTCTTTGTTTTGTTGACTGTTTCCTTTGCTGTGCAGAAGCTTTTGATCTTGATGAAGTCCCAAAATTTGATTTTCTCTTTTGTTTCCTTTGCCTTTGGAGACATATCTTGAAAGAAGTTGCTGTGGCTGATATCGAAGAGGTTACTGCCTATATTCTCTAGGATTCTGATGGATTCTTGTCTCATGTCGAAGGCTTTTACGCATTTCGAGTTTATTTTTGTGTATGGTGTAAGAGAATGGTCAAGTTTCATTCTTCTATGTATAGCTGTCCAGTTTTCCGAGCACCATTTATTGAAGAGACTGTCTTTTTTCCACTGTATATTTTTTCCTGTTTTGTCAAAGATTACTTGACCGTAGAGTTGAGGGTCCATATCTGGGTTCTCTACTCTGTTCCACTGGTCTGTGTCTCTGTTTTTTAGCCAGTACCATGCTGTTTTGGTGATCACAGCTTTGTAGTAAAGCTTGAAATCTCGTAACGTGATGTTGCCAGTTTTATTTTTGTTTTTCAACATTTCCTTAGCGATTCAGAGTCTCTTCTGACTCCATACAAATTTTAGGATTATTTGCTCCTGCTCTTTGCAAAATACTGGTGGAATTTTTTATCAGAATGGCATTAAAAGTATAGATTGCTCTAGGCATTATAGACATTTTAACAATGTTTATTCTTCTGATCCAAGAGCATGGAATGGTCTTCCATCTTTTTGTGTCTTATTCAATTTCTTTCATGAGTGTTCTGTAGTTCCTCAAGTACAGATCCTTTACCTCTTTGGTTAGGTTTATTCCCAGGTATCTTATGGTTCTTGGTGCTATAGTAAATTGAGTCGATTCTCTAATTTCCCTTTCTGTATTTTCATTGTTAGTGTATAAGAAAGCCACTGATTTCTGTACATTGACATTGTATCCTGCCATGTTACTGAATTGCTGTATGAGTTCTAGTAGTTTGGGGGTGGAGTCTTTTGGACTTTCCATATAAAGAATCATGTCATCTGCGAAGAGAGAGTTTGACTTCTTCATTGCCAATTTGGATACCTTTTATTTCTCTTTGTTGTCTGATTGCTGTTGCTAGGACTTCTAATACTATGTGGAACAAGAGTGGTGAGAGTGGGCATCCTTGTCGTGTTCCTGATATCAACAGGAAGGCTGCAAGCTTTTCCCATTGAGGATGATATTTGCTGTGGGTCTTTCATAGATAGATTTTATGAAGTTCAAGAATGTTCCCTCTATCCCTATACTTTGAAGCATGTTAATCAGGAATGGATGCTCGATTTTGTCAAAGGCTTTTTCTGCATCAATTGAGAGGACCATGTGGTTCTTCTCTCTCTCTCATTGATTTGTTCTATCACATTGATTGATTTGCGAATGTTGAACCATCCTTGTAACCCAGGGATGAATCCCACCTGGTCATGGTGGATAATCTTTATAATGTGCTGTTGGATCCTGTTTGCTAGGATCTTGTTGAGAATCTTAGCATCCATACTCATCAGTGATATTGGACTGAAATTCTACTTTCTGGTAGGGTCTTTGCCTGGTTTGGGGATCAGGGTAATGCTGGCTTCATAGAAAGAGTCTGGAAATTTTCTTTCTGCTTCAATTTCTTGAAACAGGTTCAGGAGAATAGGTGTTATTTCTTCTTGGAAAGTTTGGTAGATTTCCCCAAGGATTCTGTCAGGTCCCAGGCTCTCGTTTTTTGGGAGGTTTTTGATCACTGCTTCAATCTCGTTACTAGATATCGGTCTATTCAGGTTGTTCCTGAATTTCTTCCTGGTTCAATTTTGGGAGTTTATAGTTTCCCAGGAATGCATCCATTTCATCTAGGTTGCTTAGCTTATTGGCATATAACTGTTGATAATAACTTCTGATGATTGTTTCTACATTCTTGGTGTTAGTTTTGATATCTCCCTTTTCATTCATAATTTTGTTAATTTGAGCTTTCTTTCTTTTCTTTTGGATTAGTGTGGTCAATGGTTTATTGATCTTATTGATTTTTTCAAAAAACCAGCTTCTATTTTTTTTTTGATACGTTCTATTTTTTATTGAACGTTATACTCTATCTCTGGTTTTATTGATATGTTCTACTGGTTTCTACCTCATTGATCTCAGCTCTAATCTTGATTATTTCCCTTCTTATGTGTGGAGTTGGTTTGATTTGTTGTTGATTCTCCAGTTCTTTAAGGTGTAGGGTCAGCTGGTGTGTTCTGGATTTTTCAGTTTTTTTGAGGGAGGCTTGGATGGCTATGTATTTCCCCCTTAGGTCCGCCTTTGCTGTATCCCATAGGTTTTGGTCCAAAGTGTCTTAATTCTCATTGGTTTCCATGAAATGTTTTAGTTCTTCTTTGATCTCCTGGTTGATCCAAGCATTCTTAAGCAAGGTGGTCTTTCGCTTCCAGGTGTTTGAGTTCTTTCTGAACTTTTCCTTGTGATTGAGCTCCAGTTTCATAGCACTGTCATCTGAGAATATGCAGAGAATAATGTCAGTCTTCTGGTATCGTTTGAGTCCTGATGTGTGACCCAGTATGTGGTCTATTCTGGAGAAGGTTCCAAGTGCACTTGAGAAGAATGAGTATTCTGTTGTTTTAGGGTGGAATGTTCTGTATATATCTATGAGGTCCATCTCGTCCAATGTGCCATTCAATGCTCTTGTTTCTTTATTGATTTTCTGCTTTGATGATCTGTCTATTTCTGAGAGAGGTATGTTAAGGTCTCCTACTATTAATGTATTCATATCAATATGACTCTTTATCTCGATTAATATTTTTCTTATGTAATTGGCTCTTCTCATCTTTGGGGCATAGATATTTACAGTTGTTAGATCATCTTGGTGGGTAGTCCTTTTAAGAATTATGTAGTGTCCTTCCGTATCTCTGACTACAGTCTTTAGTTTAAAATCTAATTTATCTGATATGAGAATCACTACCTTGTTCTTCTTTTGAGGCCCATTGTCATGAAAGATGCTTCTCCATCCCTTCACGTTCAGTCTGGGTGTATCTTTAGGTTCAAAATGGGTCTCTTGTGGATAACATATGGATGGTCCTGTAATTTTATCCAATCTGCCAGCAGCCAAGGGGGAACTTATGTGCTCTGCTGCATAAATCTCTCATTTTATGGGCGCATTTAGGCCATTCACATTGAGAGTGATTATTGATAGATATGTTTTTATGACGTCGTGTTACCTTTGAAGTCTTTCTTTCTATAGATTGTCTCCATATTTCTGTTCAATGCTATTCTTAGGATTTTTCCTCTTTTATAGAACCGCCCTTCATATTTCCTGCAGTGTCAGCTTGGTGGTGGTATATAGTCTTGTAAGCCTTGCTGGTCTTGGAAACTCTTTATCTCTCCATCCATTTCGAATGTCAGTCTTGCTGGATAAAGTATTCTTGGCTGCATGTTCTTCTCATTTAGTGCCCTGAATATATCTTGCCAGCCGTTTCTGGCTTGCCATGTCTCTGTGGACAGGTCTGAAGTTATTCTGATGGGCTTTCCTCCATACATAAGGAGCTTCTTTGTCCTAGCTGCTTTCAAGAGGGTCTGTCTACAATTATAATTCCTCATTCTTACTACTACGTGTCTCGAGGACTTTCAAGAATCTATAATCTTGGGGGGAAACCGTTCTGCCCCTAATACATCAAAGCTGGTTCCATTCACGAGATTGGGAAAATTTTCATGGAGAACTTGTTCCACTATATCTTCTGGACTTCTTTTTTTCTCCTCCCCTTCAGGGATTCCAATAATTCTGATGTTGGAATGTTTCATGGCATCATTTATTTCCCTGATTCTGTTTTTTTGGCTTCTAAGCTGTTTGTTCCAGGCTTCCTCCTGATCCTTTCTCTCTATCTGTTTGTCCTCCAGATCACTAATTCTATCTTCTGTCTCAGTTACCCTAGCTTTGAGAGAATTTAGATTAGATTGGAACTCATTGAGAGCATTGTGAACCTCATCCATGATGGCCTTCAGTTCTGCCCTAACATTGTAAACATCATCCCTGGTGGCTTTCAGTTCTGCCCTAATCAATTCCGTTTGGGAACAAATTAAAAATAAAAGTTGTATCTATGAAGTAGTGGTGGTTGTTCTCTTGTTTTGTTTTGTTTTGTTTTCTCCAAGTTGGCTCTCTTGGGGAGAAGCCTGCCGAGTGGGTTTTCAGGCAGTGTTTCCTGAGTTAGGTCTTCCCACCCCCCTCAAGTGGGTGGGCTCTGCGGAAACCGGTTTTTCAAGCTTTTGTTCTCTGGAGGTTTTTATGTTTGTTTGTTCATTTTATTTTTCTGTCACCCTGATAGCTTTTGATAGTTTTTCGAGGTTTAGAGGAAAGCAAACTGCACCCCGACCTCCCTCTCAGAGTGAAGCCTCAGTCTACTCCACTGTGGTGCTGTAGAGCATATAAGTTCCCCCTTGGCTGCTGGCAGAGCAGGTTCCAAGTTGCGGTCCTTGGGACGCAGGATCTCCTGCTTGTTCACAAAACCACTGCAGCAGCGGCTCTCTGGGCAGCTCCAGACCGCCAGAGAGGTTCAAAGCAGCGAATGCACACTGAGGTTTTCCTGCTGGCCCGGGCTGGGTGTGCCTAGTCTTTTCGGGTCTGAAACCACTGGGCTGGCACCTTTGCGCACCTCTCCCAGGGGAGGGTGTGGGATGCGCGTGTCTCAGGCTCTGATAATATGGCACAAGTCTAAGAGCACAGGGCTGGCGCCTTCGTGCACCTCTGTTAGGGGAGGTGGTGGGGCATGTGCATCTCAGGCTCTGATAGTATGGTGTGGGTCTAAAAGCGCCAGGCTGTTGCATGCACATACCTCTCTCAGAGGAGGGTGTGGGGCGTTCACGTCTCAGGCTCTGATAGCAGTTTGGCGTTCTGCCATCTGGCGGGGCTCCCATCCCCTTATGGGAGCCTCATGTTCTCAGGCATGCTGGCACCTCAGGGACCAAGACCTGGTTTCTCCACCGCACTCTCTAGTTCAGTGCCAGGGGTGGCTGTCCTGGGTCCGGGGACTTTTAAGCCCCTGTCCCTACCGCCCTGATTCCCACAATTTCCCCCCACGATCTTTGCTCTTTTTGAGTGCTTTCAACTAGACTCCAAGTTAATGCTGGTCCCCAGATGCAGGGCACTCTCGTATTGGGGTATTATTTTCCATTCCGTCACCACTGTTGGCTCCCTCCCCCTTTTGTTTATTTTCTGATATCAGTCCGATGTTCCCACTCCACTTTACCTGCCCACTGGCATCTTCTGCCCCTGTAGAGATCCGGACGTGTATAATTCTGATCTCAGGCTGATTTCATGGGTGATCAGAGTTCTTTGGTAGGTAATCAGCTCACTTTAGGGTACAGTTTGAAATGGCATCTCCTCCTACTTCCCCACCATCTTGTCTCCTAACAAGTACACTTATGATGAGTACTGGTTGATGTATGGAATTGTTGAATCCCCATACTCTATACCTACAACTAACATGCTGCTGTATATTCTCTAAATAGAATTAAAATAAAATCTTAAGAACATGTTAGGTGGTGACAAAAGACAAGACTTTAGCTACAATGGACAATTGGTGTAGCAAGCATAGCACGCTTTTAAAACAACTCAGTTCAATAACACTGAAGCCTGTAACGGGGTTCACTTTCCATTTAATTGTTGCCAATGGTCCTCAGTATTTATGCTGGGAAACAGGAGGTTAAAAAATTCTGTATCAATGACCAGTCCTACTATTGATCAATTAATAAAGCAATTTAATGTAATTATCCTTGGAAAAATTAACATATATATCCATAAAAATAACACACACATATGCACACAAATATATATACCTATAACATAGAAACATAAAATATAAAATGCTGAATCATATTGAAACAATTAATTTAGCACAGTTCAGAGTGGAGCATTCCTGAATTAAAGTCGATCCCTATCTTACCTAGAGTCTTGAGAGATTGCATTTCCACCTAGAGTAGCCAGACATGTTCTAGAACTGTGGTAGTTCTGTGAAATTTTGATGACCTTCAGGAAGGGTTTCTTCTCAGTTCTTCATGCCACCAGTGGTTGCTATCCTAAAAATGGCCATCATTATTTGTCTGAACAACATCAACATTGCTACTTACAGCTGGTCAGATTCAGTGGAATTATAAATAGAAAATGCCTAGTAACCATCAGAGTTCGAAAGCCCATTGTCCTTAATAAACCATTGTTCACCTTATGATACTCACCAATGTGACTATTTCATTGAAATCTGCAGCCATTCACATAAAAGGGATTTATTTTTATTTTACTTTATTTTACTTTTTTTCAGAGTTCAAAGATTCACTGTTTATGCATCACACCCAGTGCTCCATGCAATTTGTGCCCTCCTTAATATCCACCATCAGGCTCACCCAACCTCCCAATCCTCCTCCCATCAAAAACCTTCAGTTTGTTTCTCAGAGTCCACAGTCTCTCATAATTCATTTTCCCTTTTAATTTCCCCCAACTCACTTCTCCACTCCAACTCGCAACGTGCTCCCTGTTATTCCTTATGCTCCGCAAGTAAGTGAAACCATCTGATGATTAACTCTCTTTGTTTGACTTATTTCACTCAGGTTAATCTCCTCCAGTCCTGCCATGTTGATAGAAAAGTTGGGTATTCATCCTTTTTGATGAAGGCATCATACTCCATTGCATGTATGGACCACATCTTCTTTATCCATTTGTGTATTGAAGGGCATCTTGGCCCTCTCCATAGTTGTGCAACTGTGGCCATTGCTGCTATCAACATTGGGGTACAGATGGTCCTTCATTTCACTACATCTGTATCTTTGGGGTAAATACCCAGTAATGCAATTGCAGGGTCATAGGGTAGCTCTAATTTTAATTTCTTCAGGAATCTCCACCCTGTTATCCAACATGGCTGCACCAATTCGCACCAATAGTGTAAGAGAGTTCCCCTTTCTCCACGTTGTCTCCAACTCATGTAGTTTACTGTCTTGTTAATTATGGCCATTCTAACTGTTGTAAGATGGTATCTCGATTTAGTTTTGATTTGAATGTCCCTGATGACTAATGATGATGAATATTCTTTCATGTGTCTGCTAGCCATTTATTTCTTCTTTGGACAAGTATCTGTTCATGGCTTCTGAACATTTTTTGGACATGATTATCTCTTTTTTTGGGTGTGGAGTTTGAGACATTCTTTATAGATCTTGTATATCAGCCATTGTCTATAATGTCATTTGTGAATATTTTCTCCCATTCTGTGGGCTGCCTCTTTGTTTTGTTGATGCTTTCCATTGCTGTGTAGAAGGTTTCAATATTAATGAAGTCCCAAAAGTTCATTTTTGCTTTTCTTTCCTTTGCCTTTGGAGACATGTCTTGAAAGAAGTTGCTGTGGCCGATGTTGAAGAGGTTACTTCATATATTCTGCTCAAGGATTCTGATAGATTCCCAACTCACATTGAGGTCTCTTACCCATGTCGAGTTTATCTTTGTGTACAGTGTAGAATGTAAAAGAATGGTTGAGTTTCATTCTTCTATACATAGCTGTCCAGTTTTCCCAGCACCATTTATTGAAGAGACTGTCTTTTTTTCCCTCTGGATTTTTTTTTTTTTCTGATTTGTCCAAGATTAGTTAACCACAGTGTTGTGAGTCCATATCTGGGCTCCCTACTCTGTTCTCCTGGTCTATGTGTATGGTTTTGTGCCAGTAGCATGTTGTCTTGGTGATCATAGTTTTGTAGTAAAGCCTGAAATCAGGCAACGTGATGCCCCCCATTTTGTGATTCTTTTTCAACATTTCCTTAGCTATTCAGAGTCTCCTCTGGTTCCATACAAATTTTAGGATTGTTTGTTCCAGCTCTTTGAAAAATGCCAGTGGAATTTTGATTGTGATGACATTGAAAGCCTAGATTGCTCTAGGCAGCATAGACATCTTAACAATGTTTATTCTTCTAGCCAATGAGCATGGAATGTTCTTCCATCTTTTTGTGTTTTCTTCAATTACTTTCATGAGTTATCTGTAGTTCTTTGAGTACAGAACCTTTACTTCTTTGGTTAGGTTTCTTTCCAGGTGTCTTATGGTTCCAGGTGCTATAGTAAATGTAATTGATTCTCTAATTTCCCTTTCTACATTTTAATTGTTAGTGTAAAAGGAAGCAACTGATTTCTATACATTGATTTGGTTTCCTACCACATTATGAACAGCTCTATAAGTTCTAGTAGTTTGGGGGGTGGAGCCTTCAGTTTTCCATATAAAGTATCATGTCTTCCACAAAGAGAGAGAGTTTGATTTCTTCTTTGCCAGTTTGAATGCCTTTTATTTCTTTTTCTTTTCTGATTGCTGTTTCTAGGACTTCTAGTAGTATGTTGAACAACAGTGGTAAGAGTAGAGATCCTTGTCGTGTTTCTGATCTCAAAGGGAATGCTGTCAGCCTTCCCCCATTGAGAATGATATTCACTGTGGGATTTTCTAAGATGGATTTTATGGCATTGATGAGTGTTCCCTTTATCCCTATACTTTGAAGCATTTTAATCAGGAATGAATACTGAAAACTTCCAGACTCTATGAAGCCAGCATTACCCTGATCCCTAACCCAGGAAAAGACCCCATCAAAAAGGAGAATTTCAGACCAATATCCCTCATTAATATTGATGCCATGATTCTCAACAAGATCTTAGCTAAAAGAATCCAATAGTATATTAAAAAGACTATATACCATGACCAGGGAGGGGGGTTTTTATCCCTGGGATGAAAGGCTGGTTGAACATTCAGAAATCAATCAATGAGATAGAACAAATCAATAAGAGAAGAGAAAAGAACCACGTGGTCCTCTCAATTGATGCTTCAAATGCATTTGACCTGATCCATTTGTATTCTTTAGGTTTTTTGTTGTTGTTGTTGTTTTATTTTTTAATTTTTTTTATTATTATTTGATATTTATTTTTACATATACATTATGTACCTATTTAACTTTTTCTAGTCCTTTTCATTAAGTTGTTTTATATTTGTAAGTTTTTCTTTTCTTTCCCCTTTCTTTCTTCTTTTTTTAAAATCTTTTCTCTTATTTTTGGCATCAAGTTTCTTTTAACGAACTGTCCCAAACACATACTGGGTCTAGTTTTTTGTATTCTTTCATTGTTTGTTTTGGTTGTCATTTTTTGTTATTCCTGTTTTTCCTGCCCTCATTGTTTTTTATGGCTGCTTTTGCTTTCATAATTCTTTTCTTGGTGAAATGAGGAGATTGAGAAATTCACCCTGATAGAATGAACAGGAGGCAGTACTCACTCCCACCGATTGAATCAATATGGCTATAAGTAAGATCTCTGAACTAGAATTGAAAATAATGATTATAAACATAGTAACTGGACTTGAAACAAGCACAGAAGGCCCTAGAGATTCCCTTACTGTAGACATAAAAGAACTAATATCTACACAGGTCTGCTTGAAAAATGTTATTACTGAAATGTAGTTCAAGTGGAGGCTATACAAAGGGGATGAGTGAGGGAGAAGTATGAATCAGTGATACAGAAGATAAAATGATGGAAAATAAAATTCCTGAAAAAAGGAGAGAAAGAAAATGATTGGTTCATGAAAGGAGAATTTGAGTTCTCATAAATTCCATAAACTGAAATGATATCCTTATGGGAGGTGTCCCAGGAGCTGAGGGCCAATAATATGTGACAGAAGGTTTATTTCAACAAATTATAGCTAGGTAAGAACTTCCCGAATCTGGGGAAGGACACTGACATTCAAGTCCAAGAGGCACAGAGAATACCCCTCAAAATCAGTAAAAATAAGTGGACACATAAAAATATAACCCTGAAGTTTGAAATTCAAAGACAACTAGAAAATCCTAAAAGAAGCTTGGGACAAGAGGTCCTTTATCTCCAAGGGTAGGCACATGAGGCTGGCAGCAGACCTGTCCACAGAGATTTACCAGGCCAGAAAAGATGGGTATGATACAGTCAATGTGCTAAATGGAGAAAAAAATATGCAGCTATGAAGAGTGTATACACCAAGGCTGTCATTCAAATGAAGGGAGAGATAGAAAACTACTAGGACAAACAAAAACGAAAGGAATTTATGAACAATAAATCAGCACTGCAAGAAATAATAAAGGAGATCCTTTGAGTAGGGAGAGAGAGAGCCCAAGTTAAAAAAAAAAAAGTAAAGAACGAAGTGATGAAAAGAAAAAAAGAAAGAAAAAAAGAGAACACAGACGAGGTATAGAAACAGTGACATTACATTTTCTAAATGGCACTAACTTCATGTATTTCAATAATTTACTCAGAATGTGAATAGACAAATTGCTCCTACCAGAAGACATATGGTGTCAGACTGGGGGGGGGGACACAAAAAACAAAACAAAACAAAAAAAAAAAACACGAAAGAAGAATAGCCACTAATGTGGCCTGTACAAGAGACTGATTTTACACAAAAGATACTTCCAGATTCAACATTAGAGTTGGAGAATTATTTATAATGGTAGTGGACATCAAAAGAAAACTGGAGTAGCCACCCTTATATCAGATATAGAGATTGTAAACCCAAAACTGTAATGAGAGGTAAAATAAGGACCTGTATCATAATAAAAGTGTCTCTACAATAAGAAGAACTATCAACAGCAATTTTTGATGCCCTTATCTTGAGAACAGAAAAAAATATAAACTGATAAATAACTAAATTAAAAACACACATTGATAAGAATACAAGAGTGGGGTAATTGAACACCCCACTCACATCAGGGGACACATTGTCTAAGCAGATTACCAAGGAAAAAAGAACTTTGAATGACACATTGGACCAGATGAACTTCACAGAAATGTTCAGAACATTTCACCCTAAAGCAACAGAGCATACCTCCTTCTCAAGTGCACAAGGAACATTCTCCGGAATAGATCACATACTAAGTCAAAAATCAGTTCTCCTCTGGTTCACAAAGATTGATTTAATACCATGCATTTTTCAGACCACATGGCTTTGATACCTGAAGTTAAACAAAGGAAACGTTTAGAAGTGCCACAAATACATGGAACCCAAAGAACATCTTACTAAAGAATGAACAGGACAACCTGGAAATTAAGAAGACTATTTAAAATACTTGGAAGGGAATGAAAAAGGAAAACATGACAGTCCAAAAGCTTTGAGGGTGCAGCAAATTCTAAATTAAGAGGGATGTATAAAGCAGGCCTTCTTTTAAAAACAAAACAAGTCTGAAATAAACAAAGTAACATAAAGGAGCTGGAAAAATGACAGCAAAGGGAGCCAAAATCCAGCAGCTGGAGAAAAATGATAAAGTTTAAAGCACTAAACAATATATAGAAGAAAAAAAATCACTGAAACAAAGAGCTGATTCTCTGAAAGAATTAATAAGATTGAGGAACCCCTAGTCAGACTTATCAAAAAGAAAGAAAGCACACAAAATGAGGAATGAAAAAGGAGAGATCACAATTGTAAGAGAATATGATGAGAATATGATGAACAATATTATGCCAACAAACCTTCCAAATTCATTTTAAGAGCCAAACATAACCTGGATCATCAAAGCCAACAAATACTCCACCGTAAAGGAGAATTATAGGCCAATATCCCTGATGAATATGGATGTAGAAATTCTCACAAAGATGCTATCCAAATAAGGTCCATGAATACATCAGAAGGATTATTCAACATGACCAAGAGGGATTAATTTTTGGTCTGCAGGAATGAATCAGTATCTGCAAACCCATCCATGTGATACAACACATTAATATGAGAAATAACAAGAAATATATGATCCTCTCCATATATGCTCAAATGGCACATGGCAAAGCACATCATCATTCTTGAAATGATCTCACTCTGTGTCGGAATAGAGGGGAAAAATATCACAATATCCTACGTCACATAGTAAAAGCTGAGAGTGAATATCATTTTCAATGAGAAAAAACTAAGAGTTTTTCCCCTAAGGTCAGGAACATATTGGGAATGTCCACTCTCACCACTGTGGTACCACATTGTACTGGAAGTCCTAGCCTCAACAATCAGACAACAAAAGGAAATAAAAGGTGACTAAATCTGTGAAGAAGCAATCAAAGTTTTCACTCTTCTGTCTGGAAAGAACATGACACTGTGTGTAGAAAACCAAGAAGATTCCACCAAAAATGGCAAGACATGATAGAGGAAACCAGATAGATGACACAGGACAAGAAATCAATGTACAGAAGGCAGTTGTATTTCTATACACTAAAATGAAACAGCAGAAAGAGATATCAAAAAATTGATCCAGCTGACAATTACATTAAAACCTATAAGATACTGAGGTATAAACCTACCAAAGCAGTCAAGAGATGGACTCTGAAAACTATAGAACACTTACAAAAGAAATTGAGGCAGACACATACACAGGGGAAAACATTCCATGCTCATGGATTGGAAGATAGATTTTATTAAAATATCTATAATACCCAAACATTCTAGATATTTAGTGTAATCTCTATCACAACACCATCAGCAATTTTCACAGACCTGGAGAAATAGTCCTCAACTTTTTTGGAATGAGAAAAGACCCTGAATAGCCAGAGGGACATTGAAAAAGGAAACCAAACGTGGAGTGTCACAATGCCTGACATTAAGGTGTATTACAAAGCTGTAGTCAGCAAGACAATATGATACATGGACAAAAATAGACACATAGAACCATGGAACAGTCTGATGAGTCCAGAAATACCCTCAACTCAATGGTTAACCAATCATCAAATATGCAGGAAGGAATTGCCAATTGCAAAAGAAAGACATTCTGTTCAGCAAGTGGTATTGGGGAAATTGGGCAGACCCCTTCAGAGAAAAGAAACTGGGACATTCTTATATGCTATACACAAGTTAAACCTGAAATGGATGATAGACCTTAATTTGAGATGGGACTCCGTCAAAATCCTAGAGCAGAACATAGGCAGCAACCTCTATGGGCTCACCTGCAGAAACTTCTTGCTAGATATATATTTGGAGACAAAGGGAAAGACAAGCAATAATGAACTATTGGGACTTCCTCAAGATAAAAACCTTTCAATCATCCAAGGAAACAGTGAACAAGACTAAAAGAAAACCTATAGAATGGGAGAAGATATTTGCAAATAATTTCTCAGAAAAAGGGCTAGTATCCACAATATATAAAGAACTTCTTAAACTCAACCACAACAATAGCAACAGCAACAGCAACAGCAACAGAAAGAAAAACAATAATAATCAACTCAAGAAATGGGCAGAAGTCATGAACAGACATTTCCCCAGGGAAGAGGTTGAAATGCCCTACAGACAGATGAAAAAATGTTCAACATCGCTTATCATGAGGGAAATCCCAAACAAAACCAGGGTGAGGTATTAACTCACACATGTCAGAATGGCTAAACATAACAACTAAGGAAACAACAGATGTCAACAATGATGCAGAGAAAGGGGAGTCCTTTTATCGATTGGTGGAAATGCAAACTGGTGCAGCCACAATGGAAAACAGAATACAGGTTCCTCAAAATTTAAAAAGAACCACCTTACAACTGAGGAGTAGCACAATTACCTATCCAAAGGATACAGCCTACTTATTCCAAGAGACACCTACACACCAAAGTTCATAGCAGAAATGTGCACACTTGCCAAAATATGGAAAAATCCCAGGTGTCCATTGACTGGTTATTGGAACATATGTAATTGATGAATCATTAAATTCTATACTAAAAATACACAATGTGTTAATAATTTACATTTAAATTAAAAATGATAAAGTCTCAAAAGTTCATTTTTGCATTTTTGCATTGGTTTCCTTTGCCTTTGGAGACATGTCTTGAAGGAAGTTGCTGTGGCCAATGATGAAAAGGTTACTGCCTATGTTCTCCTCTAGGATTTTGATAGATTCCTGTCTTACATTGAGGTCTTTCATCCATATCGAGTTTATCTTTGTGTACGGTGTGAGAAAATGGTCTATTTCATTCTTCTATATGTAGCTCTCCAATTTCCCAGCACCATTTATTGAAGAGACTATCTTTTTTTCACTGGATATTTTTCCTTGCTTTGTCAAAGATGATTTGACCATAGAGCTGTGGGTCCATAACTGTGCACTCTACTCTTCCATTGGTCTGTGTGTCTGTTTTTGTGCCAGTACCATGCTATCTTGGTGATCACAGCTTTATAGTAAAGCTTGAAATCAGGCAACATGATGCCCCCAGCTTTATTCTTGTATTTGAATATTTCCTTTGTGATTCAGGGTCTTTCCTGGTTCCTTACAAATATTAGGATTGTTTTTTCCAGCACTTTGAAGAATGCCACTGGAATTCCACTGGAATTTTGATCAGGATGACATTGAAAGTCTAGAATGCTCTGGACAGTATAGACATTTTAACAATGTTTATTCTTCCAATTCATGAGCATGGGAGGTTTTCCAATTTTTTGTCTTCTTCATTTTCTTTCATGTGTGTTCTGTTGTTACTTGAATCCAGACGCTTTACCTCTTTCATTAGGTGTATTCACAGTTATCTGATAGTTCTTGGCAAAGGAACCAGAGGTGAAAATGAACTTTTGGGACTTCATCAAGATCAAAAGATTCTGTACAGCAGTCAACAAAACTAAGAGGCAACCCACAGAATGGGAGAAAATATTCACAAATAATGCCGCAGACAAAGGGCTGATTTCCAAGATCTATAAAGAACTCCTCAAACTAAACACCCAAAACAAGATAATCATGTCAAAAAATGGGCAGACATCTTGAAAAGGCACTTCTCCAAAGAAGATATATGCATCGCTAAGAAACATATGAAAAAAGTACTCATCATCACTAGCCATCAGGGAAATTCAAATCAAAACAACATTGAAGGGCACCTGAGTGGCTCAGTGGGTTGAGGCTCCACATTCAGCTCAGGTCATGATTGCATGGTCCTGGGATGGAGCCCCATATCAGGCTCTCTGCTTGGTGGGCAGCTTGCATCACCCTCTCTCTCTGCCTGTCTCCCTGCCTACTTGTGGTCCCTCTCTCTCTCCCTCTATTTCTCTCTCTCTGCCAAATAAATAAATTAATTAAATAAACACACACACACACACACACACACACACACACACACACACATTGAGAAACCACCTAACAGCAGTTAGAACGGCCAATATCAACATGACAGAAAGAGTTGGGGGAATAGGGGCAAAGGAGAACCTTCTTACAGTGTTGGTAGGAATGCAAGTTTGTGCTGCCACTTTGGAAAACAGTGTGGAGAGTCCTCAAAAAGTAAAAATAGAGCTACTCTATGAGCCTGATATTGCACTACTGAGTATTTATCCCAAAGAGAGAGATGTAGTGAAAAGAAGAGCAATGGGTACCCCAATGTTCATAGCAGCAATAGCCACAATTGCCAAACTGTGGAAAGAGCCATGATGCCCCTCAACAGATGAGTGGATAATGAAAATGGGGTGCATATATACAATGGGATGTTAAGCAGCCATCAGAAAGTATGAATACCCAAGTTTTGTATGAAGATGGATGAGACTGCAGGAGATTATGATGTGAAATAAGTCAGACAGAGGAAGTCAATCAACATATGGTTTCACTTACTTATGTGGTATGTGGAATAACATGGAGGACATTATGAGAAGGAAAGGAAAAGTTAACTGGGGAAAATAAGAGTGAGGGAGTAGCCATGAGAGTCTGTGGACTCTGGGAAACAAACTGCAGGTTTTGGAAGGGAGGGGGTGGGGGGATGAGTGAGCCTCTGGTTGATTATTAAGGAGGGTATGTCTTGCATGGATCACTGGGTGTGGTGCATAAACAATGAATCTTGGAACACTGAAAAAAATAAAATCAACTTAAGATGTTAGAAATTTATAAATGAGTAAAAGAAGGAGGAGGAGGAGGAGGAGGAGGAGGAGGAGGAAGAGGAGGAGGAGGAGGAGAAGAAGAAGAAGAAGAAGAAGAAGAAGAAGAAAATGAATTAAATGGGAACAATCAGTGTGTTCCATCTGAGGATTGGTGGAGGAAATGATCAATAGAAGAGAAGAAAGTGTACGGAAGTAGATCTATGCCAGTATGACTTACTTACTGATTTCTGACAAAGGTAAATCATCCACATAAGGAGAAGGACAGTTTTTTAAAGAAATTCGTCAGAGCCATTAGACACACACTAGCTGAGAAAAAAAAACAAAACAATCCAAAATACCTACATCTAACCTCCACCCTTATACAACATTGAACTTAAATTTATGACATCATTAAATAAAATTAAAGCATAAAATTATATAACTTTAAAAAGGTTGCACAAGAGAATACCTTCAAGACCTAGGGATTGGTGGGTTCTTTATCATAGCACTGAAAGCACACTGCATAAAATAAAACATTTGATAAACAGACTCTACCAATATTGAATACTTTTACTCTACTAAGAACTTTGACATATTAGGATCACAAAAATACAAGTTATAGACTAGGTGAACATATTTGCAAACCACATATCTGACAAAGAATTTCTAGGAAGAGCATGTAAAGAAATCTCAATATTGGGGCACTTGGGTGGCTCAGTGTGTTAGAACCTCTGTCTTCAGCTCAGGTCATGATCCCGGGTTCCTGGGATCGAGCCCCGCATCGGGCTCCCTGCATGCAAGAAGCCGGCCTCCCCACCCTCTCTCTGCCTGCCTTTCTGCCTGCTTGTGATCTCTGTCTGTCAAATAAATAAATAAAATCTTTTTAAGAAAAAGGACTCTCAATACTTAATGGGAAAAAACAAACTATCTAAACAGAAAATGCACAGAAAGACATGAACAGACATTATGTCAAAAAGAACATGCAAATGGCACATAAGCATAAGAAAAAAAAAATTCAACCTCTCCAGCCATGAGAAAAATACAAATTAAAACC
This sequence comes from Lontra canadensis, assembly GCF_010015895.1. Classification (NCBI taxonomy): domain Eukaryota; kingdom Metazoa; phylum Chordata; class Mammalia; order Carnivora; family Mustelidae; genus Lontra; species Lontra canadensis. The sequence goes on from NW_022631146.1 coordinate 1,807,147, forward strand.
TGACTGAGTTATCAGTACTACTGGCCTTTTAGGATAGCTGGTTTATATAAAACACAGTACAGAGGGGAGGAGTCAAGATGGCGGAGAAGTAGCAGGCTGAGACTACATCAGGTAGCTGGAGATCAGCTAGATAGCTTATCTTGTGGAGGCCAAGAAAAACAAGGCTGTACCCACCTCGATCCTAGCCCAATTTCCAGAGACAAATAACTCAGTTCCTTAAGCCCTAATGTCACCCTCCCCTCCATAAACAAAACTGAAGGAGGCTGAGGTAGAAGGAAAAGTAAATAAAGTTAAATTTCTTCTAAACCCAAATCTCACTAACAAGGACACTTGAGAGCAAGAATGTGACATTCCACAAGGAAACTCCTAATTGTCTTCATGCTAGTGCCTCATTAAAGGGAAAAATGGCCGTGGCTTGATAGTAACCAGGCCTTCAATATCCTGACAGTCTTCTTTACCCTGATAGCCCTTCTGAACGCCCCCTGTGTCCTCACCCACCGCTGAGTCCACCCCTACTCTACTTTTAAAAACTCTAACTATAATCTTGCTCAGGATCCAAGACCCTACTCCACTGTGTTGGGTATACTTGGGCCCAAGCTTAAGCTTGTCAAATAAACCCTCATGTGATTGCATCGATGCTTGGCTCCTTGGTGGTATCTCAGACGTGAAAACTCAGGCACAACAATCTAAACATTGCAAACACCCACAAATCCAATGGGAAATCGAAGAGAAGAAAAACAGCAGTTCTAGGAACAGAAAATCAACCACTTTCTGAAAGGTAGGACTGGCAGAGAAGTGAATCCAAAGCGACAGGAAGATAGACAGAGGGGGGAGGGGCCGGCTTCCAGCAAGCATCAGAGCAACAGAGCACTAAATCTGGACTTTTAAGTCTGTTCCGCTGAGGGACATCATTCCAGATGCTAAACCAGGGTGAAGCCCACGTGGGGTCAGCGTGGCCCCAGGTCCCGCAGGGTCACAGAAGGATCAGGGGTGTCTGAGTGTCACAGAGCTTGCAGGTATTAGAATGGGGAAGCTGGCTACAGAGACAGAGCCGAGGAGTGAGCTCTCAGCTTCGGGTTACCTTGAACTGGTCTCAGCCTGGGTGAGCTTGGAGCACGGCCAGAAGCCAGAGAGACGGGAGTAATTGGGCGCTATTCTCTGAGGGCGCACTGAGGAGTGGGGCCCCGAGCTCTTGGCTCGTCTGGGCCAGAGACTGGGAGGCCACCATTTTCATTCCCATCCTCCAGAACTCTACATAAAGCATTCAGGGAACAAAAGCTCCCAAAAGCAAACCCAAGCGGATTTTTCAGCGCGGCCCTTGGTAAGGGCAGTGCAATTCTGCCTGGGGCAAAGACACTTGATAATCACTAGAACAGGCCCCTTCCCCAGAAGATCAACAAGAAATCCAGCCAGGACCAAGTTCACCTACCAAGGAGTGCAGGTTCAATACCGAGTAGAGCTGCAGAATTCCAAAGGAGGAGTAAGCAAAGCACGGAACTCATGGCTTTCTCCCCATGATTCTTTAGTCTTGCAATTAATTTAATATTTTTTCAACTTTTTTTTCTTCTTCTGCTATTTTTTTTAACTTTTACCCTTTTCTTTTTTAATTTTTAACTAGTTTATCTAATATATATATATTTCTTTCTTTTTTATATTTTTTCTTTGTTTTCTTTCTTAATTTTTTTCTGAACCTCTTTTTTTTAAAGATTTTATTTATTTATTTTTAAATTTTTTAAATTTATTTTCAGTGTAACAGTATTTATTGTTTTTGCACCACACCCAGTGCTCAATGCAATCCATACCCTCTCCAATACCCACCACCTGGTTCCCCCAACCTACCACCCCCACCCCTTCAAAACCCTCAGATTGTTTTTCAGAGTCCATAGTCCTTCATGGTACACCTCCCCTTCCAATTTCCCTCAACTCCCTTCTCCTCTCCATCTCCCCCTTGTCCTCCATGCTATTTGTTAGGCTCCACAAATAAGTGAAACCATATGATAATTGACTCTCTCTGCTTGACTTGTTTCACTCAGCATAATCTCTTCTAGTTCCGTCCATGTTGCTACAAAAGTTGGGTATTCATCTTTTCTGATGGAGGCATAATACTCCATAGTGTATATGGACCACATCTTCCTTATCCATTCGTCTGTTGAAGGGCATGTTGGTTCTTTCCACAGTTTGGCGAACGTGGCCATTGCTGCTATAAACATTGGGGTACAGATGGCCCTTCTTTTCACTACATCTGTATCTTTGGTGTAAATACCCAGTAGTGCAATTGCAGGGTCATAGCGAAGCTCTATTTTTAGTTTTTTGAGGAATCTCCACACTGTTCTCCAAAGTGGCTGCACCAACTTGCATTCCCACCAAAAGTGTAAGAGGGTCTGAACTTCTTTTTATCGCCTTTCTCCCCCCTCCCCACGATTTGGGAACTCTTCTGATTTGGTTAAAGCATATTTTTCTGGGGTCTTTGCCCCCCTTTTAGTATTTTACTTGCTCCTTCATACACTCTTATCTGGACAAAATGATAAGGTGGAAAAATTCACCACAAAAAAAAAAAAAAAAGAACAAGAGGAAGTACTAAAGGCTAGGGACCTAATCAAGACAGACATTGGGAATATGTCAGATCTAGAGTTCAGAATGACAATTCTCAAGGTTCTAGTGGGGCTTGAAAAAGGCATGGAAGATATTAGAGAAACCCTCTCTGGAGATATAAAAGCCCTTTCTGGAAAAATAAAAGAACTAATATCTAACCAATTTGAAATAAAAAAAGCTATTAATGAGGTACAATAAAAAATGGAGGCTCTCACTGCTAGGATAAATGAGGCAGAAGAAAGAATTAGTGATATAGAAGACCAAATGACAGACAATAAAGAAGATGAGCAAAAGAGGGACAAACAGCTACTGGGCCACGAGGGGAGAATTCGAGAGATAAGTGACACCATAAGACAAAACATTTGAATAATTGGGATTCCAGAAGAAGAAGAAAGAGATAGGGGAGCAGAAGGTATATTGGAGAGAATTACTGTACAGAATTTCCCTAATATGGCAAAGGGAACAAGCATCAAAATCCAGGAGGTGCAGAGAACCCCCCTCAAAATCAACAAGAATAGGTCCACACCCCATCACCTAATAGTAAATTTCACAAATCTTAGTGACAAAGAGAAAATCCTGAAAGCAGCCTGGGAAAAGAAGTCTGTAACATACAATGGTAAAAATATTAGATTGGCAGCAGACTTATCCACAGAGACCTGGCAGGCTAGAAAGAGCTGGCATGATATATTCAGAGCACTAAATGGGAAAAACATGCATCCAAGAATGCTATATTCAGCTAGACTATCATTGAAAATAGAAGGAGAGATTAAAAGCTTCCAGGACAAACAAAAACTGAAAGAATTTGCAAACACCAAACCAGCTCTACAGGAAATATTGAAAGGGGTCCTCTAAGCAAAGAGAGAGCTTAAAAGTAGTAGATCAGAAAGGAACAGAGACAATATACAGTAACAGTCACCTTACAGGCAATACAATGGCACTAAATTCATATCTCCCAATAGTTACCCTGAATGTTAATGGGTGAAATGCCCCAATCAAAAGACACAGGGTATCAGAATGGATAAAAAAATCAAAACCCATCTATATGTTGCCTACAAGAAACTCATTTTAGACCCAATGACACCTCCAGATTTAAAGCGAGGGGTGGAAAACAATATACCATGCTAATGGACTTCAGAAGAAAGCTGGGGTGGCAATCCTTATATCAGATCAATTAGATTTTAATCCAAAGACTATAATAAGAGATGAGGAAGGACACTCTATCATAAACAAAGGGTCTGTCCAACAAGAAGAGCTAACAATTTTAAATATCTATGCCCCTAATGTGGGAGCAGCCAACTATATAAACCAATTAATAACAAAATCAAAGAAACACATCAACAATAATACAATAATAGTAGGAGACTTTAACACTCCCCTCACTGAAATGGACAGATCATCCAAGCAAAAAATCAAGAAGGAAATCAAGGCCTTCAATGACACACTGGATCAGATGGACATAGCAGATATATTCAGAACTTTCCATCCCAAAGCAACAGAATATACATTCTTCTCTAGAGCTCATGGAACATTCTCCAGAATAGATCACATCCTCGGTCCTAAATCAGGTCTCAACCGGTATCAAAAGATTGGGATCATTCCCTGCATATTTTCAGACAACAAAGCTCTGAAGCTAGAACTCAATCACAAGAGGAAATTTGGAAAGAACCCAAATACATGGAGACTAAATAGCATCCTTCTAAAAAATGAATGGGTCAACCAGGAAATTAAAGAAGAATTGAAAAAATTCATGGAAACAAATGATAATGAAAACACAACGGTTCAAAATCTGTGGGACACAGCAAAGGCAGTCCTGAGATGAAAATATATAGTGGTACAAGCCTTTCTCAAGAAACAGGAAAGGTCTCAAGTACACAACCTAACCCTACACCTAAAGGAGCTGGAGAAAGAACAAGAAAGTAACCCTAAACCCAGCAGGTGAAGAGAAATCATAAAGATCAGAGCAGAAATCAATGAAATAGAAACAAACAAAAACAAACAAACAAACAAAAAACAATAGAATAAATCAACAAAACTAGGAGCTGGTTCTTTGAAAGAATTAATAAGATTGATAAAACCCTGGCCAAACTTGTCAAAAAGAAAAGAGAAAGGACTCAAATAAATAAAATCATGAATGAAAGAGGAGAGCGATCACAACCAACACCAAAGAAATACAGACAATTATAAGAAGATACTACGAGCAACTCTATGCCAACAAATTTGACAATCTGGAAGAAATGGATGCATTCCCAGAGACATATAAACTACCACAACTGAACCAGGAAGAAATAGAAAACCTTAACAGACCCATAACCAGTAAGAAGATTGAGTCATCAACAATATCCAAACAAGTAAAAGCCCAGGGCCAGACGGCTTCCCAGGGGAATACTACCAAACATTTAAAGAAGAACTAAATCCTATTCTCCTGAAATTGTTCCCAAAAATAGAAATGGAAGGAAAACTTTCAACCTTATTTTATGAGGCCAGCATCACCTTGAGCCCAAAACCAAACAAGGATCCCATCATAAAAGAGAACTACAGACCAATATCCTTGATGAACACAGATGGGAAAATTCTCAAGAAAATACTAGCCAATAGGATTCAACAGTACTTTTTAAAAGGATTATTTACCACAATCAAGTGGGATTTATTCCAGGGCTGCAAGGTTGGTTCAACATCCACAAATCAATTAATGTGATACAACACATTAATAAAAGAAAGAACAAGAACCATATGATACTCTCAATAGATGCTGAAAAAGCATTTGACAAAGTACAGCATCCCCTCTTGATCAAAACTTCAAAGTGTAGGGATCCAGGGAACGCACGTCAATATTATCTAAGCCATCTATGAAAAACCCACAGCAAATATCATTCTCAATGGAGAAAAACTGAAAGCTTTTCCACTAAGGTGAGGAACACAGCAGGGATGTCTATTATCACCACTGCTATTCAACATAGTACTAGATGTCCTAGCCTCAGCAATCAGAAAACAAAAAGAAATTAAAGGCATTTGTCTATTTCTGAGAGAGGTTGAATGTCACATTGGACCAGATGGACCTCATAGATATATACAGAACATTCCACCCTAAAACAACAGAATACTCATTCATCTCAAGTCTACATGGAACGTTCTCAAGAATAGACCATATTCTGGGTCACAAATCAGGACTCAACCGATACCAAAAGGCTGAGATTATTTCCTGCATATTCTCAGATCACAATGCTTTGAAACTGGAGCTCAATCACAAGGAAAAGTTCAGAAGGAACTCAAACACCTGGAAGCTAAAGACCACCTTGCTTAAGAATGTTTGGATCAACCAGGAGATCAAAGAAGAACTGAAACAATTCGTGGAAACCAATGAGAATGAAGACACTTCGGTTCAAAACCTATGGGATACAGCAAAGGCAGTCCTAAGGGGGAAATACATAGCCATCCAAGCCTCCGTCAAAAAAATTGAAAAATCCAGAATACACCAGCTGTCTCTACACCTTAAAGAACTGGAGAATCAACAACAAATCAAACCAACTCCACACATAAGAAGGGAAATCATCAAGATTAGAACTGAGATCAATGAGGTAGAAACCAGACATACAGTAGAACGTATCAATGAAACGAGAAGCTGGTTTTTTGAAAGAATCAATAAGATCGATAAACCATTGGCCACACTAATCCAAAAGAAAACAGAGAAAGTCCAAGTTAATAAAATTATGAATAAAAAGGGAGAGATCACAACTAACACCAAGGAAGTAGAAACAATCATCAGAAGTTATTATCAACAGTTATATGCCAAGAAGCTAAGCAACCGAGATGAAATGGATGCATTCCTGGAAAACTATAAACTCCCAAAATTGAACCAGGAAGAAATCGACAACCTAAATAGACCGATATCTAGTAACGAGATTGAAGCAGTGATCAAAAACCTCCCAAAAAACAAGAGCCCAGGACCTGACGGATTCCCTGGGGAATTCTACCAAACTTTCAAAGAAGAAATAACACCCATTCTCCTGAAGCTGTTTCAAAAAATTGAAGCAGAAGGAAAACTTCCAGACTCTTTCTATGAAGCCAGCATTACCCTGATCCCCAAACCAGGCAAAGACCCTACCACAAAGGAGAATGTCAGACCAATATCCCTGATGAATATGGATGCTAAGATTCTCAACAAGATCCTAGCAAACAGGATCCATTAGCACATTAAAAAGATTATCCACCATAACCAGGTGGGATTCATTCCTGGGCTACAAGGATGGTTCAACATTCACAAATCAATCAATGTGATAGAACAAATTAATAAGAAAAGAGAGAAGAACCACATGGTCCTCTCATTTGATGCAGAAAAACCATTTGACAAAATCCAGCATCCGTTCCTGATTAAAACACTTCAAAGTATAGGGATAGAGGGAAAATTCCTGAACTTCATCATATCTATCTATGAAAAACCCACAGCAAATATCATCCCCAATGGGAAAAAGCTTGTAGCCTTCCCGTTGAGATCAGGAACATGACAAAGATGCCCACTCTCACCACTCTTGTTCCTCATAGTATTAGAAGTCCTAGCAACAGCAATCAGACAACAAAGAGAAATAAAATGTATCCAAATTGGAAATTAAAGGCATCCAAATCGGCAAAGAATAAGTCAAACTATCACACTTTGCAGATGATATGACGCTGTATGTGAAAAACCCAAAAGACTCCACTCCAAAACTGCTAGAACTTGTACAGGAATTCAGTGAAGTGTCAGGATATAAAATCAATGCACAGAAATCAGTTGCATTTCTCTACACCAACAACAAGAGAGAAGAAAGAGAAATTAAGGAGTCAATCCCATTTACAATTGCACCCAAAACCGTAAGATACCTAGGAATAAACCTAAACAAAGAGGCTAAGAATCTATACTCAGAAAACTATTAAGTACTCATGAAAGAAATTGAGGAAGACCCAAAGAAATGGAAAAAAGATCCATGCTCCTGGATTGGAAGAGCAAATATTGTGAAAATGTCTATGCTACCTGAAGCAATCTACACATTTAATACAATTCCTATCAAAATACCATCCATTTTTTTCAAAGAAATGGAACAAATAATTCTAAACTTATATGGAACCAGAAAAGACCTCGAATAGCCAAAGGAATATTGAAAAAGAAAGCCAAAGTTTTTGGCATCACGATTCCAGACTTCAAGCTCTATTACAAAGCTGTCATCATCAAGAGAGCATGGTACTGTCACAAAAGCAGACACATAGATCATTGGAACAGAATAGAGAGCCCAGAAATTGACCCTCAACTCTATGGTCAACTAATCTTCGACAAAGCAGGAAAGAATGTCCAATGTAAAAAAGACAGCCTCTTCAATAAATGGTGTTGGGAAAATTGGACCATTTCCTTACACCACACATGAAAATAGACTCAAAATGGATGAAGGACCTCAATGTGAGAAAGGAATCCATCAAGATCCTTGAGGAGAACACAGGCAGCAACCTCTTCAGCCTCAGCCGCAGCAACTTCTTCCTAGGAACATCGCCAAAGGCAAGGGAAGCAAGGGCAAAAATGAACTATTGGGATTTCATCAAGATCAAAAGCTTTTGCACATGGGGCGCCTGGGTGGCTCAGTGGGTTAAAGCCTCTGCCTTCGGCTCAGGTCATGATCCCAGGGTTCTGGGATCAAGCCCCACATTGGGCTCTCTGTTCAGTGGGGAGCCTGCTTCCTCCTCTCTCTCTGCCTGCCTATCTGCCTACTTGTGATTTCTGTCTGTCAAATAAATAAATAAAATCTTAAAAAAAAAAGCTTTTGCACAGCAAAGGAAACAGTTAACAAAACCAAAAGACAACTGACAGAATGGGAGAAGATATTTGCAAATGGCATATCAGATAAAGGGCTAATGTCCAAAATCTATAAAGAACTTAGCAAACTCAACACCCAAAGAACAAATAATCCAATCAAGAAATGGGCAGGAGATATGAACAGACATTTCTGCAAAGAATACATCCGGATGGCCAACAGACACATGAAAAATCGCTCCACATTGCTTGGCATCAGGGAAATGCAAATCAAAACCACAATGAGAAACCACCTCACACCAGTCAGAATGGCTAAAATTAGTAAGTCAGGAAATGACAGATGCTGGCGAGGATGCGGAGGAAGGGGAACCCTCCTACACTGTTGGTGGGAATGCAAGCTGGTGCAACCACTCTGGAAAACAGCATGGAGGTTCCTCAAAATGTTGAAAATAGAACTACCCTATGACCCAGCAATTGCACTATTGGGTATTTACCCTAAGGATACAAACGTAGTGATCCAAAGGGGCACGTACACCCTAATGTTTATAGCAGCAATGTCTACAATAGCCAAACTATGGAAAGAGCCTAGATGTCCATCAACAGACGAATGGATAAAGAAGAGGTGGTATATATATACAATGGAATACTATGCATCCATCAAAAGAAATGAAATCTTGTCATTTGTGACGACGTGGTTGGAACTAGAGGGTATCATGCTTAGCAAAATAAGTCAATCAGAGAAAGACAACTGTCATATGATCTCCCTGATATGAGGAAGTGGAGATGCAACATGGGGGGGGGTGTTGGGGGGGTAGGAGGAGAATAAATGAAACAAGATGGGATTGGGAGGGAGACAAACCATAAGTGACTCTTAATCTCACAAAACAAACTGAGGGTTCCTGGGGGGAGTGGGGTTGGGAGAGGGGGGTGTGGTTATGGACATTGGGAATGGTATGTGCTATGGTGAGTGCTGTGAAGTGTGTAAACCTGGTGATTCACAGACCTGTACCCCTGGGGATAAAAATACATTATATGTTTATAAAAAATAAAGAAAAAAAACCACAGTACAAATATCAAATGTTAGAAAGAGCCAGGTCTCCTACATTGAAGGTGGAAGGGTAAATGGAAGTGCTCTTCTGGTAAGACCATTTGATGGGTTCTACAGGAACAAAACTTAAAAACTGTAGCCTAGCAAGCACTCTCCTGGACCCAGAGAATGAAATTTTGAGATGGCATGAAAACCGGTGCACAATTTTCCACTTCAGATTAATTTTTAATTGCTGTAAGAAATGGAAGCAGCCAAAATGGGTGAAGATTGCTTTTCTGAAGGGACATTCTGTAATATCTGCTGCTTCTGGGAATCTATAAATCTCCCTTCCTAACTGTAGTAGGGCTCTACCTGTCAGCACACCCCTAAGTCTAGTAGTCCCACCCTGGCTCACTGGAGTTGGAAATGTCCCTAAAGGCCCCAGAACCTTAAGGTGTGGGTGTCAAACAACAGTGAAGGAGGCAGAATGGGTCTTTTGCTGGTCTGTGACTTGGGAGATGCTGTCCAGTGATGACCTATAACCCAAAGGGGAAGTGAAGGCTGGCTGTGGGACAGAGTCATCTCATAAATTACCTTCCCAAATCTGATTATTTTTCCTTTGGAAAGAATTGGCCAGGACAAGGATCTGGCTCACAGTGTACTATCCCATCTACACTGCCTCCTCTAGACTGCAATTATCCCTGCCCTTGAAGATCCTCCTCCCCAAACCTGCCTTCTCCTTCCTGCTCACACAATCACCTCCTATGAAAGTTGTCCCCATTTTCAATAAGAAGGTATGGGGATGAGAGGGTTGAGCAGCTCTAGGGTTCCAGTCCATCCAGGGGCCTGATGTTTGTGGAAGAGTTGGTACAGTGAGCATGGTCTGAGAAGCTTATCACAGGACTTTCCAAGTGTTAGGATCATATAAGCAACACATACCCTCCTTATATTTAAGTGACCTCGACTCTACCACCCTCCACACAGAATCCTGGAGGCAGTACCCTCTAATCAGCTCAGACACTATCCATCTTATGGTTGCAAGCCTCCCACATTCCAAGTTCCCTTGAAGTTCGTTTCAACCCCCAGAGGAAACGTCCTCATGGTTCCCATCTCTGCATGCCTAGGTTCTATGAGCACACTGTCATTACTGAGATCAGCCTAGGAGCCACAGCTCTAGGAGCTTCCCCTACAACCTTAGTTGGAATCCAGTGTAGATGCCAGATCACTGGTAATTGCACCATACCTGCACTCCCACTCCTCATCTCTGGAGCTAACATGGGCCATAGCCCAGGAAGGGCCAGCCAGAAAATTCACCTTCCAATTCCATTCTGACACTCAGTGTCCAATTTGTCAGAAGGTCAGCACTGACTCTAGGAAGGGCCCCATTCTTCATACACAAGCAGACCCTAAATTCTCCAAGGTGCACCCGTTCCCACCTCTCTCCCACTGTGCCTAAATCTGTGCAAACGCCCATGCTCCTAACACACCCAATGTGAATCCCACATGTCTCCTCAATTCCTGCAGCGCTTTTTGGGGCAGACTGGAGCCCACCACCTTGGCCACTTATATCATTATACCTCCTGCTCTGACCCCAAACCTACTCACAGAGAGACAGGAAATTGTCCCCCACCTCTGGAGTTACTCTACCCTTCTTGCCTGGTCTTGTAACATTTGTTCTTCCAAGGACTTCATCACAGAGGAATCTTTCCTGGACTGGCAGCTGTTTCCCTGGCCAAAGTCTGAAGCCATAACATCGGGGGCCAACCTCAAATTCAGCAAAAGTCTGAAAAATTGGTCTCTGCCAATGCTTTAGGCAGAAATACCTGTGAACACACACACAGATTCTCTATTCCCTCCAAACAAAATGCTGCTGAACTTAGGTCCTCTGCTTTGGTTTTAGAGATCAGTATTTCTGAAAGTGTTGAAGAGGACAGGCAGGTTATGATCAATGACAACTCTGCGGACTTAACCGACATATTATCAGACCCATGGAGTCCCCGACCTAAGAAGAATGCGATGGATCGTAAGGGATAGTAGTGATTCTAAGACAGGTTGCCCTTTATAATCACCAGGGGTGGTTTTTATAATTCAGTTATTTAGAAATAATCATTTTGTTGGCTTTTTAAAGATTTTTTAAGTGGTTTATTTGCCTAATATTCAAATTCATACGTACCACCAATCGGGTATATGAACACCTATTTCCCAACTCCCCATCTATGCCATAGTGGGTGAGTACACAAACATTAACCCTTGGGCGCTGCATGTAAGGAAGAAACATCTAGGAAGACCTTCATTTGAATGAAGAAACACTCCACCTTATGGAGCTGAGCCTGCCTCTCACTACACTGCTTGGCTTTTTGCTTTAAGGCCTCCACGTCTCCCTTGAGGAGGTAATACTTCTCCTTCAGCTGGAGGATTTGAGCAAATGATTCCACAGTGTTCAGGTCCTGGGTCTCCTGCACAACTTCCTCCAATCACCCCTTCATTTCCTGCCATAAGTTGGAATACAAAGTATTCAAACCACTGGACTGTTTCATCTCCTAGGGCGTGGTGTAATTTTCTTCTCAGGAGGTGACCTCCTCCCAAAGTTAATAATGCAGAGATAGCAGGCCACAAGTACCTCAGGCTGAAGGACATTAAAAGTGAGAAGAGACTTGAATGCTCACTTCTCTGCAGAGGTGAAAAGCATGCAGTCATAGATTTTTGTCTTCTTAGTGGCTTCTTAGTCCTATGCTATCCTGGGGTGGAGGGCTAATGCTTTGGAGGCTCCCAGGTTTCCGCTGATACATTGGACATATTGGTGCAATACTGAGTAAGCTTGGAGGTCTCCTAATCTGACGCCAGCTGGAAAGTCCAGTGTTTGAGTACCTTGTACTCTGGGAAGAAGGAAGGATCTGTGTCCAAGTAAATATGCTGAACTCGCTGTCCAGGTGCCTTCTTGGCCTAGTGCAGAGCTGATTGTTGGTCTCCAGGTACAAGGGCACACAATGAAAGTGCCGTCCAGGTGCCTGCTAGGCCTATCATACAGCTCAGTTGTTTTTCTACAGATACAGGGGTATATGGTGAACCTACATTCATCATGCCCATTTGGTCTAGCACAGAGCTGATTTTTTGGTCGACTGGTCCAAGTGTCCAGGGTATTCTTCCTGTGAACATTCCTAGTTGCTTTAGCACAGAGGTGAATTGTTGGTTTTGAGGTCCAAGGGCCCATGTTTTGCCTACTTACCAGATGCGTGTGTGACATATCAGACAGCTGAGTTTGTCTTCCGGTCCAAGGGCACACTGTAAGCCCAATACCCAGGTGTCTGCTTGGCCTATCGGACAGCTCAGTTGTTCATTTCCTGATACAATGACACATGGTGAGCCCACTGCCTATTTGTCTGCTTGGCCTGATGCAGAACTGTATGTTTCTTATTGCTGTTAAATAACATGGTGAGCTGATATCCCGGTGCCCTCTGGGCCTAGAAAAGTACTGTGTTGTTAGTTTCAAGGTCCAAGAGTACATGGTGATCCCACTCTCAAGGTATGTGCTTGGCCTGGCCTAGTGTTCCTTTATTGGTCGCTAGTTCTAAGGTCTCATGGTAAGCCTGCTTGACTTAATAGAGAACTGACTTGTTGGCCGAGGTCCAAGGGCACATTGTGAGCCTGCTGGCCAGGTGTCTGCTGGGCCTAGTAGAGAACTGATTTTGTGGTTTCCATGTCCAATGACACATGTTGAGCCAGCTGTGAAGTTTCCTGCTTGGCATGTCACAGAGCTGTATTATTGGTCTACAGGTTCGAGGTCACATCTTAATTCCACTGCCAAGGAGACTGCTTAACATAGCAGACAACTCAGTTTCTGGTCTCCAGATCTACAGGCACAAGATGAACCTGCTGCCAATGTGCATCCTTGGCCATGCTATGAGCTGAGTCATTTGTCTTGCGGCCCATGGGCACAGTTTGAGCCTTCTGTCTGGGTGTCTGCTTGGCCTGGCCCAGAACTCCTTTATTGTCTCAATGTCTGAGGGCACAAGGTAAGCCTGCTGTCCAGGTGCATGCTTGGCCTAGTACAGACCTGAGTTTGTGGTTTCCATGCCTATGGGCCCACCGTGAGCCAGCTGTGAAGTTGCCTCCTTGGATTGTCACAGAGGTCCATTGTAGATCTCCAGGCCCCAGGGTACACAGTATACTGACTGTCAACCTCCCTTCTTAGCCCATTAGACAACTCAGCTGTTGTTCTCCAGATCCAAGGACACATGGGAAGCCTGTCTCCAAGGTGGCCACTTGGCCAAGCAAGGAGTTGAGTTGCTGGTCTCCTGGTCCAGGGGCACATGGTGAGCCTCCTATCTAGGTGTCTGCTTGTCCTAGCCCATATCTGTTTTCTTGGGCTCAAGGTCCAACAGTACACATTAGGCTCACTATCACGGTGTTTGCCTAAGCCAAGAGACAGCTCAGTTTTTGGTCTCCATGTCCAAGGGCACTTGGTGAGCTTTTTGTCAAGGTGCCCTCTTGGCCAAGCAAAGACCTGAGTTTTTGATCTCAAGGTCCTAGGGCACAGTGTAAGCCACATGTATAGATGTCTGCTTGGCTTAGCCCAGAGCTCCTTCGTTGGTCTCCAGGTCCAAGGGACATGGTGAGCCAACTGTCCAGGTACCTGCTTAGCCTAGTAGATATCAGATTTTGCAGTTTCCAGGTCCATGCGCCTATGTTGAGCCAACTCTGAAGTGACCTGCTTGGCTTATCACAGAACTGCATTTTTGGTCCCCAGGTCTAAGGGCACATGGTTAGCCCACTGTCATGGTGCCTGCTTGGCCAAGCCAAGAACTGAGTTGTTGGATTCCAAATCCAAGGGCATGTGGTCTACCTCAAGTCCAGTAGTCTGCTTGGATTAGCCCAGATCTCCTTTCTTGGGCTCAGTATTCAAGGGCCCATGGTGAACCCATTGTCAACATGTCTGCTTAGCCTACCAGACAGCTCACGTATTAGTCTCAAGTCCATGGGCACACGGTGAACCTGCTGTCAAGTTGCCTCTTTGGCCACGCAAAGAGCTGATTCATTGGTCTCAAGGTCCTAGACCACATGCTTAGCCAACTGTCAAGATGCCTCCTCAGCCTATCAGGCTCCTGAGCTGTGGCTCTCCAGGTCCACAGGCACATAGTGAACCCGCAGTCATGGTCCCAGCTTGGCCAAGCAAAGAGCTGAGTTGTTGGGTTCCAGGGGAAAACGTACATGGTGAGCCACTGTCAGGGTATGTGCTTAGCTTACCAGACAGCTCAGTTTTTGGTCACCAGATCCAAGAGCACATAGTGGAATTGCTGTCCGTGTGACTGCTTGGTGTAATAGAGAGCAGATTGTTTAGTCTCTGTGTCCATGGGAACATGGTGAGCTGGCTTTTCAGGTGCCTGCTTGGCCTAGCAGACATCTGAATTGATCTCCTGAGCCACTGTTCAGGTGCCTGCTTGGCCTACGAAGAGCTGAGTTTTTGCACACTGGGTACAAAGGCCCATGGAAATGCTTCCGTTGACTTGAATCATTTCCCTGATACAGAGCTGGGATGCAGGACTCATGGTTTCTTGGTACTTGGCAAACCTGTTCTCTGGGCTGACTTGCCTTGTGCTGCACCAGGCTGGTCACCTTGAGGTATAGAGGCTCCTTGTCCACCCAGTGTCTGTGTGACTCATCTGCCCAGTATCAAATGGGATCAGAAGCTTCCCAGGCTTTTGTTTCCTGTCAGGTGCTCTGTTCTGAGGTCTGCATTTCTCTTCACTAGGCTGTGTTTGAGGATTGATTATCTGTGGGCTCCAGGTGAGCCAGGTTTCTGGGGAATTATTTTGTCCACTGCTGAGCTGTTTCAGACAGTTCATGGAGGGATGGCCAGTGTTCCATTGATTGACACTGCTTACAGAGATGTAGTGATTCCTTTCCCAGTTCCTGCATGTTTTGTAAAATTTCCTCTCTGACTGGTATCTCCAAACATTCTACACATTGTGTGCATCTGGGTCGGCTGGATGTTCAGAGCATTCATGTGCCATTGTGCTGAGCCAGTTGGAGGGCTCCAAGGTAGTAAAATGCCAAGAGTTCCCTCAGGACGTTGACTCAGCTTTCCTGTACTGAACACACCTGTGACTGCAGAGGTGTGGAGCCCAGATGGCTGATAATCCATTGTACTCTGATAGCCAGTGTCCCACTCCCACATGCTAAATGAGAATGTCTCCTGGAGGACCTGGGCCTGCCTCATAGTGCGAAATGTGTCTAGGAGTTGCCACGTATGGGTTTGAGGACTCTCTGGACCACAGAGGGGCACCAATGTAGGTGCTAACATGCAGGTGGTGTGTAGAGTATTAAAGAGAGTCCCAGAGCGGGAGGAGTGGGCAGGGGGCTTGCCATGGGTAAAGGCAGGGAACAGCGCAGCAAAGTCGAGGAAGAGCAGGGAAGGGCTGTGACTGAACAGCCATCTCCTCACTGCAGCCTGGCCTGTTGGTAAGCTTTAATAACTGCCCTGGAACATCACAATGCCTTCTTCATGTGATGTCACCACCGTATGTTGTCACCACTATGTCCTGGCCAGTCACCAGAGATATCTCAGATTGGCCTCATTCTGGTGACCAACCATCAGGCAGGTCAGCTGGCCTATTACTGATGGCTTTTTAAGTGACACCCCTGACCAATATCATAACCTGGAAACCATGTTTTAAAGGAAAAGAGGTAAACTGTCCTTTAGGTTGAAAAATTAATATTTGAGTTGTATTTATACTGATGGTCATAGTGAGGCTGAAAGACTCAAACACTAAAAAGTTAAATGTGCCACATGGAGGCACCAGTGATTAAAACACTGACGTGGATATTAATGAAGACATGGGCCATTATACCCCATGAAAGTTAACAGTTGTACATAAGTCAGGCAATATGGCAGTAGAGAAAATGCTACTCTCAGCTAGTCTATCAAAGCTTATATATAAGTGGAGAAAATTGTGGGCATTATGTTTAGTACACCTTCCCACAATGAACCTCAACCTAGAAATAATGAAGCTGTGTCACCAGTAAGTATCTGCTTGTCAATATCATTGTGGCAGTCAGCTCTTGTAGAAGGGGAATGACAAAATCCATCCCGTCACCAGATTCATTGTCTTCATGTACAGCATCCAATCAGAAAATTCTGGGGGGAAGAATTAAATTTTTCTCCTCCCTCAAATATAAGTACATACCTACCAAATCTTTCTGAACACTCAAGAAATCAATCAAAAGTGTGATAATATAAATGCTTCAAGGCTACAAATAGAAGGCAGAATGATGGAGACTTGAATCTGGTGTGCTATAGCTGAGGATACCGTGGAGGGGAGGGAATCTGCTTAAGGAAGTTATCACAAAGTATTATAAACAGCTGGGTGCAAAATCAGAACTTTTTAAAATCTGGATAAAGAAGATATGGTACATAGATACAATGGAATGAATATTACTCAACCACCAAAAATCTGAAACCTTTTCATTTATAATGATGTGGTTAGAACTAGAGGATATAATGCTATGGGAAAGAAGTCAATCATAGAATGTCAAATGCCATATGATTTCTATCATAAGCATAATATAAGAAACAAAACTAATGAACTGGGTGATGGGCATTATAGAGGGCATTTGATGAAGTGAGCACCAAGTATTATTGCAACTGCTGCATCAGGAAGTTGTACCCTTGGTATTTAAATATCTATCTATATCTATATCTATATCTATATCTATATCTATATCTATTCAGGGTATTCCATAGATCTTCCCCACAAGCACATAGGAAGGTCCCATAAATTACTTTTGGAAGTTTGAGCTGTCAGATGGAGTAGTCTAATCCCTGTGCAGATACATAGGCTCTACAGCAGAGGGGAGAAAAGAATAAGAGCACAATGGTACTCTCATAAAACAGGAGTAGATGGGCTTCCCCATGTGGATCATGAAGAGAAGAGCACATGGTCTGGGACTGAACACCAACCAAAGGGGCACACAGGAAAAAACTGGCAACAGAAGTTGAAACAGAAATCTTCAAAGAAGTGAATTAGAAGTAAATTATGACAGAAGTGAAGAGTAGGGTCTCCCCAAGAGATCAGTTACCATTCCCTCCTAGATTGGTGGAGTGAGGATAATTTCAGTGTAATTGCCTTAGGGTTTCTGTCACTCTCAGACAAACCCATTCCTGTTATACATGTATACTTTCTGACTCATTAATTTTTTGAAGCATAGTTGTCACACAATATTTTGTTAATATCAGGTGAACATTATAATGATTGGACAATTTTTTACCTTTTATTATAATGACCACAAGTTTAGCTAATATATGTCACCAGAGACACTATTCCAGTACAACTGATCACATTCCCTATGCTGTGAATTTCATCCCCATGACTTATTCAACTCACAATACAAAGACTGTGTCTCCTACACCCTTTCACCTATTTCTTCCATGCCCCCCACCTCCATTCTGAGAACCATCTCGTTGTTTTCTATATTGACATTCTGATTCTGCTTTGTGTTTGTTTGTTTATTCATTGGTTTTGCTTTTCAGAATTCAGACAGGAGTGAAATCCTCTAGTGTTTGTCCTTCATGTGTTACCTGTTTCACTTTAGTGCATGACCTCTGAGTCCATCCATGCTCCAAAGGACAAAAATACCGTCCTTTTCAGAGGTGAGTAATTTTCTATTCCTTCTAGTTGCTTAACTTATTTGCATATAGTTGTTGATCATAATTTCTGAAGATTCTTTCTATTTCCTTGGTGTGAGTCGTGATCTCTCCCCTTTCATTCATAATTTTATCAATTTAGGATCTCTCTCATTTCTTTTGGAATATTTTGGCCAGTGGTTTACCAATCTTATTGATTCTGTCAAAGAACCAGCTTCTAGTTTCATTGATGTGTTTACTGTATCTCTAGTTTCTAATTCATTGATCTCTGCTTTATTCTTGATTATTTCCTTGCCTTTGTGTGGGTTAGGCTTAATTTGTTGTTGATTTTCCAATTATTTAAGGTGTAAAGGGAGTTGGTGTATTTTTTGTTGTTGTTTTTGTTTTTGTTTTGTTTTGTTGTTGTTTTGTTTTTGTTTTTGTTTTTAGTGAGACTTGGATATCTATGTATTTCCCCCTTAGGACTTAGTACTAAGGACTGTCTTGGCCATATCCCATAGGTTTTAGACTGATGTCTCTTCATTCTCATTTGTTTCCATTAATTGTTTAAGTTCTTTTTTTGATTTCCTGGTTGATCCAGACATTCTTGAGAAGTATAGCCCTTAGTTTCCAAGTGTTTGACTTCCTTCCAAACGTTTTCTTGTAGGTAAGTTCCAGTGTCAAAGCACTGTGGTCTGAGAATATGCAGGGAATAATCTCAGTCTTTTGGTATCCTGAGTGTCCACCTTTGGTTCAGGTCATGATCTCTGGGTTCTGGGAATGAGCCCTGAGTTGGGCGCCCTGCTCAATGGGGAGTCTGCTTCTCTTCCTTCTGCCCCTCCACCTTGCTCATGCTTTCTCACTCTCAAATAAATAAATGAAATGAAATATTAAAAAAAAAAACTTTTGAACCTTTGGTAGATTGATCAAGCATAAAAGATAAAAGATACTAACATGGAGTGCCTGGATGGCTCAGCAGATTAAAGCCTCTGCCTTTAGGTCGTGATCCCAGGGTCCTGGGATCAAGCCCCACATCAGGCTCTTTGCTCATCAGGGAGCCTGCTTCTCCACCCCCCTCCCACTCTCTCTCTGTCTGCCTCTCTGCCTACTTGTGATCTCTGTCTGTCAAATAAATAAAATCTTTTAAAAAAGATACTAACATTACGGCTATATAATATAATAATATTAGAATTACTATTATCAAACATTTGAGACAAAATACGAATACAAATTCTACAGATGTTAACAGGACAATGAGGAAATATTATGAAGAATTATATGGCTATAAATTTGACAATGTAGATGAAATGTTAAAAATCCTTAACCTATGTAATCTACCACAGTTTACTCAAAAAGAAATAAATAACCTGAATAGTCCTATTAGGGATATTGAGTATATAGTTAAAGCCTTCCCACAAAAACAAAACAAAACAAAACAAACAAAACAAATGAACACCTCAATACCCATAGAGCTATCACAGGTGAATTCTAAAACAGGAAGGAAGGAAAGGAAAGTAATAAAAGAAGAAAGAAGAAAGAAAGAAAGAAAGAAAGAAAGAAAAAAAAACAAACTTATCCTACATAAACTACTCCATAAACCTAAAGGGAAGAAACAACAACTCATTCATAGAAGCTAGTATTAACCTGATTACCAGAGCTAGACAAAGACATAAGGAAAGAAAACTACAGACCAGTATCCCTCATGAACACAGATGCTAAATTCTAAAAATACGCTTTGACAAATCGAATTCAACAATACATGGAAAAGGATGTTATATCATGAACAAGTGGGGTTAATCTCAAGAATGTAGTGTTGCTTTAACATTTTAAAATCAATCAACATAATTCACATATTAAATTAAAAATAAAAAATCTTATGGTTACTTCAATTGATGAAAAATATTTGACAAAATTCAATATTCATGATAAAGTCAGCAGTGTAGGAATAGAAGGGAAGTTCCTCTTTCCTCCTAATGTCAAGAGTAAGACAAAGATGTTTACCATCACCATTTCTTTTCCACAATGTACTTATTCTTCTGCCAGAGAAATCAGGCAAAAAAATGAAATAAAGGGAATCTAGATTGGGAGGAAGAAGTTGAACCATCCTTGTTTATAGACAACATGATCATCTGTGTAGAAAGTTCAATAGAACAAACAAAAATCTACTAAACTAATAAGTGACTTTAGCACAGGTGCAGGATAGACAATGTACAATATACCAACAACCAGCTATATTTCTACATACAAGCAACAAATACTTTAAAAAACACTGTTTATAAATACCAATACATATGAAATACTTAGGGGTAAATATGATAAAATATTTAAAATATGAGTACACCAAAAAACATAAAACACTGCTGAGGAGTAATAAAGAAGACCTAAGTAAATGAGACATATATTTTGTTCATGTTGATTTGGAAGACTTGGTATTATTAAAATATCAGTTCTACTCTGATTGATCTATAGATTCAGAATCCTAGTAATTTGAAGAAAACATACAAAGTAGGTTTTCAAATTCCATGAGAATTAAAATAGCAACTAATAATAGAAAAACACTGGGAAAGTCCAGAAATTTTTGAAAATTAAATAGCACAATATAATAACCATGGATATAAGAATAAATTCCAGGGAAAGTGAAAAACATTTCAAACTAAAGGAGAATGAAAACATAACATATCCTAATTTGTGAAAAATGAAGCTACAACAGTGGTTAGAAAAAACATTTCATACTAAAGATGAAAGGTTCAAAAACATGAATTCAAATTTCTATTTTAAGAAGTTTGGAAAGGAAGAACAAAAAATAAAAATAGGTGAAAGGAAGGAAATAACAAAGATAAGAGCAAAAGTCATTAAGAGATTTCTGTTTTCAACCATGTTAGAAAGACTTACACAACTAAAAAAAGTAGAGGAAAGAAAGAGAAAAGGAGAAAGAAATGAAAGAAAGAAAGAAAGAAAGAAAGAAAGAAAGAAAGAAAGAAAGAACAGAGAGAAAAGAATGAGGAAGCAGCCATTTCAGAACTGGACAACAGAAGAAAGAAAGGAAGGAAGGAAGGAAGAAGGAAAGGAAGGAAGAAGGAAGAATCAACATTTCAGAACTGGACAAAAAAGACACAAAACAATGATCCCTAAGAGAAGAGAAACAAATGAGTTGAGCTCTAAGATTGCCCTAGATCACTGCATAAATTCTACTCTCCAGTTCAGGGAAGAAGAAGCCTAACAGAGCCCAGCTTGAGGAGAAAGTTAAGAATTCAAGGAGGCCAGAGTAGCTAAAATTCACAAAGTAGAGTAACCAATGAGGAAAGAGCTATCCAGACATGGGGCTCAGAGAAGTGCTAAGGGTCCTGCTCATGTTTTCATTTGACAACTGACCAATTCATGTCTGTGAGGAAGTGACCCGAGGCCAGGGAAATAACTGCCAGGGAAAAAGCAGGTAGAACTAATATAGGGGTGGAAATAGTTCATGTTCCCAATGGCCAAAGTGGAGGAACCTCATTAATATAAGGATCATTGAGTGAAAGATGATGTGATTGTGAATGCAGAAAAGTCCTAATGACTCCACTAAAAAATGCTATTGGAAGTAAAAGTACATTTAATAAGTTTTCCAGTTACTACTATGTGATTTTGGTGAAAAATTGGAAATTAAAATTTTAAACTGTACTACTTATATTAGCATGAAACAATTATCAAGGTACAAAATATATATAAGACACTGAAAACTGTAAAACATTGTTGATAGGAACAAAAGCAGACTGAAGTAATTGAAGAAATATTGTGCTCATGCATGGTAAGTCTCCATATTGCTAAAACATCAACTTTATTCACATTGATGTCACTAAAATGTAGTTATCATGAAAATCCCAGCAACATTCTTACATTAATTGTCAAACTGATTAAAAAAATTTCTAAGGAAGCTTATAGAACCAAATACCAAAATGATTTTGAAAATTAAGAACAAAGTTGGACTCTCACCACCTGGCTTAAAGACATATTTTAAAGCCACAGTTATCCAGAAAGTGAGATACTAGCATGAAGAACAGAGTGTCCAGAACTGGACACACACATATACAGCCAAATGAATATGTGACAATGGTGCAGAGGTAATTTAGCAGGGACAGAAAAATCTTTTCAAAAACAGCATTAAAACAACTGGATAGCAGCTGTATGCAGTGTAAGTATCAATGCTGATCTCATATGAGATAGAAAAATTAACTCAAAATGGATCAGAGTCCTAAAGGTAAAATCAAAAACAATGACAATTCTACTATAAGGCATAAGAAAAGGTTTTGATCTTGGGTCTAGAAAAAAATAATAACAGTATATAATATGCAAAAAAAAGTAATAGAAAAAAATGACAGATTTTATCATAATTTAAAACTTGGCTCTTGGAAAGACATTATTAATTGTCATGAAAAGGCAGGATACATACTCTAAAAAATATTCACAAAACACATGACTCAATAAGGGACTTCTATTTAGAACTACACTGACATATGAATTTTCTGGTATTATGGAAATGTTTTCTATCCCCACTAATAGGTAGCTGCTATTCATATGCAACTAAATGAGCACTTGAAATGTAGCTATTGTGATGAGGGAACTGCATTTACAGTATTCAATGTAAAATGAACTTTTGGGACTTCATCAAGATAAAAAGATTATGCACAGTAAAGGAAACAGTCAACAAAACTAAGAAACAACCAATGGAATAGAAGATATTTGCAAATGACATTGTGGGTAAAGAACCAGTATCCAAGATCTATAAAGAACTTCTATAAAGAAACCCAAATAATCTAGTTAATAAATGGGCAGAAGACATGATCAGACACTTCTCCAAAGATGACATGTAAATGACTAAAACACACAGGAAAAAATTGTTGAACATCACTACCCATCAGAGAAATGAAAATCAAAATTAAATTGAGATATCACATCACACCAGTTAGAATGAATAAAATTAATAAGACAGGAAAAAACAGATGTTGGTGAGGATGTGGAGAAAGAAAAACCCTCTTACACTATTGGTGGGAATGTAAAGTGGGACAGCCACTCTAGAAAACAGAATGGAGGTTCCTCATGTTGTTAAAAAGAGCTACCCTCTGGACTCAGCAATTGAACTACTATGTATTGACCCCAAAGATACATATGTAGTTGAAAAGTAGGGGCACATGCAACTCAATGTTCATAGCAGCAATGTCCATGAAAGCCATGCTGTGGAAAGAGCCAAGATATCCTTCAACAGATGAATGGATAAAGAAGATGCGGTTCTTATATATAATGAGTTATTACTCAACCCTCAGAAAGGATAAATACCCACCATTTGCATTGACATAGAAGGAACTGGAGGAGCTTATGCTAAGTGAAATAAGTCAATCAGAGATAGACATTTATCATATGTTTTCACTCATGTGTAGAACATAAAGAATGGGCAGAAGACAATAGGGGAATGGAGGAAAAACTGAAGGGAGATGAAATCAGAGAGGGAGACAAACCATGCAAGACTATGAACTCTGGGAAACAAACCAAGTATTACAGAAGGGAGGAAGATGGGTGGATGGGGTAACTCAGTGATGGGTATTAAGGAGGACATGTGTGGTGATGAGCACTGGCTGCTACACACAACTAATGAATTGTTGAACACTACAACAAAATTAATGAAGTATCATGTTGGCTCAATGAACATAATAAAATTAATTTAAATTTAAATTTCCAGTGCTTCGTGGCTACCATAATGCACAGCATAGATTCAGAGTTTATAAAGAATACTTGAAATTCAGCAGTAAGAAACACACACACACACACACACACACACACAACAAAACAAAACCAAAACAAAACCAAAAAAAACTCAAAATGCACAAGTGATGTGAACTGACACTTTACCAAAGATGATATATGGATGCCAAATAAACCAAGAAAATATGCCCATTTTCATTAATAATGAGGAAAATACAAATTAAAACCACAAAGAGGTAAAACACACATACAAGAATGACTATTTTTTTTTTTTAAAGATACTATACTCTGTGTTGGTTAAGATGTGGAACTCTGACTTTCATATACTGCTACTAGGAATATGAAATGGTGAAAACACTTTGACAATTTATTAATATATCTACCATAAAGCCCAGATATCCTAATTATTGCTACTTAACCAAAAAAATAAAAACACATGAAGTAAAAGCACACACAAATGCTATACATTTGTGTATACATCTTTATTTTTTGTGTGCATCTTTATTTTTAATCTCGAAATTGTCAAAAGCGCTACCAGTATATACCAGTATATAAAAGGGATAATCCAAATTGTGGTATCTCCACAATGTATAATACAAAAAAATTAACATGGCTTATTTATATGAAATCCTCAGAAATGCCAACTAACCTATAATGAAACCCAAACAGATCACTGATCACCTGAGGACAGGTTGGTAGGGTAGCAAGAAAGAAGAAATCAAAAAGGCCATGAGGAAGCTTTTGGAAGTTGTGACAATCTTCATTATATTGATTGTAGCAGTGGTTTCATGGAAATAATGCATAAAAATTCATCAAATTGCATACTTTCAATATGAGTATTTACTGTCCATAATTATACTATAATAAATCTTAAAAAACAAACAAAAAAAGATCAATAAAATAATAAAGGAACACACAATAGGGAAAATCAACAAAAACAAAAGCTAGTTCTTGAAAAGATAAATGAAACTGATGCATCTGTAGTCTGATCTAGAATGAAAAAGAATTCAGAAATTACTAATATCCAAAATAAAAGAAATAACAAAAATGAGGTTTCCTACATATATTAAAAATATTTAAAAAATCATGAATAACCTTGTGGTGATTAAATTGACAACTGTGATGAAGTGCACATATTCCTTGAGATAAACTAATTGTGAACACTAACTCAAGGAGTAGCGTTTTATCTCTGTTAAAGAATTAAAATCATAATTTAAAACCTTTACAGAAAAGAAACCCCTCAAACCCTAGATCACTTATCTAGTGAATTCAACTAAGCATTTTAGGAGGAAATACTGGCATTCCCTTATAAACTCTTCTGGAAGGAGGAGGGAACACTGCCCAGCTCATTTTATGAGTCCATCATTATCCCGGTGCCAAGACCAGACAAAGACAGTACAGAAAAACTAAAGCCCATCCCTAATGTATGTGAACTGGAAATACATTATAAACCGACACTTAACTCCATTCTAAGGGGGAAAAACATAGCCATCCAAGCATCCCTCAAAAAAATTGAAAAAGCCAGAAGACACCAGCTATCTCTACACCTTAAAGAACTGGAGAATCAACAATAAAATAAAACCAACTCCATACATAAGAAGGGAAATAATCAAGATTAGAGCTGAGATCAATGAGGTAGAAACCAGAAATACAGTAGATCATATCAATGAAACTAGAAGCTGGTTTTTTGAAAGAATCAATAAGATTAATAAAACATTGGCCACACTAATCCAAAAGAAAAGAGAGAAAGCCCAAATTATTAAAATTTATGAATGAAAGGGAGAGATCACAACTAACACCAAGGAAGTAGAAACAAACATCAGAAGTTATTATCAACATTTATATGCCAATAAACTAAGCAACCTAGATGAAATGGATGCATTCCTGGAAAACTATAAACAATCCCAAACTATAAAACGATCACAAAATTGAACCAGGAAGAAACTGTCAACCTGAATAAACCAATATCTAGTAATGAGACTGAAGCAGTGATCAAAAACCTCCCAAAAAACAAGAGCCCAGGACCTGATGGATTCCCTGTGGAATTCTACCAAACTTTCTAAGAAGAAATAACACCTATTCTCCTGAAGCTGTTTCAAAAAATTGAAGCAGAAGGAAAACTTCCAGACTCTTTCTATGAAGCCAGCATTACCATGATCCCCAAACCAGGAAAAGACCCTACCAAAAAGGAGAATTTCTGTCCAATATCACTGATGAATATGGATGTTAATATTCTTAACACATCCTAGCAAACAGGATCCAACAGCACATTATAAATATTATCTACCATGACCAGGTGGGATTCATCCCTGGGCTACAAGGATGGTTCAATATTCACAAATCAATCAATGTGATAGAACAAATTAATAAGAAAAGAAAGAAGAACCACATGGTCCTCTCAATTGATGCAGAAAAAACATTTGACAAAATCCAGCATCCATTCCTGATTAAAACGTTTCAAAGTATAGGGACAGAGGGAACATTCCTGAAGTTCATAAAATCTAAGTATGAAAGACCCACAGCAAATTTCATCCTCAATGGGAAAAAGCTTGCAGCCTTCCCCTTGAGATCAGGAACACGATAAGGATGCCCACTCTCACCACTCTTGTTCCACATAGTATTAGAAGTCCTAGCAACAGCAATCAGACAACAAAGAGAAATAAAAGGTATCCAAATTGGCAATGAAGAAGTCAAACTCTCTCTCTTTACAGATGACATGATTCTTTATATGGAAAACCCAAGTGACTCCACCCCCAAACTACTAGAACTCATACAGCAATTCAGTAACGTGGCAGGATACAAAGTCAATGTACAGAAATCAGTGGCTTTCTTATACACTAACAATGAAAATACAGAAAAGGAAATTAGAGAATCAATTCCATTTACCATAGTACCAAGAACCATAAGATACCTGGGAATAAACCTAACCAAAGAGGAAAAGGAACTATACTCAAGGAACTACAGAACATTCATGAAAGAAATTGAAGACACAAAAAGATGGAGACCATTCCGTGCTCTTGGATTGGAAGAATAAACATTGTTAAAATGTCTACACTGCCTAGAGCAATCTATACTTTTAATGCCATTCCGATCAAAATTCCACTGGTATTTTTCAAAGAGCTGGAAAAAATAATCGTAAAATTTGTATGGAATCAGAAGAGACCCTGAATCGCTAAGGAAATGTTGAAAAACAAAAGTAAAACTGGGGGCATCACGTTACCGGATTTCAAGCTTTACTCCAAAGCTGTGATCACCAAGACAGCATGGTACTGGCATAAAAACAGACACACAGACCAGTGGAACAGGGTGGAGAGCCCAGATATGCACCCTCCACTCTATGGGCAAATAATCTTCGACAAAACAGGAAAAAATATACAATGGAAAGAAGACAGACCCTTCAATAAATGATGCTGGGAAAACTGGACGGCTATATGTAGAAGAATGAAACTCGACCATTCTCTTACACTGTACACAAAGATAAACTCAAAATGGATAAAAGACTTCAACGTGAGATAGGAATCCATCAGAATCCTAGAAGAGAACATAGGCAGTAACCTCTTCGATACCAGCCACAACAACTTCTTTCAAGATATGTCTCCAAAGGCAAAGGAAACAAAAGTGAAAATGAACTTTTGTGATTTCATCAAGGTCAAAAACTTCTGCACAACAAAGGAAACAATCAACAAAATAAAGAGGCAACCCACGGAATGGGAGAAGATATTTTCAAATGACAGTACAGACAAAAGATTGATATCCAGGATCTATAAAGAACTCCTCAAACTCAACACACAAAACAGAAAAAAACATATTAAAAAATGGGCAGAAGATATGAACAGATACTTCTCCAGTGAAGACCTTCAAATGGGCTCTCAGACACATGAAAAAATGTTCATCATCACTAGCCGTCAGGGAGATTCAAATTAAAACCACATTGAGATACCACCCTACACCAGTTAGAATGGTCAAAATTAGCAAGACAGGAAACATCATGTGTTGGAGAGGATGTGGAGAAAGGGGAACCTTCTTACACTTTTGGTGGGAATGCATGTTGGTGCAGCCACTTTGGAAAACAGTGTGGAGATTCCTCAAGAAATTAAAAATAGAGCTTCCCTATGACCCTGCCATTACACTACTGGGTATTTACCACAAAGATAGAGATGGAGTGAAAAGAAGGGCCATCTGTACCCCCATGTTTATAGAAGCAATGGCCACGGTCGCCAAATTGTGGAAAGAACCAAGATGCCCTTCAACGGACGAATGGATAAGGAAGATGTGGTCCATACACACTATGGAGTATTATGGCTCCATCAGAAAGGATGAATACCCAACTTTTGTAGCAACATGGACGGGACTGGAAGAGATTATGCTGAGTGAAATAAATCAAGCAGAGAGAGTCAATTATCATATGGTTTCACTTATTTGTGGAGCATAACAAATAGCATGGAGGACAAGGGGAGTTAGAGAGGAGAAGGGAGTTGAGGGACACTGGAAGGGAGGTGTACAATGAGAGACTATGGACTCTGAAAAACAATCTGAGGGTTTTGAAGGGGCGGGCGGTGGGAGGTTGGGGGATCCAGGTGGTGGGTATTGGAGAGGGCACGGATTGCATGGTGCATGGGTGTGGTGCAAAAACAATGAATACTGTTACGCTGAAAAGAAATAAAAAATTAAAAAAAAACCTAGACTAAACTAAACTAAAATTTTTAAAAAAAGAAAAAATAGAAAAGCTAAAGAAAAACACGGGTGTATGTATCAAAAAGTTCAGGTTAGAAGGTTATTGTGGAATTTGATGTACTGGACATCTCACTGTGATGGTAAATAGGTTAAAAAAATCTATATAAAATAATGAACCAGAATATTGGGAACGATTTAAAAATAAAAGTTGTATCTATGAAGTAGTGGTGGTTGTTCTCTTGTCGTCTTATTTATTATTATTATTTTTTTTTCTTTCCTGCTTGGTTCTCTGGGGGAGGGGCCTGTCACGTGGTTTTTCAGTCAATGATGTTCCCTGAGTTAAGCCCTCCTACCTGCCTCAAGGGCGTGGGCTCTGAGGAAACCGGGTTTTCAGGATTTTGTTCTCTGGAGGTTTTTATGTTCATTTGTTCTTTCTTTTTTTTTCCCCTCTCATCTTGACAACTTTTGATGTTTTTGGAAGTTTATAGGAAAGCAAACTGCACCCCGACCTCCCTCTCAGAGAGAAGCCTCAGTCTGCTCTCCTGTGGGTGCTGCAGAGCTGCTGGCAGAGCAGGTTCTGAGTCACAGTCCATTGGGATGCAGGATCTCCTGCTTGTACCCAAAACCACAGCAGCAGTGGCTGTCTGGGCAGCTCCAGACTGCCAGAGAGGTTCCAAGCAGTGATCGCACACTGAGATTTTCCCGCTGGCCCAGACTGGGAGTGCCTGTTCTTCCGGATCTGAGAGCACCAGGATGGCACCTGTGTGCACCTCTCCCATGGGAAGGTGTGGGGCGAGTGTGTCTCAGGCTCTGATAGCATGGCGTGGCATTCTGCCATCTGGCGAGGGTCCGAGCCCCTCACAGGAGTCAGACCACATGAGATCTCTGGCACGCTGGCGGCTCAGGGACAAAGACCTGGTTTTTCTGCCACACTGTCTCTGGCTCAGTGCCAGGGGAGGGTGTCCTGGGTCAGGGGAATTAAGCCCCTTTCACTAACCACCCTGATTCCCACAAGTCCCCCCCACCATGATCCTTTGCTCTTTTTGAGTGCTTTCAACCAGACTCCAAGTTAATGCTGGTCCTCAGATGCAGGGCACTCTCATATTGGGGTATTACTTTCCAATGGGTCACCTCTGGTGGCTCCCTCCCCCTTTTGTTTATCTTCAGATATCAGTCCGATGTTCCCACTCCACTTTAACTGACCACTGGTGTCTTCTGCCCCTGTAGAGATCCAGACATGTATAATTCTGATCTCAGGCTAATTTCATGGGTGATCGGAGTTTCTTGGTAGGTAATCAGCTCACTTTAGGGTACAGGTTGAAATGGCACCTCCTCCTACTTCCCCGCCATCTTGTCTCCCCCAGGACTTTGGATTTCTAGATAGTAGAGCTCTAATCTAAGAAAATCAGTGTTAATCATATGATTTAATTTTTGTTTTTAGGAAGACTTCTCTATCAAAAAATTGTTTGGAAATGAGATGGTCCAGGCAGGTAGGCTATTTAGGAGATAGCTGAAAAAAAATTCAGGCAAGTGTTATTGAAGAGTTAGCATGCTGAAGGGGAAAAATTTAGAGGGTGAGAATTAGATGTGGATGTTAGAAAGAAGGAATTACGAATGAATTTTCTAGCTTTTGAAGACTGGATAAATATGTTGACATTAAAATATTGGCTAATTGAGCAAATTTTCAACATGGTGAAATCTAATGGTATAGGACAAAATGTTTGTATTAACAGTACTAATAAATCTACAATTTAAATTGAATGCTTACCATTTACCAGGTTCCTAGTTATGTATTTATGTGTGTGTGTGTGTGTGTACGTACATATGTATATGTATATATATTAACATCTTATTTTATTGTATTTTTTCACATTTCCAAGGTTCATTGTTTATTCATTGTTTATGCACCACACCCAGTGCTCCATGAAATATGTGCCCTCCTTAATACCCACCACCAGGCTCACCCAGACACCCTACCACTTCCCCACCCTCTCCCCTCCAAAACTCTCAGTTTCTCTATGATCTTACATTTGTGACCTTACCAAGTGTACTACATACTATCTCAATAAAATCATTTTGATTTTTAGGATTTCCTATCTCATAAGATAAAGAACATTTTTAGAAGCGAGGTTTATGAAACTGCATTATTACTATTATAATCTCTTTGTGGCCATTAGATTCTGTCCGATGTAGTTGCACATGACAGATGAGAGATCATCACTTAAATGAAATTATAGAATGGCTTTGAAATGATTAAGCTACTTTTATCTCAAACTTAAAGAGGCTGAAAATTACATTGTTTAATGGAATTAGTTACTTAGCTCTGGGTATGTTCTAGTATAAAGTAGGGAAGTTGAAATGTTGTATATTGCATTTTGTAGTTCTTGGGTTTATTTTCAATTTTTACTGTAATTTTTTTTTTTTGTTAACATCTAAGTTTTTGGCCAATGCCAGAGAGTATGATTGTATGGTGTATGATTTCTGACTTTTCACAAAATCAGATATTTGGAAGTATGACCTGTATGATGAAAAAGATGTTACCATTTATGTGAATTATCAGTCCCTTCCTCATATTTTGTCCTCTTCTTCTGTCACTCACTAAGAGAGTTGTGTATTGTTTCCCACTTCATTTGTGTGCATGTCAATTTCTTCTTCTTAGTAGATTAGTTTGAAACCCATATTGTGAGGTCCATAAAGCTCAGGATAGTTCTATCTTTTATCAAGTGGAAATATCTTTCTTTTGTCCTATTTGTTTTTGTTTTGTTTTGTTTTGTTTTGTTTTTCTTCTCTGTCTCCCTTGACTCAGTAGAATATGTCTGAAATTCTTCCATGTTACATACATCAGAAGTTTGTTCCTTTTTATTTCCAAGCAGTATGCCCTTTGTAGGTATACCACGGTTAGTTTCTTCATTTGTCTGTCAATAGACAATTTAGTTGTTTGCCTTTTAGGGCTATTATGAAGGAAACTGCAGTGAATGTTTGTATGCAAGTCTTTTCTGTTTTTACTCTTTTGGGTAAATGTGACAGAGTTAAATTACTGGATCATATAGTAAGTTTTTCTGTACTTTTAGAACCTCTGGTATATTGTTTAATAGAATTGATGTGAACAGACTTAATATTTTTGGTTTCTCAATTTAGGCAGGAAAATAGTCTTCCACCATAACATATGATGTTAGCTAGCTATAGAGTCTTTTTGTAGATGTCCAGTATTAAATTGAGGAATAGTCTTTTTAGTTTTGTAGTGTTTTCTCAGGTATGGGTGTTGAATTTTGTCAAACACTTCTCTTGCAACTTTGAAATTATCATATGTTGTTGTTGCTTTGTTTTTTAGTCTTAATAAAGTAATTACAGTGATCTTTTTAAATAAACGTTTTTTTTAGAATAGATTCAAATTTCCAGGAAAGTTGCAAGACATTTACAGAGTTTCTGAGGGCCATCAACCAGTGTACCTTTTCTTTATTATTTTTAAAGATTTTGTTTATTTACTTGACAGAGAGATAGATCACAAGCAGTCAGAGGGCAGGCAGAGAGAGAGAAAGGGAAGCAGTATCCCTGCTGAGCAGAAAGCCTGATGCTGGGCTGGATCCCAGAGCCCTGGGATCATGACCTTAGCCCGAGGCAGAGGCTTTAACCCACTGAGCCACCCATGGGTCTCAAGTGTACCTTTTAAACATCTTAAAATACTGTAATACAATTGTCACAACTAATGAACCAGCATCAATTCATTGTTGTTGATTGAAGTCTGAACTTACCAGATTTTTACCTAATGTCCTTTTTCTAACCCAGATCTCATCCCAAGTACAATATACATTCAGTCATTATATCTTCCTTAAGCTCCTCAAGAGTATGACAGCTGTTCAAATTTTCTAATTTTTGAAAACTTGAAATTTTGAGACATTTAGTAGAATGTCCTTCATTTGGGTTTTCCTGATGTTTCCTTACAATTAGAGCAGGATTATGTGTGTGTTTATTATGTATTTTCAGTCCATACACGTTAGGGATAAGGCTGCAGTTTTCCTGTCCTGTCTTTGTTTGGTCTTGGCACCAGGATAACGGTGGACTCATAAACTGAGCTGGGGGGTGTTCCCTCCGCCTTCAAGAAGGGTGTATAAGGGAAAGCTACTATTTCCTCCTAAAATGCTTCATTGGATTGAGTAGAGAAGTGATCGAGGGATTGAGCGGTTTATTTTCTGGAATGGTTTTACATTATGATTTTAATTCTTCAACAAAAATAAAACACTCCTTCTTGAGTTAGTGTTGGTAACTAGTTTATTTCAAGGAATGTGTACACTTCATTGCAGTTGTCAACTTAATCACTGCAAAGGTATTCATAATATTTTTAAGTGTTTATTATATGTAGGAACTGTCATTTTAGTTATTTCTTTTATTTTTGGTAGTAGTAATTTCTGAATTCTTTTTCTTCCTAGATCAGTCTACAGATGCATCAGTTTCATTTCTCTTTTCAAAGAACTAGCTTTTGGTTTTGTTGATTTTCCCTATTTTGTGTTTATTTTTTATTTCATTAATTTTTTTCTTTGTTTTTTAAGGATTTATTTTAGTATAATTATGGAGAGTAAAGTACTCATATTTAAAGTATGCAGTTTGATGAATTTTTATGCATTATGTCCATGAACCTACCACTACAATCAAGATAATGAACATTTTCATAAACTCCAAAAGTTTCCCCATGTGCCTTTTTGATTCGTTCTTTCCTGCTGCCCTACCAACTTGTCCTCAGACCATCAGTGATGTGTTTGGAGTCACTTTAGGTTAGTTTGCATTTCTAATAATTTCATACAAATATGTCATGTTACTTTTTATTGCTGAGCAGTATTATACAGTGTGGGTATACCACAATTTGTTTATCCCTTTTACCTACTGGTAGGGCTTTTGACAATTTCGAGATTAAAAATAAAGCTGCTTTGTACATTCATGCACAGCATTTGTGTGTACTTTTACTTCATATGTTTTTATATTTTGATAAGTACCAAGACTTAGGGTGCCTGGGCTATATGGTAAATATATTAAGAATCTGCCAAAGTGTTTTCACCATTTCATATTCCTAGTAGCAGTATATGAAAATCACAGATCCACATCTTTACCAATATGTTATATGGTCATCTCTGAAAAATTTTAGTCTTTCTGGTATGTGTGTTATACCTCTTTGTAGATTTGATTTGTATTTTCCTGATGACTAATGAAGTTGAGCATCTTTTCTTGGGTTTATTTGGAATCCATATATCATCTTTGGTAAAGTATCAGTCCACATCACGTGTTCATTTTGAGGTTTTGTTGTTGTTGTTTTGCTTTTGTTTTCTTGTTTGTTTGGTCTTATTGCTGAATATTAATTATTCTTTATAAATTCTGGATTTATGCTGCCCATTCTGGTAGCCACAAACCACTGGAAATTTACATTTAATTAATTAATTTTATTATGTTCAGTTAACCAACATATGATGCCTCATTATTTTTTGGTATAGTGTTCAGCAATTCATTAGTTGTGTATCACACCCAGTGCTCATCACCACACATGCCCTCCTTAATACTCAACACCCAGTTACTCCATCCCCCCATCCTCTTCCCTTGTGTAACCCTTGGTGTGTATCCTGGGGTTCACAGTCTTTCATGGTTTTTCTCCCTCTCTGATTTCATCCCCCTTCAGTTTTTCCTAACTCCCCCTATTGCCCTCTGCCCATTCCTTAGGTTCCACATATGAGTGAAAATGAAAAGCTGGGCTCTGTTTGGCTTCCTCTTCCCCGAACTGTGGAGTAGAATCTACACAGTGATCTAGGGCAATCTTAGAGCTCACCTCATTTGTTTCTCTTCTCATAGGGATCACTGTTCTCTGCTCTGTTGTCCAGTTCTGAAATGGTTGCTTCTTCCTTCCTTTCTCTCTCCTTCCTTCCTTCCTTCCTTCCTTCCTTCCTTCCTTCCTTCTGCTTCCTTGCTTGCTTGTTTTCTTTCTTTCTCTCTCCTTTTCTTTTTCTTTCCTCTATTTTTTTTGTAGTTGTATAAGTCTTTCTAGCATTGTTGAAAACAGAAATCTCTTAATGACTTTTGCTCTTATTTTTGTTATTTCCTTCCTTTTACTTATTTTATATTTTTTGTTCTTCTTTTCCAAGCTTCTTAAAATAGAAATTTGAATTAGTGTTTTTGAACCTTTCATCTTTAGCATGAGATGATGTTTCTAAGCGCTGCTGTAGCTGCATTTTTCACAAATTCAGATATGTTGTGTTTTCATTTTCTTTTATTTCAAAATGTTTTTCACTTTCCCTGTAATTTCTTCTTATACCTATGATTATTTTATTGTGCTATTTAATTTCCAAAAATTTCTGGACTCTCCCAATGCTTTTCTGTTATTAATTGCTATTTTAATTCTCATGTCATTGGAAAACATACTCTGTATGATTTCTTCAAATTACTAGGATTCTGAATCTGTAGATCAATCAGGGTAGAAGTGATATTTTAATCATTCTGTGTCTTCCAACTCAACATGAACAAAACGGATGTCTCATTTATTTAGGTCTTCTTTATTATTCCTCAGCAGCGTTTTATCTTTTTTGAGGTACTCATATTTTACATATTGTATCATATTTACCCCTACGCATTTCATATTAACTGCTGTTTGTAAACAGAGTTTTTTTTTTCTTTTTAAGAGTTTGTTGCCTGAATGCAGAAATACAGCTGGTTGTTGTTCTTTGCATATTTTCTATCCTGCACATTTGCAAAACTCACTTATTACTGTTAGTAGTTTTTTTTGCTTGTTCTATTGAACTTTCTGCACAGATGATCATGTTGTCTATAAACAAGGATAATTCTACTTCTTCGTTCCCATCTAGAGTCCCTTTATTTCCCATTTTCTTTTCCTGATTTCTCTGGCTGAAGCCTAAATACATGGTGGAAAAGAAGTGGTGATGGTAAACATCACTGTCCTACCCTTGATATTAAAAGGAAAGGGGAAATTCCATTCTATTCCTAGCATGCCTAATTTATCACGAATACTGAATTTTGACAATTTTTTCCACATTGTCAAATGAAATAACCATAAGATTTTTTTTTAATTTTTAAGTTGTTAATATGTAAATTATGTTCATTGGTTTTAGAATGTTAAGGCAACCTTGCATTCTTGAGATCAACCCCACTGGGTCATGATATAATATCCTTTTTCATGTATTGTTGAATTCAATTTGCCAAAGCATATTTTTAGAATTTTGACATCTGTATTCCTGAGGGATACTGGTCTGTAGTTTTCTTTTCTTATAATGTCTTTGTCTACCACTGGTAATCAGATTAATGCCAGCTTCTATGAATGAGTTGTTGTTTCTTCCCTTTAGGTTTATGGAGCAGTTTATGTAGGGTTAGTTTTTTTTTTCCCCCCTTTCGTCCTTTCTTCCCTTATTCCTTTCCTGTCCCTTCTTTTCCCTTCCTTCCTTCTTTCCTTCCTTCCTTCTTGTTTTAGAATTCACCTGTGATTGCTGTATGGGCTTTGAGTTTTATTTTGTGGGAAGGCTTTAACTATATACTCAATGTCCCTTATAAGACTATTCAGGTTGTTTTTGAGTAAACTGTGGTAGATTGCATAGGTTATGGATTTTTTCCAATGTCATCAACATTGTCAAATTTATAGCCATATAATTATTCATAATACTTCCTTATTGTCCTGTTAATATCTATACAATTTGTAGTAATATTTTGTCACAAACTTTTGATAGTAGTAATTCTAATATTAATATATCATATAACAGTTCAGTTAGTATCTTTTTTTCTTTAATGGTTGGCCAATCTACAAAGGTTTAATAGTTTTTTTTATTATTTCATTTCATTTATTTATTTGAGAGAGAGAGAGAGAGAGCATGAGCAGGGTGGAGGGGCAGAAGGAAAAGAGGCAGACTCCTTACTGACCAGGGAGCCCGACTCAGGGCTTGATCACAAAACCCAGAGATCATGACCTGAGCCGAAGGCAGACACTCAGGATCCCAAAAAATTGATATTATTCCTTCCGAATTATCAGAGCACAATGCTTTGAAACTGCAACTCACCCACAAGAAAATTAATGGAAACTAATGAGAATGTAGACACATTGCTCTAAACTTATGGGATATGGCAAAGGCAGTCCTTAGTCCTAAGTCCAAAAGGGGAAATACATAGCAACCCAAGCCTCACTCAAAAGAAAAAAAAAATGAAAAACCCCAAATACACCAACTCCCTTTATACCTTAAAGAAATAGAAAATCAACAACAAATTAAGTCGAACCCACCTGTTGCCAGCTTTTTCCTGTGTGCCCCTTTGGTTCGTGTTCAGTCCCAGGCCACACGGTCTTCTCTTCATGGTCCACACGGGGAAGCCCATCTGCTCCCCGTTTTTTGAGAGTAACTATCTGTTCTCATTCTTCTCTCCCCTGAGCTCTAGAGTCTTTGTATCTGCACAGGGATGAGACGGCTCCATCTGACAGCTCACTCGTTGAACAAGTACTTTATGGGAACTTCCTATGTGCAGGTGGGGAAGAACTATGGAATGCCCCTGAAAACATTCTTTTTTTTTTTTTTAAGTTTCATGGGTGCAATTTAGTGATGCATCAGTTGGATATAATATGTGGTGTTCATTTCATCAAATGCCATCCATAATGCCCACAACCCAGTGACCCCATGTCCCAGCTTACCTGCTCTCCAGCAACCCTCAGTTTGTTCCCTAGTGTTGAGTCTCTTATGGTTTTCATCTCTCTCTATATGCATCTTGTTTTATTTTTTCTCCCCTTCCCCTATGTTCATTGGTTTTGTTTCCTATATTACACGTATGATAGAAATCATATGGCATTTGGCTTTCTGTGACTGACTTCTTTCCCTTAGCATTAATACCCTCTGGTTCCATCCTCATCCTTACAAATGAAAAGATGTCCGTCTTTTGGTGGCTTAGTAATATAACATTGTATCTAGGTACCACCTCTTCATTATCCAGACTTCAAAAAGTTCTGCTTTTGCACCCAGCTGTTTATATTATGTTGCGGTAACTTCCTGAAGGAGACTGCCTCCCTTCCACGGTATTGTCAGCTATACTACACCCGATTCAAATCTCCATCCTCCTGCCTTCCCAATGGCGGTCATGTTTCTACTTGTAGCCTTGCAGCAATTATATGATCACATCTTTGATTGATTTCTTGAGTGTTCAGAATGATTCAATAAGTATGAGCTTGTATTTGAGGGAGGAGAACAATACAATTCTACCCCCAAAATTATCTGATTGGATGCTGGACATGGAGATTATGAACCCGGTGACAGGATGGATTTTGTTGTCCCCCTTCTATGAGAGCTGAATGCCACTATGATATTGGCAAGCAGGTACTTAATGGTGACACCACTTCATCTGCTCCAGGTTGACGTTTATTGTGGGAAGATGTCCTAAATATAATACCTACCATTTTCTCCACTTATTATTTAAGCTTTGATGGACAAACTGAGAGTAGCGTTTTCAATGGCCATGATGTCTGACTTAAGTACAACTGTGACCTTTCGTGGTGTCTAATGTTCCATATCTTTATTAATATCCACATCATTGTTTAATTAATGGTTCCTCCGTGTGGCAGATTAACCTTTGTAGTGTTTGAATCTTTCATCCTCACTATGCCCATCAGTCTAAATACAACTCAAATATTAATGTTTCTTCTTAAAGGACTTTTTACCTCTTTTCCTTTTAAAACATGGTTTCCAGGTGATGATATCAGTCAGGGGTGTCACTGAGAAAGCCACCAGTAATTGGCTACCTGACCTGCCTGGTTGTTGGTCACCAGTATGAGGCCAATATGAGAAATCCCTGGTGATTGGCCATCACACAGTGGTGACAACACATGATGGTGACATCACATGAAGAAGGCATTGTGATGTCCCAGAGAGGTTATAAAAGCTTGGCAACAGCCCAGGCTACAGTGAGGAGAGAGATGGCAGTTCACTCATAGCTCTTTCTTATCTTCCTAGACTTTTATGTCCAGTTCCCTGTCCCTGCCCATGGCAAGCCCCCAGCCCACTCCTCCAGCCCTGGGCCTCTCTCCAATATGCTACACACCATCTTTATGTTAGCACCTATGTTTGAGCCCCTCTGTGGTCTGGATAGTCCCCGAACACATACATGGAAACTCTTTGAACCACTTTGTATTTGAAGGCTGGCCCAGGTCCTCAGGGAGACATTCTCATTTGGCACATAGGTGTGGGACACTGTTTACTGGAGTACCATGGATTCTCAGCCAGCTGGGCCCCACACCTCTGGGGTCATAGGCGTGTTCAGTACAGGAAAGCTGGGTCCATATCCTGAGGGAACACTGGGAACACTACTACTCTGGAGCCCTCCAACCTGGCCCAGCACAGGTCACATGAATGCTCTGAACATCCAGCCGACCCAGCTGTGCACAGGGTGGGGAATGTCTGGAGACACCAGGCAGAGAGGGAATTTTCAAAACAAGTAGATACTGGGAAATGGAATCACCACATCTCTGTATGCAGTGTTAGTCATTGCAGCAGTGGCCCTCTGTCCATGGACTGTCTGAAACAGCTCAGCAGCGGACAAAATAATTCCCCAGAAACCTGGCTAAAGCCTACAGACCATCAATCCTCAAACACAGCCTAAGAAAGAGAAATTCAGGCCTCAGATCAGAGCACGTGCCAAGAACCCAGATTCTGGGAGGCTTCTGATCCCATTTGACACTGGGCAGATGAGTCACACAGACACTTGTCAGACTAGAAGCCTCCACACCTCAAGTTGGCCAGCCCAATGTAGCACAAGGCAAGTAAGCCCCAAGAACAGGTTTGCCAAGTGCCATGAAACCATGAGTCCTGCATCTCAGCACTGTATCAGGAAAGTGATTCAACTCAATAGAAGCATGACCATGGGCCTTTGTACCCAGGGTACAAAAAATCAGCTCTCCCCTAGGCCAAGCAGGCACCTGGACAGCCTACTCACCAGGTGCTCTTGGAGCAGGAGACCAACAACTGAGCTGTCTGATAAGCTAAGTAGGCACCTTGACAGTGAGCTCCCCATGTAAGCTTGGTCCTGGACCCCAACAACTCAGCTCTTTGCTTGGTCAAGCAGGCACCATGACCATGGGCTCACTATGTGCCCATTGACCTGGAGAGCCACACCTCAGCAGTCTGATAGGCTGAGGAGGCACCTTGGCAGTGGGCTCAACATGTGTTCTTGGTCTTTGAGACCAACAAAACAGCTCTTTGTGTGGCCAAAGAGGCAACTTGACAGCAGGCTCACCATATGCCCATGGACCTGGAGACCAACAAGTGAGCTCTCTGGTAAGCTCAGCAGGCACTTTGAGAGTGGGCTCACCATGGACCCTTGGATACTGAGCCCAAGAAATGAGCTTTCGGCTAGGCCAAGCAGAAAACTGGACTTGAGGCTCACCATGTGCCCTCGAACCTGGCAACCAACAACTCATCTCATTGCTTGGCCAAGCAGGCACCATGACAGTGGGCTCACCATGTGCCCTTGGACCTGGAGACCAACAATGCATCTCTGTGATAAGCCAAGCAGGCTACTTCACAGCTGGTTCACTATGGGCTCAGGGACCTGGAAACCACAACATCAGGTCTCTACTAGGCCAAGCATGCACCTGGACAGCTGGCTCACTATGTGTCCCTGAACATGGAGACCAACAAAGGAGGTCTGGGATAAGCCAAGCAGACTTCTAGACATGTGGCTTACCATATGCCCTAGAACCCTGAGACCAACAGCTCAGCTCTTTGCCTGGCCATGAGGGCACCTTGACAATAGGCTCACCAAGTGCCCTTGGACCTGGAGACCAAAAACTGAGCTGTCTGGTGGCTTCAGCAGGCACCGTGATAGTGAGATAAACGTGTGTCTCTGTACCTTGAGTCCAAGAAATGAGATCTGGGCTAGGACAAGCAGACACCTAGATAGGAGGCTCACCATGTGCCCCTGGACTGGGAGACCAGCAGCTCAGCTCCTGGCTTGGACAAGTGACCACCTTGGCAACAGGCGTTCCATGTGTCCTTGGACCTGGAGAACAACAACTGCACTGTCTAATAGGATAAGCAGGCATGTTCACAGTCAGTATGCCTGGTGCTCTTCGACCTGGGGATGGACAATCCACCTCTGTGAACAGCCAAGGAGGTAGCTTCACAGCTGGCTCACCATGGGCACATGGACATGGAAACCACAAAATCATGTCTGCAGTAGGCCAAGGAGTCACCAGGACAGCGAGTTCAGCATGCTTCTGTGGACACAGATCCTTCCTTCTCCCCAGAGTGCAGGGCACTCAAACACTGGGCTTTCCAGCTGGTGTCAGATTAGGAGACCTCCAAACCTGCTCAGCATTGCACCAATTTGTCCAATGCAGCCATGGAGACCTGGGAACCTCCAAACCATGAGCCCTCCATCCCAGGATAGCACGGGATTAAGAAGCCACTGGCACACCAGCTTGACCCCCAAATTTACGACTGCATGCTTTTCATCTCTGCATGGAAGTGAGCATATGAGTCTCTTCACTTTCAATGTCCTTCAGCCTAAGGTCCTTTTGGCCTGCTATTTCTGACTGCTATCTATTCATTTTGTGGTGAGGTCTCCTCCTGATGAGAAAACTATGCTATGCTGTAGAAGGTGAAACAGGCCAGTGGTTTGAGCACTTTGTTTTTTAATTCATGGCAGGAAATGAAGAGGTGCAATGGGAGGAAGTAGTGCTGGAGACCCAGGCCCTGAACTATGTGGAGTCCTTGGCAGAAATCCCCCAGTTGAAGGAGCAGTGTTCCATCTTCAAGGGAGAAGTGCAGGCCTTAAAGCAAGAAGCCAAGCAGTGCACTGAGAGGCTGGCTCAGCTCCATGAGGTGGAGAGCTTCTTTATTCAAATGAAGGTCTTCCTCGATGTTTCTGCCTTACACGCAGTGCCCAAGGGTTAGTGTTTGTGCACCCACCCACTATAGCATTGAAGGGGAGTTGGGAAATAGGTGTTCATCTCCCCAATTGATGGTAAGTTATGAATTTAAATATTAGGCAAATAAACCATTTAAAATAAAAAAATAAATTAAAAAAAACTGAAATTGATTATTTCTAAATAACTGATTTACAGAAAACAAACCCTGGGTGATTATAAAGGGTGGCCTGACTTAGAGTCACTACTATCC
This sequence comes from Lontra canadensis, assembly GCF_010015895.1. Lineage (NCBI taxonomy): Eukaryota > Metazoa > Chordata > Mammalia > Carnivora > Mustelidae > Lontra > Lontra canadensis. The sequence continues at coordinate 1,848,702 of NW_022631146.1, forward strand.
CTTATGATCCATTGCATTCTTCTGAGGTTGGGGTGTCCATGGCTCTGAGAATATGTCGATTAAGTATGCAGAGTTGACATTGAGCATAATCTGCCTGTCCTCATCAACACGTTCAGACATACTGAACTCTAGAACCAAAGCAGAGGTCCTAAGTTCAGCAGCATTCTGATAGGAAGGAATAGAGAATCTGTGTGTCTGTTCACAGGTATTTCTGCCTAAAGCATTGGCAAAGACCACTTTTGTCAGATTTTTGCTAAGTTGGAGGTTGGCCCCTGATGTTTTGGCTTCAGACTGTTGCAAGGAGAACAGCTGTTGGTCGGGGACAGATTCGTCTATGATGCAGTCCTTGGAAGAACAAATGTGACAAGACCAGGCGGGAAGGGTAGAGTGACTCCAGAGGTGGGGGACGATGCCCTGTCTCTGGGTGAGTAGGTTTGGGGTCAGAGCAGGAGGCAGAATGGTGGCCAGGCTAGTGGGATCCATCGTGACCAAAGAGGCACTGCAGGAATTGGAGAGACATGTGGGATTCACTTTGGGTGCTTTAGGTACATGGGTGTTTGCCCAGAGTAAGGCACAGTGGGGCAGAGGAGGGAACAGGGGCACCTTGGAGACTCTAAGGTATGCTTGGGTATGAGGAATGGGGCCACTTCCAAGAGTCAGTGCTGACCTTCTGATAAATTGGACACTGGGAGTCAGAATGGAGTTGGAAGGTGAGATTCCTGGCTGACTCCTCCTGGGGTATGCTCCATCTTAGCTCCAGGGATGTGAAGTGGGAATGCAGGTGGGGTACAAATACCAGTAATCTGGCATCTACATTTGACTCCAACTGAGATTGTAGGGGAAGTGCCTAGAGCTGTGGCTCCTGGGCTGAGCTCAGTAATGACAGTGTACTCATAGCACCTGGGCATACACAGATGGGAACCATGAGGCAGTTTCCTCTGGGGATTGAAATGAACTTCAAGGGAAATTGGAAATTGGGAGACTTGCTACCATAAGATGGATGATGTCTGGGCTGATTGGAGGGGACTTCTTCCAAGAGCCTGTTTGGAAGCTGGTAAAGCCCAGGACACTTAAATGTAAGGGGGGTGTGGGTTGCTTATGTGATGCTAGTGCTCAGAAACTCCTGGGATTATCTGCTCAGATCATGCTCACCATACCAACGGTTCCACAAACATCAGGCCCCTCGGTGGGCTGGCACCCCAGAGCTGCTCACCACTTCAGTCCCTCTTCCTTCTTATGGAAAATGAGGGCAACTTTTGTAGGAGGTGATTTGTGAGCAGGAGGCAGGAGAAAGCAAGTTTAGGGAGGGGATCTACAAGGGCAGGGACAGATGCAGTCTAGAGGAGGGAGGGAAGAGGGGATGGTAGACTGTGAGCTGGGTCCTTGTCCCGACCTTTTCTCCTCAAAAACAAAATATCAGCTTTGGGAAGGTAGTGTGTGAGATGACTGTCCCATATCCAGCCTTCGCTGCCCCTTTGGGCTATAGGTCATCACCGGACAGCATGTCCCAAGTCACAGACCAGAACCAGACCCATTCTGCCACCTTCACTGTTGTTTGACACCTACACCCTAAGGTTCTTGGGCCTTTAGGGACATTTCCAATTCCAGTGAGCCAGGGTGGGACTACTAGACTTAGGAGTGTGCTAACAGGTAGAGCACTACTACAGATAGGAAGGGGGAGGTAGAGAGGTAGATTTCTAGATTCCCAGAATCCACAGTATTTTAGAAGGTCCTTCACAGAGGCAATCTTCACACATTTTGGCTGCTTCCATTATTTTCAGCAGTTACAAATGAATCCGAAGTGAAAAATTGTTCGCTCTGTTTCATGGCATCTCAAATTTTCATTCTCTGGGTTCAGCAAAGTGCTTGCTGGGTTACCTGGTTTAGGTTTTATTTCTTTAGAGCTAATCACATGGTCTTGCCAGAATGGCTCTTCCATTGACCTTCCCACCTTCAATGTAGGAGATCTGGCTCTTTCCAACATTTGATATTTGTACTGTGTTTTATATTACCCAGATATCCTAAAAGGTAGGTAGTGCTGATAAGTCAGTCAGGTTTTCAGTTGCATTTTTTCTCATGGTTAGAGAGGTTGAACATTTTTTCCCTTATGCTTTATGTGATATCTGCATGTTCTTTTTGATGTAATGTCTGTCCATAACTTTCTGTCCATTTTCTGTTTAGATAGTTTGGTTTTTTTTTTCCTATAAAAGAGAGTTATTTACATGCACTCCATAGAAATTGTTTTTCAGATATGTGGTTTGCCAATATGTTCACCTAGTCTATAACTTGTATTTTTGTGACCCTAATAGGAAAAAAGTTCTTAGTAGCATAAGTTTTCAATATTGATAAAGTCCTGTTTATGAAATGTTTTCTTTTACGCAGTGTGCTTTTAGTGCTGTGATGAAGAACCTCCCAATCCCTAGATCCTGAAGATATTCTCCTGAGCATCCTTTTTAAATGTTTTATACTTTTATGCTTTATTTTAATTCAATGATATCATAAACTGGAGTTCACTCTTGTATAAGGGTGGAGGTGTAGGTATTTTGGATTGCCTTGGTTTTGATTCTACGCCAGTTGGTGTCTAATGGCTCTGACAATTTTTCTTAAAACAACTGTCCTCCTTAAATGGATTATTTACCATTGTCAGCAATCAGTAAGTCATATAGGCATAGGTCTACTTCTGGATCGTTTCTTCTTTTATTGATCATTTCCTCCACCAGTCCTCAGATGGAACACACTGATTGCTCCTATTTTACTCCTTTTCTCCTTCTTTTCTTCTTCTTCTTCTTCCTCTCCTCCTCCTCCTCTTTCTTCTTCTCCCCATTCTCCTTCTTCTCCTTCTTCTTCTTCTTCTTCTCCTTCTCCTTCTCCTTCTCCTTCTCCTTCTCCTTCTCCTTCTCCTTCT